>NW_024609880.1:65335611-65862943 GCF_016920785.2 Ixodes scapularis | reverse complement strand
TGTCGCGAACTTTTGTCGAACCGGATTTTTAGGTCGAACATTTTGGGTTCGACTGGGTCGAACCGGTTCGAGTAACCTTCGAACTTTTAACCAGGTGCGACCGGTTCGACTTTGTGGACAGTGTGGCCAAACCTTGATACGTGGGCAAATCAGGAAGTCTTTGCCCCTATTTTCTTTTTAATCAAATTACGGCTGTAAATGCGAAGTCAACATATCCATTCCCTGCGGTGAACCTTTCTTGGACCGGCCCGGCCTTATCTGTCGGTAGCCCCGCGGCATGGCGCTGCTGTCAGTTCAATCAATCAATCAGTTTATTTTTTCTTTCAAGGGGTACACACTCCTCGAAATGGTACCTTGACGCAAAACGTGATCGTGTCGCCTGACTGGGCACCAAAGGTCCAATGGGGGGGGGGGGGGGGGGGGGGGGGGGGAGAGAGGGGGGGGAGGAGGGGAGGGAGGGAGGGGGGGGGGGGCAAAGTCCAGCAGCAACTGCATTAAAGGTTAAACTTCGACAAGAGAAAAAAGACATACAAGATATAACGGATACACACATACGTACACTCAAGAGAAAATGAATGCACACATAAAATTGTAAAGAATGAATACTAGCACACATTGATGTTGTTTAACATTGTCATAAAAACAAAGATTAAAAAGCAATATAATACATCAAGCAAAAAATAAATAAATAAAAATAAGAAAAGCACTTTCGGTATAAACCATAAAAGTGAAGAAGCTAGAATACATTCCTAAATTCCCGGCACATATAAAAATAGTTGTTGAAGGCACGTCCACGGCGTACGAGCAACGAAGTTTGATTCGTTTTCTATGCAGCAAGGGACGAACGCCCATTGAAATCCACAAGGAAATGCAGCCCGCGTATGGGGAGAAGTGTCTCGCTTTGAGAAGTGCGAGGTGGTGGTGTTGGGACTCGTGAGTTTGCAAAAGGCCGTGAAGACTTGCATGACGATCAGCATTCGGAAAGCCGGACAAATTCTACCACAGGGCCATCTCAAATTCAGTGCTGCGATTGGACAAATGTCTGTACCGATGTGTGGGCTTTGTGAAAAAATATTGTAAAGTACGTAAAATTGTACGTATATTTGTAATTACATGTATATACATTATTTTACCTAATAAAAAATAGGGGCAAGGACTTTTTGATTCGCCCTCGTACAACCATGTCTAAATTTGGAGAAATTTTTTTTTTTTAAGGAAAGGGTTGTTTTATTTTACGAACAGTTGTAATAGACCTTTTGCGAAATCCCCCCAGCGCCCCGGCCCGCGCGCAAGGAATTGTAGAGAGACTGTCCCTCGTCTGGCCGCTCTGCCTGGAGGTAACATTGCCTTGTCGCTTGTCTCCTCTTAATCCTCTGTTTTTCGATTCTATTACCTATTTCATCTATTCCAGTGTATTCTTTATTGCAAGTGTTTCTATTCTCTTCGGTGTGGGATATTTCTTGTATATATACAGTGTTTGTGTCTTTATTTTGCCTTTTTCGACGGGAGTGCCGACGGACCTCACGCCGCTTCGCGCGTCGTTCCCCGGGTGAGTACTACCGTTGCTACCGATTACTGTCCCGCTGTTAGCTGTTCATTTTTGGTTCATTTTACCCGCATGCAGTCGAGAGGAGCCGTTTATGAACACCCCCGCACACGTCATAGGACTATAGGGAGAGCTCTGAATCAACAATCGCGACGCGAGAGCCGAGTGCGCTGTGATTTGGCCGCCTGCGCCCGCTCCGTTGACTCGCACTGCAGCGTATGCCTTCGAGTTCTGCTTACTTGACCAAGATACAGCACGTCGCTTTGTTGCCACGAACCATTTGTCCGAATGTTTGCGAAGCTGAGGCATATGCAACGCTGCGGCGCCTGACAACTGCGCTCTTGCGGCGCGATCCCTTCGCAAACGCCGACGGCTCAATGTCGCGGCTTGAATGCGTCTATGGCATGCCTTCGTAATCTATCTGATAAGCTGTTGTCAGTTGCCAACGCCCTTTTTCAAGTGTAGAGATGTGTTGCCGCGAATCATTTTTCCGAATGCTTGCGAAGCCGTAACACCGTTCGTCATATCCAACGCTGCGGTGCCTGACAAACTGCGCGCACCGGCGCGAGCCCTTCTTAGGCGCCGGTGGCCCAACGTCGCGGCCCCTATGCGCTTATGGTATATATGCCTTCTTAATCTATCTGCTAAACGGTTGTCAGTAGCAAACACCTTTTTTCAAGTGCAGAAATGTGCTCTCACCAAGGCAGTTATCTTAAAACTCGTAGTTCCTTCGATAATTTTATTTCTCTAGTCAAGATGTCAGCTCAAGGTATTTTATATCGTTAGGTCCCCTTCAGCAGCAACATGCCCGGTGGTAAAGTTTGCTGTGTACCAGGCTGTGCAAACAATACTGCCAACGCAGAGCATGTTTCCTGGCACCGCTGTCCAAAAGACAGCGTCCTGCGAAGCGTTTAAAGGGGTACGAAAGCAAAAATTGAAATATTCAAATTTTGTTGGGAAATAATCAAGCATGACGGATAATAACCGTAAATGATAATCGCACGTTTGTATTTTGAACGACTGGCTATATTTTTCATTCTAAACGGTGCACTCGAGCAATCGCTCGAAGAGAAGCGAACGGAGTGCGCGATGCGTCATGCGATATCCGGCGCAAACAAAAACAGAAAGAAAAGATTCCCCGCATTCGTGACGTAGAAAGGCTGGCGTGATTATGAGCTTTGCTCTTGGTGGCGTTGTCAGCGTTGTGGTGGTGTCAATAGTGTCAGCGCGTTACAACCGAGCCGTTCGAAGTACCCGTGGGGTGACGAGCGTGTGACTGGCCCTAGGAGCACGTAGCTCCCACAACATTGTCAGAGTGGGCTGAACGGGGTGGGGAAAGCAACAAGGGTAGAAAGTTGGGCGAGTTGGTGATTCATAATAATTAAAAAGCGCTGTGTCTGTGTCTCCTTCTGCGTCCGTTGTCCTGTTGCGCTTTTTAATTATTGGGGAAAGCAACTTTTGTTCGAGTTTTTGGCGACGGGCTAATCTTCTGGGGGGAGAATGGCTGTGTCCGGCTGCACGAACGAGGGTCCGAGAAAGACGGGAGTCCTTCCTTTCCGTCTTGGGCAGTTTGGTACAATGCGCGATTTGTGAGTTGAGGAGGAAGGTTAAAGGGAAATGTTGAAATTCCAAAGAGCGGTGCTGCTCCGAGGGAATCTGCTACGTAACGACCACGTATCAAGGTCATCAACGTTGCTAGATTACCTCCCAAATAGGCTCCGCGTGCATCCACCCGGTGCCCATTGAAAGATCGTTTATTTAGTTTAAAATTAGTTTTCTTCTGTCTTTCAACGGAAGACTGGTGTTTTTGAGGTTAGGGTGCAGCATGCAACAGATTCAAGCTAGAAATAAAGGGGTATGGAAACGAAACTCCGCGCTCATTTTCTAGTTTGAATATGTTGCATGTTGCACCCTAACCTCAAAAAACACCAGTCTTTCGTTGAAAGGCACAAGAAAACTAATTGTAAAGCTAAATAAACGATCTTTTAATGTGCACCTGGTGGATGCATGCGGAGCCTATTTGGGAGGTAATCTATCAACGTTGGGGAACTTGCTACGTAGTCGTGACGTAGCAGATTTTTTCGGAGCAGCGCCACCCTTTGGAATTTCTACATTTTACTTTTTAGCTTTCCTCCTGCTGAACTCGGGCATTGTGCCAAACGGTCCAAGGAGACGGAAAGGAAGGACTCCTCTCTTTCTCGAACCCTCGTTCGTGCAGCCGGACACAGCCATTCTCCCCCTAGAAGATTCGCCCGTCGCTCAAAACTCGAACAGAAGTTGTTTTTTCCAACCCCGTTCAGCCCTAAGCTGACGGTGTTGTGGAAGCTACGTGCTCCTTGGGCCAGCCACACGCTCGTCACCCCACCGGTACTTCGAACGGCTCGGTTGTAACGCGCTGACGCTTTTGACACCACCACAACGCTGACAGTGCCACCAAGGGCAAAACTCATAACCACGCCTGCCTTGCTACTCCACGAACGCGGGAAATCTTTTCTTTCTGTTTTGTTTGTGCCGGATATCCCATGACGCATCGCGCTCTCCGTTCGCTTATCTTCGAGCGCTTGCTCGAGTGCACCGTTTGGAACGAAAAATAGAGCCAGTCGTTCAAAATACAAACGTGCGATTATCATTTACGGTTGTTATCCGTCATGCTTGACTCATTTCCGAACGAAATCTGAATATTTCAATTTTTTGTTTCCGTACCCCTTTAAGTGAAGGCAACTGCGCGTTGTTGTGAGGCGCCGCAGCGTTGGATATGACGAACGCTGTTACGGCTTCGAAAGCATTCGGAGAAATGATTCGTGGCAACACATCTCTACACTTGAAAAAGAGCGTTGGCAACTGACAACAGCTTAGTAGATAGATTACGAAGGCATGCCATAGGCGCATTCAAGCCGCGACGTTGAGCCGTCGGCGTTTGCGAAGGGATCGCGCCGCAGAGCGCAGTTGTCAGGCGCCGCAGCGTTGCATATGCCTCAGCTTCGCAAACTTTCGGACAAATAGTTCGTGGCAACAAAGCGGCGTGCTGTACCTTGGTCAAGTAAGCAGAACTCGGAGGCATACGCTGCAGTGTGAGTCAATGGAGCGAGCGCGCGCGGCCAAATCACAGTGCACCCGGCTCTCGCGTCGCGATTGTTGATTCAGAACTCCGCTGACCCCTATGACATGTGCGCGGGTGTTCATAAACGGCTCCTCTCGACTGCACGCGGGTCAAATGAACCAAAATGAACAGCTAACAGCGCGATAGGAAGCGGTAGCAACGGTAGTACTCACCCGGGGAACGACGCGCGAAACGGCGTGTTGTCTGTCGGCACTCCCGTCGAAAGAGGCAAAATAAAGACACAAATACTGTATATATATATATATATATATATATATATATATATATAAGAAATATCGCGCGCAAAAGAGAATAGAAACACTTAGAAGTAATAAAGAATACACTGGAATAGATAAAAATAGGTAATAGAATAAAAAAAAACAGAGGATTTAGAGGAGACGAGCGACAAGGCAACGCGATCTCAAGGAAGAGCGACCAGGTGAGGGACAGTTTCTCCCACAATTCCTCGCGCGCGGGCCGGGGCGCCTGGGAAAATTGCAAATCGTCTATTAAAATAAACTAATTCTAATCACTGAAGAAATTAATAACTTAATTTTTGTACAGAATTAACCGAAATAACCAATCAGTGCTGCCCTTCATTCCTCCCTTAGTGATAACCGTCCAATCCGATGCCAACCGGTCAGCCTGTCGCGCATCCGCACAGTAGTCGAACCTGTGTCGAACCTTTATCGAACTTTTCACAAGAAGTTCAAAAAGGTCGAACCTGGTTTAACTTGAACCTTGACCGGTTCGCGACATCCCTAGTGCTATCAAAGGCAGAAAGCTCGAGCTCAAAGCTCCAGCGTTGAGCTGGAGCTCCAGCCACTGTCGTTCCATTCTATTTATTGCTACACGCATGCGACGAGTAGTTTATGTATTTGTAAATACAGTTTGTCATCAAAGTTAGAGCCGGAAAATGATGATGCACAAAAACTGTCACGTTCCGGCTATTGAGTTAACAACACGCAAAAGGAGTTCTAAAACTAAATTATTAAGTTTTCGTCTTTTTTTTTTTTTTTTACCTCGGACTTTTGGTTACAATGAAGAACAGACTTCACGACCTACATTTTTATTTTATAACTGAGAGAAGACCTGTTTGGATAGTATTCGCATAATCACCTACAATATGTTGGAAGCTCATATACAACTCAGTCAATATTTGTGCAAAGTTGAATGTTGCAAGACGCCCTGCAACGCGTTTCTAACTATTTTAACTTGCACGCCCTACGCGTGAAACGGGTGTACAGACGGTAGTAACAGCATAAAAAATGTTTTAAAAGTAGAGTTATATTTATTAAATAATGATTACAGGCGTTAGCTGAGCAAGTTGGTTCATTGCTTGTGAATGGGGCCAGCTGAACACCAAAAACAGAGAAAAAAAATGTAACATTCGCACCGCTGGACTATGATGCGTCTTTTTCCTTTTCTTCTGATCCTGGTTAGTGTAAAGTTAGTGTAAAGAAAAAGAAAACCAAAATCAGGGATTAGAAGAAAATGAAAAAGAGGCATAATTAAACGTTGCTAGTCCAGCGGTGCTAGTGTTATATTTTTTCTGTGTGTTTTTCATGTTCAGCTGCCCCCTTTCACAAGCAAATAATGAGCTTAGAGAACCTCCACGACGAGGACACGCGGTCAAAATGTGAGATCGCCGTCTGGGTGGTGAAACCACCCGGCCAATTCAAAACAGAAAGCTCACTTTAGCTATCCATCAAATTGTGATTTTCAAATTTTGCATTAGCACTAAAGCTCCTTGCATCAAGGCAGCCGCCCCAAGGGAACGTCTCAGGCGCGACGTTACCTTGAGATAGAGGGCGCAAGCCGCTGCCCTCTTCGAAAGTATAACAGATTTTGACCCTCTATAGAAATATTAAATGTTAAAGTTGTTGCTAGATGACGCAAGTTACCGCCCAGCTTCAAAGCAACGCACTATCTAAAAATGTTAAAACGTGAGCGCCTCCGTTGGGTGGCGCGAGCTGCCGCCTAATCTAAAAATTAAATCTTGCTTCATTCTTTTATAAATATGTAATAATGTGAGAATTATTGGTAGAAGGCGCATGCTGCAGCCCCACTCAACAGACAGAGTTAACTTTAGTTTCCTATTCGATCACTGAAATATCAGTTGTCGCGATCCTGACGGTGGTCTAATAACGGAGGTAGTAGAGGCTGACGTCTCTTCTGTTGCCTTCTCCAACGCCATACCCCTCTCTCAAGAGCCAGACTGACGTGGAAACCTCAAGAGCCTTGGGTTAGGATGCCTAAGGAACTCAACGTAACGGACCGTTGTGATGCCAGCGACACTGACGCCCGTTCGTTAATGATTTCTACGATCAACTAACAGGTTCGCGACAGGGGTCAACCTGGCCCTATCTAAAAGCACCGCGGGTTCTTTTTGGTGCTGAGATGCAGAACTAGACTGTCGTATTTCCCGGATCCGTTTTAGAAAATTATCGTCGGTGCACCTTACGTCTTTGTTTTCTGTAAGTATGAGACCCTGTAGTTGCGCTTGATTCGTTGAGTTGATTATTGGAATTGGGTCCTTTTTGTGCCAATATACAAATCCGGGGCTATTAATACTGTTTTGTCACGCCGAGCGTACAAATGATAGAAAAGGCCTGACTTCGCTACGATGATGGCAGTTTCGACCGATTTAGCGCCCGTGCAAGTTTTTGTTCTGTCAACGTTTAATGCGCAATATATGCGGATGAGGACTGGAGTTGCTTCTTTTCTATTTTGTTGCGCTCGAAGTCTAGGAAGCGGAATTCTAGAGGGCACGTTCTACATTCTCAATCAATATATATTAAGGCATTACTGATTTCTGCAAATTTGACCTCTCGCTTATTTAGACCATGATCATAACTTACCGTTCTTCATCGTTGCGGTTAAGCATGTCTTCTTGTCTATCGTGTTGATCTAGAAGTCTAGAAAGCAGAATTAGAGGGCACTTTGTACATTCTAAATCAATATATATTATGGCATTACCGACTTCTGGAATTTGACCTGTCTTATTTATCCCATAATCATAGCTTACCGTTCTCCATCGATGTTGTGAAGAATATCCTCACAAAATACTACGCAAGCCTTACCTTTTTATCAGAACTCCTCTCCCCAATACTTTTTTTTTACGTATAACCGGATAAATATTTTTAACCTAAACCTAACCTTCAAAACGTTATGAACTCATGCATGCAGAATAAACAGAAAACGGCAATAATATCAATATTTATTGACATCCACAGTAGATTTAATTTAGAAAAGCAAGGTCTTGAGGGCCGGCACTTGGCGCACAAGGGGAATCACGTCATTTCCATGATCTGCTGTAACTTCACGACAGACTCAACCGGCCTTCACGCAGCACTTCTAGGGAGACAACTTTCATCAACACTGGAGCGGCGGACTTGAAGGAGCGGCCGCAAAATTCTGGATCCTTCGAAACGAGAACACCTTGAAGTTGTCCACGGTATCAACCTTCAGCGGCTCCCGCAACTTTGAGAGTGACCGACGCTGACGAAGGCATTCTGCCTAACACTGCAGGCTTGAAGGAGGCTCAGAGACCCTATGCTGCAGTCGTCTGAAGATCGGCAACACCGTGATCAGCACAGACAGGAATCGGCTCCTTGTGCAGGCTGCAGCGGGCACGACCCAGAACCGCAGCATCAAGCCATGACCCCAGGAAGAAAGCCAGGAGTCCACGCAGAACTTGGTCCGCGCAAACCCCGGCGCATTGCCGCACCTGGAACAACAAAACCCAACAAAGCGAGACAGTACCAGACCAACCATCGGAATTCGACAAAATCTAAAAGAAATAGAGAGTTTATACGAGACATCTTGGTACTACTACTTGTATGGGAGCTCATGTCACCTCTTCAAAAACGATTCGACTCCCTTAAAACACTTGGGCGAGATTGGAGAGTGAATCTTAACCCCACCATCGACGCAGAACGAATCCACGGTCAGTCACGGCTCACCTGAAAAGAAAGAAAAATACGAGACAGCACCAGAAAACAAAATCATTTCCACCAAGTACACGTGAAAACAAACAATACAAGACGGCTCCAGTAGCAGACGCATGGACACCAAGGTTCCTAGTGGAGGGTGTAGAAGTTAGTCGATACCCTAGCAAATCGCATTAGCCGGGATGTGATTCGCTGGGGTATCAACTGACTGAGAAAATAGACAAGATACTACGGGCGACATAGCAAGTCTTTTATTGCTTTCAATCCACATACTCGCACGCTACAAAGCTCCTTAAAGACAAAGACACGGTTAGGCGTGTAAACCTGCGATCCCCTAAGCTGTGCATGTTTGTGAAGCGGCGAACACAAAACAGAAGCAGAGAAAAGTTCATCCAAGTTTTATTAATAACCACTACAAGTATACAGGGGAGAAAATATTTTACAAAAGAAAAAACTGCAACCTAGAAAAAAAAAAGTAAAAAACATTTAGCACTTGCCGTTTAAAGCAAAGTATCTTATAAAAGAAAAATTCGCCGCCAAAAACAACAAAAAATTACCTTAAAAAAAAAAAAAGACCGAGACAAGAAAGGTTGCACAACCAAGTTCTAACGGTGTGCAGGCAGTGGTTCCAATCAAATAGTGCCGCGTGAATCAGCCTCCAGACTACGAGGCCACTCAGGCACATTTTGTCCACGTTCAGCCGCGGCCCATCTGAAAAGAAATAAATAAAGCAAAGTATATCAGTAAACACATTTCCAACCCTGCAAATGTCCGCATTGGATTGCCTAGAGTCATTCGATATCTAGCAAATCGCATTCGGCGGGATGCCACTTGCTCTGATATCGGCTACCTAGAAATAATAGTAATAATAAACCAGGTAATACGGCGACTAGGAAGGTCCTTCATATTCAAGAGCCGCGCATTGATGACACATTCGCACACTGAAAAAAAAATTCCTGAAAGAGAACGACACGGTTTGATATGCAAGCCTGCGATTCCCGGAAGCTGTGCGTATTTGTGAAGGGAGGGGAGCACAAAAGACAAGCACATAAAATGATTTTTAAAATTTTTATTATAAACCAGTACACAATTGCGAAGGGAGAGAGACACTTCTAACACGAGTGCGGACCTTCAAAGTACACGGAAAGGCGGAATCACCGCATGACGGTGCGCTATTTGATTCTAAGCGATATACGCGCGCGCCGTCGAAAAATAGTGAATCCCACTTACTTGCAGCCGAATGTCCCAGCCGACAAGCGGTGGATACAAACAGCCTGATGCGAAGCTCTCGTAGGTGAAGGCCACGACGCCGACGAGGGTCTTGACCCCGAGCGTCACGTCGACCTGAAAATCCCTGTCCCAAAAGCCAGACCGCTTAAAACACTACAATGTACGCGCTTCAGCCTCGAGCGCTGCAACTTGGGTCTTTCCGATGCTGAGTGTGGCTTTTGCGTCAGGGGAGCAGTTGGCCCCGCTATGCGCCCAGTCTCGCGGCTAACCTTAGAACCGGTACGCAGGACTCGAACCAACATCGCGAACGCGAGCTGATCTTAGCCTATGCATGCCCTAGAGTTCCAGTCCTGTGTAGTTTTTGTTTGGTTTTCGACTAGAGGCCAACGCCCGTGTCGCGTATAACGGGGACTTGAGCCGAAGATTTGGCTCGCCCGTCTGCTCACCCATGATCACCGAGTCCCGCGGCGACCCTTGTGGACACGTCCGGATCGGCTCGTACAACACCGCACACTGTTCAGTCTAAGTTTAGTCTCACTGGCACAACACCGAGGAATGGACGTGCTCGTCGCACAACCCCGACGATTGGACGGTCTCGCCGTCACACCAACGAGGATTTGTAGCTGCGAAAGAGGGAGGCGAAAGCTTGTTAAATGCAACCATCCCAAATGCCATCTAGCCAACAGACTTCTAGCAGACCGTACGCTGTAGGGGCAATGCATATCTTAGGAATAACACTCCAGGCCAGGCGACAGCTGGCGAGTTCCATTGGCGCTCAACATTAAACCAACTAAAGTGAGGCTGCGGTTTCATATTTAAGTTCCACATCTTCGTTACCGAGACGAAGGTTAGCTGCCCGAGAAATTTCCGTTTCCCGGGTGGTGACACTTTGAACAGTTATCATTATAACTAAGCACAGGTTTGCCTTCCACAGCCAATCGTCTTATAAACGTTGTCCCAAGTTCATGGAATATATATATTGTCCAGCATGGCGGAAGAGCTAACGTTTGGAAGAGTCACACCAAAAATCGATCCAACATTAAAAAAGAAAAAAAAAACTATTAAAACACGCGCACTGCGCTATAAGCGCTCGAATAAAACGAATAATTCAAACTAAAAACAAAAAACAAAACAGAAAAAAACAAAAAAAAACCCGGATAATTTGCGTTTGTGCTCACTTCGATACATGAAAGTTCGCGTTTGATTTTTCCGTTTTGTGAAAACACCCCAAACTGGACGAAAAAAAATCATCTTGTAACAACCAATGTAGAAGAGACAGGGAAAGTCAGAGGCTGACTGACTCCTTACGATGTTGCTTCTACTTTGGGTGTTTCAAGATTTTTTTCGCCCAGCCCGAGATGTTTTAACAAAACGGTAAAATCACCCGAACTTTTTATTTTAATTTTTATACGCTTTCCAGCTTTTAACACCCAGGCTAAAAATGCCGACTCACTCATCTGTGACGACTTTGCAGGCGAGAGCTAGTGATGTTCCATACCATGTCCGAGAATTCCCTTTCTTGGGCACGAAAAATTCCCTTTTTGAGGTACTTTTTTCCTTCAAAGTTTTGAAATATCCCCGCATATTTCCCTGCCTTTGATGCCTCTATTTTCACATCAGCTGATTTCTGTGGTCATGCTGGCCACTATGTGCGCATTTTACCACAAAAGCTGCGTGAAATCGCATGTTTAAAGAGAAGAAAATGTTAGTGCCCTATCGAGAAACCCAGCATAACTTTTCGCTATGTGGGTTACGGAACTGGAATTTCATGTTTCCAGAACCAATTCCAGTTAGATTTCCAGTTTAATGAGTGAAACTTTATACTGGCTTTTTGGTAAGGTGGTCAGTTTATACTTTTATTAACTAAATGATATAACATTTAGCAGTGTTTGGTAAAGTACATCTAAAAAGTGCTTGGTGTAAAGTACAAAGCAAATGAGAGGTTATGTACTCCAAGTAGTAAGTACATTGAATGCAATTTACTTCAGGTAAAGTACTATAAATATCATGTACTTCCAAAGTAAATTACAAGTACTTTTTATCATAATCTTTCATAGGGGTAATCGAGGGTGCATCGGTTATTTTCCAAGATAAAGTGGCCACGGAGTAGTCATTTCACTCTCGCTGACAAACTATTTAACACCGTCAACCTATAACGCACTTATTTGCATCGGTCTTATAGCCGCCATTACCTTACTCAAAGAAATTACCAAATGACATCTTGAAAAACAATAGCGTGTTTTTACATAACAATACACTTTTCTTTTTCTCAAATTTGGAGAATGTATTGAAGTCGGAAGTAGTACTTTTGCTTGGAAAGTACCGGAAAAAATTACTTCAAATAACGTACAAGTACATACGCGGAGAATGTGCTTCTAGTTAAGTAGAAGTTTCCTAAACCTACTTCAAAATGAGTCGTTCAGAAACCTTTGTTTCCGCACCACAACTTTCTTTCTCTTCTTAAAACTTTTGGACCACTCGACTTTTTAGTGTGTTTAGCTCCCTCTAAAGCTTTTCCCGGATTCCCTCGTTTATTCTTAAAATTCCCTGCAAACGTGTTAAAATTCCCATTTTCCTTTTCGCCAAAATTGAGACCGGAAATTCCCTGAAAAAGGGAAAATTCCCTGCATGGAACATCACTGGAGCTAGTGCGCATGCCCAGAGCGCGTCGCACAAAAAAAGAAAAGAGGAAAAGAAAAAAAAAGACGCAGTTATTGCGGTTGCTTATCTGTTCGCGAGCAAAACGTTTTACGCGCGGCATCAAACTGCGCACGCCAACATTCCCAACGTCGCCGTGTTCAAAGTCAGCACCGACAGTGTCGTCCCTTTACCTCACACAAGTACACAAATTACAAACGATATTACAAAACTACAAACGATATCGCAAGCTCCAATTTTTCCAGACGACCCGGAAGTGACTCAGTTAGTGTACGGCCCTTTTGCCTTGGCTCACTTCGCAAAGCCTAGGAAATAACGCAAGCTTGGAGGCTTTCCGACGTTGCGGAGTTGAAAACAAGACAGTGCACACAGCGCACGAAACTCCGAACATCGAACTTGTAGCACGGCACGCGATGAAGAGCAAAAACGCTTAACCTGGCTTAACCAAAAAACGCTGGCGCGCGCGAAAAAAAAAAAAAAATGCTTAAGCCTAACAACTCATCTTCGGACGTCACTGAGAGCAACTGGCCATAGAGTAACACACTAAACGAAGAGAGTGGCCACTCGAGCCGATTCGCGGCCCAGGAGCTAGGGACTTCGACGACCGTTCAGTGGCACTGCAGTCACACACTTAATTTAGACATTTATCATATTTTCACCCTTGATAAATAACTCTACCTTATAACCTAACATTTGAAAATTAATAGTAGCTCCGAATTCTTTTAAAAACAATTTGAACAGCTGCGGCTTTGGCTGCGGCTCAGTAGATGGCTTTGAGGCCGTCGACTCGGCGGATGGTGGCTTTCTAGGGGTGTCGCGAACCGGCCGCGGTTCGAGTTCGACCAGGTTCGACTTTTTCGAACCTTTAGTAGAAAGTTCGACGAACCTTGTATTGAGGTTCGACTCGTGTGCGCATGCGCGACAGACTGGCCAGTTGGCTTCGGATTGGATGGTAATGGCTAAGAGATGAATTAAGTGCAGCGCTGATTGGCTATTTTAGTCAATAAAGTACTAAAAATTAAGTTATTAACTTCTTCAGTGATTAGAATTAGTTTATTTTAATTGCAGCTGTTCACAAAATAAAATAACCCTTTGCATAAAAAAAAACAATTCTCCAAACCTAGACATGCTTGTATTAAGGTCTGGCCACACTGTCCACAAAGTCGAACCGGTCGAATATAATGAAAAGTTCGAAGGTTCGTCGAACCGGTTCGACCCGGTCGAACCTCGAAAGTTCGACCAAAAAATCTGGTTCGACAAAAGTTCGCGACACCCCTATGGCTTTCCGGTCACGTCGCGCGAAAGGTCGGCTGCATTAGAGCACTATATAGCTCCTTCGGAGCAGAGTAGCGCAATCTAGAACGCCGTCTCTCGGCGACTAGCGGCGAACGCCCGGAGGTTCCAACTGCGGTCAGAAATGCATGGAGAACGTGAGAAAATCGTTGTTTCTTCAGTATTGTGGGGATGTACGGAATGGCAATCGTTTTTGACATAATAATGGAACATTTTAGAATAATTTGCGCTAAGTTTTGTGTCACACAAGGACGTAACTTTTTTTAAAAAAATTGCCTGAATGGCATCATGCAGCAGACGACACGGCGACGTCACACCATTCACGTGACCCGCTCCGGCCAACCCGAAAAGCCCATCTCCGCTGCGAGCAAAAATCGTCTGCTTCAAACGCCATTGCCTTGGAAATTGCCTTCTCAAAATTTGCACACGCATCCGATATTATTAAAACTTTGATAAAGTGTTTAGCGCTTTACTAACTTCACGACAGGCTAGTTTTGAAAAATGTGAACTCGCCGTTAGTTTTTTAATCAGCCGTGTTATGTCGATCTCCATGTTATCTCCCATAGGGCGGGCGGCCTCCTGGAACCCTGAGTACCACGTGACTCGCGCCGAGCCGCTCTGTCGGCCATGTTGTCGGGAAAACACGGGGTTCAAAGGATTGCGCTACTCTGCTCCGTAGGAGCTATATAGTGCTCTAGGCTGCATAGAGTTATTATAATAAACGCTAGAGGCTCAACTGGCGCTAGTGTCTACGGAACTTCCGGTTGCAAATGGACCTTTTCCGAGAAGCGTTCTGCGCACGCGCGAGCGCCCGATGCCGAGCGGCGGAAGTCGGAACGAAAAATCGAGGAAATTCGGAAGGAGGCTGTATATCAGCGAGTAGAACACGTAACTGCAGCATATATATAATTGTGTTACACAAAAAAAGAACGTCGACGCAAAGGAAAACACGACGTTTGGGTGGACGCCACGTATGCCCCTCTTTAAAGTCGCGTTGGGCAGGCGCCGCTGCTCAGAGAGCGAAGAAACTGGTAGCGTAGCTCCCATTATCGATTGGTAGCGCAGGTAGGTCACGTCCTCGATTTTTAGTTCATGCAGCCACCGCCTGGTGCCGTCGGTATGTGGAAAAGGTCAATTGAAGCAGACAGCATGCGGTCTACTTTTCCAGTCTTCCTGTGTACTCATATGGGAAAACGCGCGTGAATTTTGTCTCGTCGCCGGAAAATAACATTAATAACTTTTGTTATTTCGGTTGTACCGGATAGTATTACCTTCATTAATATTTTGAAAGTATAATTGCTTCAGTTACAGCCTTTTTCCTTTACCACTTAACGATGTTAAACTTCGCTGTATTTCAGGCCCAAACCTCTGTGTCATGGCAGGTATGTAGAAACGAGTGACGATTCCAAGCAAAATAACAATCGAAAGGAATGTAGAGTGTGTTGAAAGTTCGCCAGCATTCCGTTGGTGCTTATATATTGCTAATACGCCTGTCCTCTCACTATATGAAAATGCCCCCGTCGTGCATCTTTACGAGTGGTTAAAGAAACGTTCTAAATGTAAAGAATAAAGTACGTGGGCTACGAAAGGCGTATTTTCTTATTATTTCCTATGTTGGGAAGTTTTTATCGCGCACCTGTTCTCTGGCTTCCCCCATTTTGCAAAGATTTGGAGCGTGCGGGTGATGACTTGAACACAGAACAAGCATCTTCGCATGTATTCATGAGCAGAAAGAATAAAGCAGTACTTATTTATTGCAAATCGGACTATATTACGTGACTTTCAATTTATTTTGATCGTCTGCAAGCACAAGGAGTTACTTATCCAGTGTTACTGCGTAGTTCTTGCCGTCTCTCTTGGTTTTCCGCATGTCCTTCGTTCGCTTGGAACGTATACCCCCATGCTGGAAAGCGCCGGCGCCGTGTTCGCGCTAACAGTGTCCGACAGTGCACATAAATACATGTACGAAGCGGTTTTAGCACCGTTTTTCATGCCACGATATTAAAATAAAAAAGCCGTAACTGACCAATTATTTCATCTGCGTGTCTCGGAAGTGTTCCAATGTGCCTTGTAGATACGAATTATTCGTGATATTTGCTCTTATAATCGAGCGCAGGGAGGAAATCCACTCGCTTTTTTCCGTAGAAATGCATTACCGGAAGTCAATTTCGGACTGCTTGCTGTCTGCTTCAATTTGCAACAGCACACTAGCGCCAGTTGAACCTTTAGCGTACCTTATAATAGCTCTACGGTCGGCCGGGCTGCGCCTGAGTTGCTCGTGCGGGCTTCTCGTCATTCTTCTGTTGTTAGAAAGGTGAGTCGTTTTACTGACACCGTATTTTGCTTGCTTTTGGCTATATACTAGTTTCGTCTCACCTTAGCATGGTATAACCGCGAATGCTGTGCTAGCGCGAGCGGCTAGCCTTGACTGCCTTGACTGGAGCACTCGCTGCACGAGCGTTCGTGCAGACGCCGAGGCTTCATTCGAAGCAACTTTCTCGCGCTTTTAGCACGCGCGGCTAACAATAGTCCGTACTAACGTGAGACGAAGTATAGTTGGACGCACGGGCTAAAGCGCGAGCTAATTGCTCTGGACGAAGCCTCGGCAGTTGCACGTGCGCATGTGCGCTCGTGCAGCGAGAGCGCCAGTCAAGGCACTCAAGGCATACTCTATTTCATACCTCATGTGCAGCGCTGTGAATGCTGGTGGCGCGAGCGCGTGGCTTTTGCGCCAGCAGCTTTGACAGCGTTGAAAGCGTTGTACCTGGCGCCAGGTATGGAGCAAGGTACAGGTAGCCTTCATGCGCGCTTCGCTTAGGACGAGGCCATCCTAAGCAAAGCGCGCTCACAGGAAAAATACGAAGAATGGGGTGTTACAATACCGTGAAGGCTTTTCTTTATCACCACCCTTCATTGTCGCTTCAATAATTTTGGTTTCCAAATTGCTATGAAATGAAGGCACTAATTTCGCGTAATCTCAAATTGTCTTGTGCTATTTTCGTTTCCCAGCTGATGCCGCCAGGATGTTTGGCTACGGCAGCTACCGTTGCGTAGCCTGGTGCGGAAACAATGGAAGAACGCGCAAGAAGCCAGGAACAAAGTTCTTTCGTGTTCCGCGAGACGACAGATTGTTGGTGATTTTAATTTTTGCACTCCAGAATGTCGTGCACGGTTTTTAAAAATGCTTTGCAGGATTCGATTGTGCTGGCATGTTCGTTTCGTAAATAGAAACTTGGATAAAGTTCGCTTTCATTCTCGCGTCTCTGGTGTACAGCTTGAAAGGTTCAGTGGGTAGAACTTCACTCTGGTGATGTCTTTCAGCCTTTATGTTGCATTTCATAAGATATCTGCAAGGTAGAATTAATTTTATTGGAATTTTATTGGGCCGTGCAGACTGCATACTAGCCATTTGTTGGGATTACTTGCAGCAAGTAGATTGCACTCTACTCCTCTACAGGTCTATCGTAGTGACTGCTTTTTTAGATGGTCCTGTCTGTTTTTTCCTATTATGGTTTTGTGGAATGTGAAAGTTCCAATTTTGATATTTGTTAATACTGTCTTTGAATGCAACTTCCTTTTCTTTTTGACATTGTTTCTGCTTTACACATATGTGAAGCGTGAAGGAGATTGAGATCAGGGTGTCTACCAACCTGGGCAAGCCTGAAATTCTCAGGTAATTTTGGATCACCTGGAAAGCTCAGGGAATTATCAGGGAAACTGTCAAAAGGTTGGCTAAATCAGAGAAAGTGTCCAGTGAAAGTGGCACGGTGGTGCGGAATGAAGCCCAACACTCAGTTGTCGACACAGCTCTGCTGAATACCATTGCCCAAAATGTCATCTTTTGAAGGAAGGAACAGCCAGGGAATTTTATCTATATAGTCAAGAAAAACCTGGAAAAATCATGGACTTTGAAAGAAGTCATTTGGTAGACACCCTGTAAGACGTACCTAATTAAGCAGTGCATATTGCATTCCAAGCCTTGGTGGAATCATTTGTGATGAGTGGGTCTCAGGTACACCGGGCGCCAGTCTGCTTGTTGCAGTCTTTTGTCAGCCATTTCATGTGTGCTTTTTATGGTAGTGGTCATGTTAAAACTTACATGTTAAATTTGACATGTTAAGCGTTACATGAACGTAAAACCTGTATCAGTCGGTCAGTTGGCTTTCAGTTCTTATTATTTTGGTCATTATTGTTACTTAAATCAGCAGGAGCAAGCTATGTTTCCTTGTGCAGTGCAGGCTGTGTTAGGGTTATTTAATGACTATGTCGCAAGCTAAGTAGGTCTATACTAGTGGCAATCTCCTTTAGGCATTTACTTGTCTGTTTTTTCTCATTGTGGTCATCGTGCATCTCAGAATTGTTCTGCTGAACTTTTTATTTGCATACAAATTGCATTGGGTCAAGGAGCTTTGATACTGCATGGCCAGTTTTTTTTTAGTATTTGTTGCTGATGCTGCATATGTTATATGTGTGTGGGCGCCTTGCATGGAACTTGCTTGAGAATACAGAATAGGCTTTCAGTCCAATTGCAGTTGTAATTCCAGTCGTTTGATAAAACTTTCATGCATGTCATAATATGCTTGTCATATTTTTGTAGGATGTAATGTTTGTGAATCCTTGATACAAGGTGCTTGCGTTTTGTAGTTTTTGTAATTATGTACGAGGCGCAAACTGAGCATCATACTTTTTTGTTGCGAAAATAAACTTTGTTGATTGCTTCCTGGTGGTGTTCTGGGCAGCAC
This sequence comes from Ixodes scapularis, assembly GCF_016920785.2. Lineage (NCBI taxonomy): Eukaryota > Metazoa > Arthropoda > Arachnida > Ixodida > Ixodidae > Ixodes > Ixodes scapularis. Next base: position 65,844,421 of record NW_024609880.1, on the reverse strand, counting down.
AAACCTACATGGGTTTCCTGGCTTGTAAAGTCAGTGTTAACTGTACATAGTATTGTCCATTAGTAGTCCCCATTGGAATTCATACATACGTGTGAAGTAATTATAGCTGAAATTTGGCATGCGGGAATAGTAGGAAAAACATAACTCACGGCAAACCAGATGGCGCAGGCTACCGCCCACCACACTACGCCAAACTAGATGTCTATCAATCCGGTATATTTTTTTTTTATGACTCCATTCATTTAGTTGGGGACTACGACGGCCACTGCATGCGCTACCTGCCAGCTAGATGAGCCGCTCGGGCCTATGGAAGTGTCCGCTCTTTACCTTGTGTAGATTACTCTATGAACTGGCCAGCACGGAGAAACTGTGAAAGAAAACGTGATTCAGGACAATTTCTTTTATATAGTCCGTTGACATTGTGGGCTCGACCAATAGCGTTCGTCACAGGGCCATCGTGTTCCATTTATACGTCTCTTGATGCATTTTTTAGTGTGACTCTCGGGTTACGTATGCGTTACGTAATAACCCTTCTCATGAGCCTTTGATATTGAAACCAATCCCCTGGTGCGTTATGGTTGTCGCTAAATTTTTGAGGACCAGAGTTAATAACTCTGTAGCTTCGGAATTCCCCGAGCTCCCCAGATTGCACCGCTTTTGTCCCTATTGCATCATCCAAATTAAGACGCACATGCAAAGATATATATATACAGCCCCGGTTCTAATCAGTAAATCATTATGAGACATTCTAATTGTAATCAGGAACACGAAGGTCGCTTGTTCGAAGTGCTACAAAGCGCTGCTTTTAAGCTGTGATCCAATTCCGAGTTCGGTCTGCAGGGACAACCCGTCCCTAGGTCCGAATGTTTTCATGGTTTGCATGTAGTGACAGTCAAACGGACCTCGGCGATGAAAATGTCGCTGCGGTATCTTAATTATGATACAACAAGGCAGAGGATCGTTCCGGAAATTGATCTGGCAGTATCTACATGATCTCGTGAACGTTTTCAGAAGCCTCATCTGTTAGTTGTCTTTACCTACGCTGGTTGTCGGTCAGCCCTGTGATCGTCTGCTAACAAAGCGATGCGCACAGGGCGTCTCTTTTCAGCATTATATGAAACAAATCTTCGTCAAAAAAATCCTCAGCAAGCTCGCCACATTTGCTGGTTCTTGGGGCATGGCAAGGAGGCAAGCTTATATCACGGAACGGTTGTCCCTTGGCGCTCGTACAGGGCCAACAACTGCAGTAGGAGTGCTCCAACAAGCTAAACGCTCGGGCCAATCGCCACAGTTTAATTGACACAATCCAAGTGACTGCTGAAAAAAGGACAGTTTGGTAGCGCGATTGCGATCTATTGGCAAGCACCAAGCAACTAAATTAGCCTGAAGCTAGCGTTTACGGTACCTTTCAAGGAGCGATGGCAGGTCCCAAGTATACGGTCGAATGTTGCAGACGCTGTTTTTCAGCTCTGCATGCCCAAATTCCCGCGAATTTCTCAATATAATTTCACTTGACGTGCCTAGCAGATAGCATATAGAAAACACAAAAGACGCATGCGAGATTTTTTGTTTGTTTTGTGTCTTTGCTTCTTCGCAACTTATACGCATCGCAATAACGGGCTACTATTGCTCCTATTTTCAAGTAAAGCGTCCAGGTGGGCCGATGTTTGCGTCGATAACGGAACTTGGTGGATTCCCGGGCACTGAAATTTTTGCCTGTAATTATTATACTCCATTTTTTCTATGTCTCTGTGTGTGTGCGTGTTTGTGCGTGCGAGCGCGTTTTTGTGCGTTCGTTTGTTTGTTTGTGATTCATTGTGGTCCAACAAGGGATGGTGTGGACTGTTGATCGCTGACTAGGGATTTCACTTCCCACTTTCCTTCAGAGCAAACGCTCAAAGGGACCATTGCTGAAGCGGTATCGACCAGTGGCGTACCAACTTGTTTTTGAGTCGGGGGCAAACCCTATGGGGCGTACCACCCCCCCCCCCCCCCCCCCCCAAGTCGCACATCTTTACTAGTGATGGGCCGAACTTTTGCCGAACTTTTCTAAAGATTCGGCAAAGATACAGCAAAAAATACACTGCTACCAGACTTAACGTTGATATTTAGATTTTTAACAAAAAAAAGTTTTTTTTTTTCTCTTAACTTAAGTACAACATGTTGTGCCTATTGACACAGTTATTACTAATAATAAGGTGAGACTCTACAAGATAGTTGTGTCGGTGTCGCTTTTGGTGTTTACTGGCAATTTTAGTGTCTGCTTGAAGAATGTGGCGTGACAACGAGGTTGGGGTTGCCGGCGCAGTCACGAATCGCGCTACGAGAGTTCCGATTTTGACGCCTCATCAGCGCAAGCCTGCAAGTGTGTGTGGTGTAAATGCAAATGCAATAACACTGCGTTTTTACTTTCTCTGGGAGTCACCGTTTTGTCCGTGAAAACGAATGCAACAGTTACTGACCCTTCACCAGAAGAGGTAACAATATTGTAAATATGCATGTTTTTCGATTTGAGTCACTTGGCGTCAGCTTTGCACGAAAGTGTGCGTCCCATATTCGCAACGTGCCGTTTTTAACCTTTAAAATGCTGGTTTCTGATTTTAGGACACACACGGACGTCTAGAAAGATGGGAAAAGTTAGGGCGGTTGGATGTGCAATGTCGAGCGTGTATAGTTCTGTGTCTGGTTTTCTGCAGATACATAAAAATAGCGAAATAACGCGAATTAAAAAGCAATATTACTTTGTTTTGGCACAAACTTTTGTGAGCCGAAAACAGGATTGTTATAATAATAGTAATACCACCACTTCTACTACTACTACTACTACTAATAATAATAATAATAATTTTCTTTGCACGTACTGGAAGGGGCCCATGTGGTGGTGTGCGGGGCTAGGCAGATAGGTGAAAACCCTTACTCAGATTAACACACACTACAGCGCACTACTGCAAAAGTACACTCGTTCCTTACGCACGAAAAAGAAAGGGAAAATTCAAATGAACCGCGCTGACTGACAACTCGTTTTTGTCAGAAGAAAGAAAAATGTTTTTCGTTTTCTGTCAGGTTCAAAGATGGTATATTGATACAGTTTTCATAATTCCTGACGATGTGTTCGGCTTCTATAGGTTCTCTCCTTAATTGATTACTGCGCCTACCTAAAATTGTACGAGATGGCAGGTGAATCTCGCACCCACAATCGCGGCAGTGTATGCCCCGGTGGCCAGAGTTAGCTCTGATGCTATTGTTTTGTGTTTACGGAGCCTATCTAAGGCATCGTCTAGTCTGCCTTATGTACATTTTCCCACACGAAAAAGGAAATTAATACACCACTTCCTCCGCGCACTCAACGAAGCTGTTCTGATGTTTCTTGGTACAAGTTACTGTTCGGTGGGAATATGAGTTAACTTGTTTGCGCAAGTTGGCAAGCTGATTAAAAGCAGAGAAGACGCCGTGTATGTGTAACTTATTTACGATCTTTTTTTATGCCATGAGAGAACCTCTGTATGTAGGGAAGAACGACTGGTCTCGTGGTTCTATCTCTAGCTCTTAATGTGAGAGATGTTCTTTTATTTTTGGTTTTCAGGATGCTCTCTGCAATCGATGTTAATAAAGAGATGGGAAATCCGGCAGATGTTAATCTTGAAATTTGCGCATCAAAGCTTACTGAAATAGAGTGCACACAAGATTTCTGAAGAGTTGTTTAGACATAATTTTACGATTCCTCCTTTTTACCAGCTTAGAATGTGCTGAATTGAAAGGAAGAATCGGTTTTTTACCCCTTGGCTCATATGTCACTGAAATGGAGTGCTCGCAAGAGTTTTGAAGAGCGTTGTTTAGACATAATTTACTGAAATGGAGTGCTATTGCGAGCACTCCATTTCAGTGACATAAGAGCCAAGGGGTAAAAAACCGATTCTTCTTTTCAATTCAGTACATTCTAAGCTGGTAAAAAGAGGATTCATATAATTATGTTTAAACAACTCTCTTCAAAAATCTTGTGAGCACTCTATTTCAGTAAGCTTTGATGCGCAAATTTCAAGATTAACATCTGCCGGATAACCCATTTCTTTATTAACATCGATTGCAGAGAGCATCCTGAAAACCAAAAATAAAAGAACATCTGTCACACCAAGAGCCAGAGATAGAACCACGAGACCAGTCATTCTTCCCTACATACACAGATTTTCCCTACATTTTCCCTACATCTTCCCTACATACAAAGACTCATGGCATCAAAACAATCGCTAATAAGTTCAACATCGACGTCGTCTTTTCTGCTCCTAATACGCTTGCCAACCTGTGCAAACAAGTAAACTCACCGTATATTACTCTATGTCACCATATTCCCACTGAACAGTAAACTGTACCAAGAAACATCAGAACAGCTTTGTCGAGTGCGCAGAGGAAGTGGTGTATTTATATCCCCCTTCGTGCGCTAAAACGTACGTAGGGCAGACTGGACGATTCCTTAAAGGGATACTAAAACGAAATTTCGGCACCTATTCTATGGTCTCTATGTGTTCAAAGGAGCAGCATCACATCGAACACACCAATATCTTGTTAAAAAAGTCACGAAAACGAATTTTAAAACAAATTAAACGATTAGCAAAGAGCACCTGGTGGATGTCGCTAACGCCTCGCTTGTAATGCCCGTCTAGGAACCTTGACAGCTAGTGACGGTGAGTGTCTCGCCTCCGGGCACGACGAGAGAAGAGGGGAAGGAGGAACTCCCCTCTTCCCGAGAATCTCTTTTGTGTGTCGCAGAAGTCGATATATTGTCCCCCTACAAGATTACAGAAGATTAACCCGTCACTCAAAATTCGTACAAAAGCAGCCGCTTCGGTGGCGGGAACGACTAGGCCACCCCCTCGACGTCAGCCTCGCCGTAGCTTTGCTCGTCCCGAGACGACCTACGTCACGATTGCGTCGGATGTCAAGTGCTCTAAGCTGGGCCTTCTCCGAGCGCTTGCTAGAGTGCGCCGTTTATAACAAAAAATACAGCCACCAGGCTCAAAATACAAACGTGGGATTGCCATTTACGGATATTGTGGATCATATTCAACCTATTTTCGAACACGACGGGAATATTTAAAACTTCGTTGAAGCGTCCCTTTAATGATAGGCTCCGTAAACACAAAAACAATAGTACCAGAGTTAATACTGACCACCTGGACATACACTGCCGTGATTGTGGGTGCGAGGTTCACCTGTCATCTTGTACAATTTTAGGTAGGCACAGTAATCAATTGCCGAGAGAGGTTATTGACGCCGAACGAATAGTCAGGAATTATGAAAACAGTATCAGTACACCATCTTTCATTCTGACAAAAAAAGAAGAAACATTTTCTAGGTGTCTGGGGCTGTGTTCCAAAATTTGCTCGGTCCGACTCCGGAGTAAAGGTTGGCGTTTCAAACCTTGGCGTTTCAAAACTTACTCGCGCTTACTCGATGACGTCAGAACTCGCGTTCCAGAAGCGGGTTGTTTACTCCGGAGTAATTAATCACGCTACCCACCTCGATCGGGGGGTAAAGCCGGATCAAATCGAGTAAATACGTCACGTGATCTGTTCGTCGTCTGCTTCCGGCGCCGACAACCGTCAAAGCTCGTTTGCTCCGTTGGGTTTGGCGGCAGACGTTCGAAATAACAAAGAATTAACTGCAGCCATTTATGTGCTATTTTCAACACAGGAATGGACCTTTTCCGAGAAGCGTTCTGCGCACGCGCGAGCGCCCGATGCCAAGTGGTGGAAGTCGGCACGAAAAAATCGAGGAAATTCGGAATGAGGCTGTAAATCGACGAGTAGAACACGTAATTGCAGCATATATATAATTGTGTTACACAAAAAAAGAAAGTGGACGGAAAGAAAAACACGACGTTTGGGTGGACGCTACGGATTTCCTTCTTTAAAGTCGCGCTAGGCCTACCTCGTTGCATTGGGCACGCGACGCTGCTCAGAGAGCGAAGCAACTGGTAACGTAGCTCCCATTATTGATTGGTAGCGCAGGTCACTTCCTCGATTTTTTAGTTCGCGCAGCCACCGCCTGGTGCCGTCGGTATATGGAAAAGGTCCATTGATTGCACCACGTTCAGACCGTGTACCTCCCCAGGAAGGTATACTTGTTATTATCAGAGTGCGAGCGTAAACAGGAGCTTTTCCGCATCCTCGTCCTCGGTGGGAACTCTATTTTTACGCTAAAATATGCAGATGTTCGAACACTGTATATATTGTAGAAGTTTTGGGGGTTTTTTTTTTTCTCCCCAGAGTGTGTGTAATGAAAGGATAACGCATGTAAAGCAGTGAAGGCACGAAGATTTTATGTATACGATCAGTCAACACCCCCCCCCCCCTCCCCAATCACATTTTCCTCCCTAATAAAATGTCTTAGCGGTTTCAAAGTGCTCTCTGTGATTTTATAATCATATTCGCGTCAAAGCGAACGTAAGTTACATATTACTGTTGAGAAAGCCTCATGCGTTCTACCGCTCTACGGTATGGAAGCAATATCCTCAAAACGTAATCGGTGCTAATTACGATGAGTTGAGGCTGTTTATGGCACCTGGGCTAGACTTACAGCGATCGCCCAGATTAATCAAAACAAAAATTGTAATGTCTAACTGAAAGGAATTAGTAATTTTTATCTCAATATACAGCCCAAAAGGAAGGTGAGCAAAAGGAGCTGGTTGAGCCATCTCAGAAAAAACGCGCCGTCACTGTCAAAGAAAAACTTCGAAGCGGTTAACATTATCGTCTCTGTGTGGTTTCTCCATGATCAAAGGAGATCGTCTGCTATTTTCCGCCATCGCTGCTATGTTTTCTTTCTGCCGTAGCCCGAGACGAAGCCAATCCGCGTAGTATCCATGTGATTATCCCAGCCGTTTCAAAATCGAGTCGCGGATCGTTTACTCGCGATGTCACGTGGTATTACCCGATGACGTAGGAGACAGGTTACTTGGGTAAGATTTGGAAAAGAGCCTAGGGGATTGGTGCGCGTGATTTGGGAAATTCGGTAGTTCCAGACGTAGAAGAAGACAAAATATATAGAAACGAGTTGTCAGTCAGTGCGGTTCGTTTGAAATTTTCCTTTCTTTTTCGTGTGTAAGGAGTGAGTGTACTTTTGCAGTAGTGCGCTGTAGTGTGTATATTAATATGAGCAACCAACTCGTCCAAGCTGCTACCTTCCGCAGACTACCTGCCAGCCCGCCACCAAATGTGAAAACACAAAACAGACATATATATGTACATAATATACACATAACATAAAGTACACAAAAAGGAAAGAAAATATCTTTCCCATACAACCTGGCCAGCTCTCGTGACTCTGCCCATTTGACAGAAGTGGGCTGGGCACACTGAGCTTAATTTTCAGTTGTCAGTCAATAGAGAGTTTTAGGGAACCGTTTTTGCACACCCGATACAGTACGATGGGCCCTCCGATACGAACTGCGCATGCGCTTGTCTTCTGCGGTCTTACCGTAATGCGCTGATCGAACCGTAAGGCACGACCGGCACGACCAATGGCCGACATGGGCAGTCTCGCTTGGTTAGCAAAACGGCTCTGTCGCTGGCGAAGAGAGCATGCCGTGGCTCCAGACATGAATAAAATAACTCGTGGCAGTGCCTGGCAGGAGCGCGAAGTGTGACAGCAAGTCCATAAAGTTCGAGTCAGCAAATAAGAAGAATAAAGAACAAAAGGCAATAGGACTTAGTGTTTAGCAAAACCAAGAATCGTCTGCTCGGTAGCTCAGTGGCAATAAAGAAAACAAAACTGCTCGGTAGCTCAGTGGATTGGAGCGCCAATTTCTTGAGCTCGTAGAGGAGCAGTAATGGAGAGTTCGAATCCCGTTTGCCCATACACCTCTTTTCTTTTTTCATGTTATAAGTTTTTTTGTTTTTTTTATACAAACATTGGATGTGCATTTCCAGCACTTATCACCCGTTTTTTACAGCTGCTGTTATGACTGAGGATTATCTGTAGTGGCAACAGAGTGAGCAACAGCCTTCTGGATCAAGGCTCTGGATACTTTTTAGTTTAAAAATGTTGCATGAATTAAAAATTTCTGTACAAATGCGAATCACATATATCCTATAAAACGAGCCCTTTGAATATTGGGTGATAGTGTTTATAAGTGCACAGCAGTAAAGTTACAGGTTTTCCTTTATATTTTCTTCGTGGTCGTACCGTACACGGCGCAACGATCGGTACGCGGGCGTACGACCGTGATCGTCTGCTATCTGTACCGTAAGAGAGCGACATGAGCACCTCATCTACCTCCGTTCCTCCGCCTCCTCCTCGCAAGCGGTTTACAGCAGAAGACAACATATTTCTACCTCGGGAGGTGCTAGGCGCAACTCCTTTTTCACTCCAGCCCTTTGGAATGACGTCCTTAAAGGCTTAAACGCAGTGTCGAAAAAGAACTTCTCCTTGCGAGGAACGAAGGAACGGATTAACCTTCTCGTAACTTTGTACAAGAAAAATGACCGTATCAACTTGAGAAAGTGAGTATATTTTGGTTATTTTTGTATTTTCTTCGCAATTTAATAATTCTAGTTTTATTTGTCTATAGCTTTCTTAATACCCGATCCTGCAGTGGGCCTCGAGGGAAAAAGACAGGATCGCTAGCAGACGACTTCGAATGTTGATGACAAGCGCGCGCGAGCGTGTTCTTGTACCAAATCGAGTTTGGTTTCGGCAACGTTTCAGCATATCAGGACGTGGTTTGTGTAAACATCATTATTGGTTGATGTAAAACACCAAAGCTTGCCCGCTGAGAACACATGACTTATTAGAAAACAAGTTACCATGTACGGTCGAAGCATTATTTTATTCCCCGGGTATATAAATCTGGTAAATTGAAAGAAAAAAACCCCAAAATATGCTGGCACATCATTCGTGGTATCCGCACATCATTCCTGGTATCAAAATTTTTTTGTTTACTTAAAAGCTACGCCAAGTTGAACGTCCCATGCCTTGCCGCCAACAAGCGCCTTCTCTTAGTGCGCAGACAGTCGTACAAAATAACTTTTTCTAAATTGTTTTCGCTGAATAGAGCCAACTCCAAGTCATCGTCAAAAATATCGAGCGCCATTGTTGTCGGAAAGCTCGTCTGCTTCTTTAGCAGACGAACATTTTAGAACTTCGCAGTGCCAGGGGTGACACGCTGTGGTGCGCAAGGTTTTGTATTACGGAAGAGCATTCATTCCAGTAAAAAAACGAGACGAACTATAAGTAGGTATAGAATATTTTAGGTTCTCTATATATTTAGGGTGCGATCTTTATTTACTTGAGTTTCTGCGATTTGTACAAACACACGCAAATGTGTCTTTTCTCGATGAGGCAGATGCGGGTTTCCGTTGCCAGGGCGCGCGACCTGTACCGATCGTCTGCTATCGCCTGCAAATACGGTTCCCCCAAAGCCATTTCAAGGCACACGATCGGTCCACACGCCCGATCCAAGGTATCGATCGTTTTTGTTTATCGATCGTATTTTGTTCCGGTTCTGTAAAACTCTCTAATGTTTCAACTACCTGGTTGCATAAATGGAAAGGTCAAATTAAAATCACGTTATTCAGAATGTACCGCATCATTTGTCACTTGCGCAGTGGACTGCGTAAATTACTGGTCAATTTTCTGTTCTTGAGGGAGAAAATATTAATGAGAACCACACTCCCAAAGGCTCACAAACGCACAGTTACCGTGTTGCCTACTCCGCACCCCGCCGTAACCGCTGTTTGTACTAAACTGTACAATGGTAACAGCACGACTGCTCTTCGTCCATTTGCAATCCATGGCCCCGTCGCATTTGCGCGCGTGCTCAGACATTTGCCGAATTTTCGCTGAATCTTTGCCAAACTTTCCTTCTAAATTTCGGCATGTGCCGGACTTTGCCGAATTTGAAGTTCGGCAGATTCGGCTCATCTCTAATTTTATGGCGCAGACGATAGACCCCCTAGCAACGACGCTCACGCCGGGTTGGCTGCTCTGCAACGCGCGGGAACTGAAATTTCAGATTTGGACGGCGCATGTACACTCGAAGCGCGTTAACCCACCACCCCGCCTGCGTTCAAGCCGCTTTGCGGCGGCAGCCGCAAAGTCTTGCCATGGACATCGAATTCTGAGAGAAACCGTGAAAAAACAGAATACATACTATACATTGTCAAGATTTTATTTACAAGCCTCGTCACCACCCCTTTCATTATATCGTTGTATCACGCAACCTTCATACGCATCAACTGATTTTTAACTGACACTCTTTGTGCCCACAAGACTTCTTGAGGTTAGCGTCCAACAAGGACATAACTATGCCTCTCTTGACCAACTTGGATTGGCCACTTTTAAACGGTAACGAGTGTTTGGACGATGTTTTTCATACTCCAATGTCCTCCGTGCAGAAACAGCCTTAAATGTAAGTGTTTCATTACTGCACCAGTAGGTTCGTCATAACTGAACATCACTTTTAGCGCGAAATTTGTGATCACTTTTATTTTCTCTTTGGCAGCAACCCTCATTCCCTTGAACAAACCAAAATGTCACCCAGATATATTTTAACCAGTACTACATCCTCCGGCGTGAATTGTAAGAATTGCATATTTGTCACATCTAATTGATCTAAATACATTTCTGACAACAAAGGGGCCCCAATTGACGAACCGATTCACACACTTTCACTTTACGTGTATGTTTCACCCTGAAATACTACAGCTGTTTCTTTGAGGTAACGTTCTAGTGCATTAAAAAAAAAAACATACCACATTTATCTCTGAGCGAAACTGGAAAACATATAAGTTAGCCTGGAGCCATTCTCTTACCCTGCAAAGTGAGACTGGGCGCGTCAAGGAATTAGAGTGGTTCTTTAGGTTAAGCGACATCACTTTGCAGTCTTGTTGGCGCAAATAATCCAAACTCTGAATTAATTCATCTGAATTTTTTATAAGAATTGAATTCCTCGAGTCAACTGAAGAAAGTAACTTCTTTAAATGCCTCGAAAATATTTTTCCCGCGGACCATTTTTATTGGTTAATGGTCATTCAGAAAAAACTACACGGACAGGGACGCCCTTGTTTCCTCACTAGCCATCCTGACCACTGCATGCATTTCTCATTTGAGCGGTACCGCTGCTGTTGTTTTAGATTTTCCGTCCACGAAAAAACAATCCTTCAATAGACTACTGTCAAAAATCCCTGCATGGAACAGTGCGCGCGTGGACTTGTTGGGCCATAGAAAAGAGTGGCATGGTTCTGGTCTCGATCGTCCCGTTGACGATGTGGTGCACCTCAGAATCGCATGAAAATAAAGTCAGCGCTCGCTTGCATTGCGCCCATTCATCTTCGTGAGAGGCCCTTTGTTACGCGAACCTCCAGCGGCCGTAAGGGCTTGCTTAGGCGTAGCGAGGAGTAGTAGTACGACCTTCCGCGTCCCATAACTGGTGGGCGGCCTGGCTACAACTCCTAAGTGCAGCATCAAGCTCCCGTCTCACGGATAATTTAAAAGGCCCAAGGCATTGAGGAGTCGAAGGAACAGGATGACCGGCCCAGTATAAGTTTTCGGCCATGTGCCATCTTCGTACTACATTTACCTGCGCACAAGCTCCGTCACGTCGGGAGCCCGAAATATCGTGCCCCAGCATTCCATCCGCACCGGCAGACAATACCTAGAGTATATAAATTTAAGGGAAGTCGCTTATTGAAAATGCAAGCACTATATTTGGTCTTGACGTGATGTCGCGAGGTGAGGTTGGCCAATCGAAATTGAAACTTCGTGGACAGCGGGTGCCTAAAGCGTTTGAAGCGACATTACGCCGCTAGGATCGCTTCAATTTTCGAGGAAGTCTATAGCTCCCCTAGCCTCGTCCTGTCTGTCTATGCTAGAAAAAGCGACGAAGAAACTCCATCTTGACGTCGCCGGTGGGAAGAACCTAATCTCAATCGCCGACGAACTAAACTGGCAGGGAATTCCATCGCGGCGCACTGATGGCGTACGCTCAGAGGAAATTAAGTTGAAACCAGAGATGTACGTAACGCATTACTAGTAACAAGTTACTTCTACCTGGTTACATTTTAGGTAACAAATAACGAATTTAGTTGTGTTTTTTTAGAAAAGGAACGAGAACGTATTTCGTTAATTTTAAGGCCAAGTAACAAGAAACACCGTTTCATTATACTTGATGAGTAACATGTATAACATCGTTTAAACAGCCTCGTTTTAATTTTCACCTGAGCCTGCATCTATTGCGACAAGGGCAGATGGGCAACTTGAAAAACAAATGAACAGTACGACAGTACAGCAACGTTTATTGCTCAACATGTCACTCGAACTCTACAGCTGGGAATGTCCTTCACCCAGCGAACAGAATAAAGTTCGCTCGTTGAACTTCGTAGAATCGTGTACAGACCGAATGGAAACCCGGAGGTTGCCAACACGGAAAGGCACAGAGCTCATTGTCAACTTGGAACTTTAGAAGCAGAAATAACAAAGGAGAGAGGCGAATCCCAGAGTCACCAGCTCTTCCTGAAGCACAACACTGCCGTTCCTTCGAACGCGTCTGTAGAACGACTCTTCAGCGCCGCATGAGATGTATTCTCAATGAAGCGGGGAAACATAAGGGATGAAAAGTACAAGGGGGAGCTACTGCGTGCAACGACTACTGAAAAGAAAAAAAAAAAAAACCATGAAACAAAAGCAGTCGCGTATTTGGCCGTCAAATTAACCAGAAATGTAACTTGTTACTTCTGAGGTAACACCCGCGTTCCTTTTGAGAATGGCTAAAACTGCAGTTCAGTAAAGCGAAAGTTTTACAGTATTTGAAAAATAAAATATGTAGGTACTATATATGAGAAATGGGCGCTTATAACACTGTCAAACCTTTTCAAGTCAAAAATCAAGAAATGATGCCGAAAAAAAAAAAAAACAGCAGATATACGAAAACGTCAAGTGTTCCATGGTTACCAGATAGGTAGCGTCAGTGTCTTCTCTCGTCCTACGAAGAAAATCATCTCCCGACACCGGAGATAACTTCGGTGTATTTCGATATTTATTGATTTTTAACAGGAAAATCCGCCGCGTTTCGTCATGATTTAGGTGTTTCTAAGATGCTTTGAGCCAGCAGGGTGTGGGTTTTCGTGACACTTAGGCGATCTCAGAAACCTTCTCAGGGCACTTTTAATGTGTTCGACTGATTTTGCTGTATGTGACTTTTAAGAACTGTTCAAAGTGTACTATTTATCTTCCACTGAATTAGTATTTCAAGCCAAGCATGTCACACCTGCATGAGAATGACTGTTAAGTTGGTCTTCATCGTGTTACCCATTGAGATTCCAGGAACAGTCCGGGAAATGACGAGCACATGCCAGCTCGCACATTGTTATTTCGATTTGGTTTTAACAACCCGCGCTTTATACATGGTAGGCACAGCGGAAGCACCATCTGGTCACGTATAACATGCATTACATGCAATTATGAAAACGCACCTACCGCCATAGCGTTGAGGGCGTAGTTTTCGGGGCACCAGTATGCCGTCTTCGAAAATCGTGCGTCTTTTTAAAATGGAGCCCGGATGGCAATCTCAGTGCCATCGACGCATCCTGTAGCACAAGATGATTTCAGCACCTTGAGCACAGCTGGAATGGCACCAGCCCTGCTCATGAAAATTAATACAGCATGCTGCAGTAGGCTTTATAGGAAATATTTCCTGATTATGGGGGGCGACAACGTTCAATAGCTCTCGCCCCCATCATGTCCGTATGCTTTAATGAGTCATAATGTTCATTAATTTTATCAACTCTAATGTATCCTGTTTCTTACCGTAAGCTCTCGATCAAGCGGATTGGGCAGCTGTTCTTCTGGGTGCTTAACTGCTCCATTCTGACTGTCAGAACACAGCCGTGTTAATACACAAAATGGTATTTACCGATCAAGCCACTGAACCCGCACTAAAGGACGAATTTATTATTGGCTGTTGCCTCGTCTTTTTCTGTGTGCGGGAACGTCACCGATTCTGGACCGAGACAATCGATTATCGCCTCCGTGACGTCCTGCAGCACGCGACTCAGACTGCAATGGTGCACAGCAATGTTTTCATCGCTTGCCACTGTACCCTGGAATCGTCCAGCGGCATAAAAACGGAGGGGACGAGCACTTGCAACTTCACAGTTTGCACATAAGGCCCTACGCGACGTTGCTGAAGCTTTCCGCGAAGGTCGTCGCAGAGCCAACGGGCTACATCCTTCGTGAGGCGGTATTCCCGAACAAACCTACCCCCCGACATGTCGACGGCGTCGCGGTGGTCCCAGAAAACGCGCTCCAATTCGGAACGTAACAGAAGCGCCCAATACGTGAGGGTCGCCATCTTTAACGATGGAGTACAACTCCGCGTGCCTCCCGACTAGAGAGTTATATCTTCATTGACAAACTGAAACATGACGACATTTTGCCGACACCACTAAGGTTATTATTCTGCCAGCATACCTCGAACTTCATAGGGAAAAACTCAATCGCAACATCACATCTCATCACGTGACCAGTAAGGGCAGCCACAGTTTCCGAACTAGCATTGACAGACTGAACATTTGTTGTAGGTTGAAGCGCAAATCTACCAGACATCATTCTGCAGTAGTTTTATTTCTTAAACTTTTAATTCTTTCTTTAGCTTCAAAATATTTATTGGTTCTCTCTTATTGCTGGAGGAATTTAGGCAAAACTACAACCGAGATGAAATTAGCTCATTCCAGACATTGTCTTGGGCAGTACAATTTGCTGTTCGTTAACACAATGTTCCAGCAAACTAAAAAAAAAAAAATCCCGAGTTTATTTTTGTATTTTGTAAACAAAGCGGTGGCGGTAGCCGTAGTGTTTTCCGCGCTGTCTTGATTTGCTTGAATCATAAACATACCTTGGTAGCTTTCTGGTTACATTTTGAAGTGTAGCCCGCTTTTTACAAATACCCGACTCACCTCGCAAAACTTCGTAGAATTTCCCTTCGGAAGCCGCCGGTTGCGCTGTCAAAACGCTCTCCCCTATCACGTAAATTGAGCACCGCCAAAATCTGCGCTCCGTTCCATTCCATTGCCATAATGTCACACAAGCGGCTCTCCCTTCCTTATGCTGCGACGCGCCAGATTCGCCACCGCCGTTGACTCGGCCGTTCAGTCGGTTATGTCGGCGATCAGGACGACGATTGCACACCACCAATCCTAGGGTACAACGGGCCATATAAGACTACCACCGTAAAAAAAAAATGGGTCAATATCGAATTTTCACAATATTTCGTCACTACAGTATAGATACGTCAAGTTATCACAAAAACCATAAATTCATTTCATTGCACATTTAACCACACCCTTTGGTACGCCGCATCTGCAACCCCCCCCCCCCCCCCCCCCCCGGCCCTTTTTAAGCTTCGATTTCTCCCGCATGCTTCTGCTTCTCTTTTTTAAGTAATTAATGAATATATAAATAAATAATAAATTAATAAATACAAAAACGTATGTGCCTTGGGAGCTAAATAAACGATGTGAAGCTTATCAGGTTCCTAGCGGAAATATCAACTTAATAAATGTCGAGTGCATTAATTAACTCGAAACACGTGTGCCCAAATAAAATAGCTACACGCTTCGCTGAGTCGTGCCTGACATTCTAATTCCGCGCTCAATCTCTCCAACCCGGCTTTCACTAAAACCGCAGTTGTTCTTCTTTATATTATTTTTATTGCCTACAATCCATCAGAGTCGTAGCTCCCAAAAAGCGCACTCGGCCAGGGAGAGAATGCTTCCCCGTCTTCATACTGCTCACGTCGTTACACGGTCGTTAAGCATAAACGTGGAGAAATATTTTAAATGTATGAAGAAATATTGTTTACTCGTTTATATACATATTTAGAACTTCGGAAAAAAATTCATACAAACAAAAAATATGGCGACATTAAAAACTATAGGAAATATCAAGTTCAAAGCGGGAAAGATTGCTTCGGCACAGCAGGATGCCGAAGCCCCATTAAACTTGGGAAACGAGCTAGGGCCAGATTAGAAAAGCACCGGACCCTTCCTTTCGCTTCCATGCCTTTCTCAAAAACGGCATTTCACTAACATATGTGAATGCTTAAAAAACATCTAGGTTTCAGCAGCAGCTGTGGATTGCAATACCCAGCCCAAGAATGGCCCCCGATAAGCTGCTTAGAACCGCCGTCTATCATAAACGCTTGCGTAAACAACAAAAAAAAATTTTTTTTTGTTTTTTGTTTATTTCTGTGCGGGAAAATGAATTGTTTGCGATTTCTCTTCCTGTGACGCAGTAAGGAGGTAAGTGCTCAGCGAAGCGAGGCAAATTAAACTTCAGTGTGTAGACGAAGTGAGGTCGGTCTGTCTTCGTGATACAGATGGTGACTGGTTCAGGCTGTAGACAATAAATATAGTCGGGGAGTATAGGATTGCAAGCCTGGGGTCTTTAACGTGAATCACGCAGTAGTGACAACCGACCGCACTCTGGTGCAATGCTCGTCCGCCATACGGTTTCTTTTTCTTCTTTTTTTTAAGGATTTGAATTATTTATATGGGGTATGCATTGTGCTTGCGGTTTGGCAAGCGTTGTGGTAAGCGCTCGGTATGAACTCGGAAGACGTTCAAACTGGAGTGTGTCCATTGAGTGCCGAGGCGAAAATGGTCGCTTTCTCGTAGCTGCATGAACACCGCCTTGAACTTGAAGCCGCGACAACAGTCGCAACTTCAAGTTCAAGCAAATACAAAAAAAGAAAAGCATGCAGGAAAAAATTTGTTTAGTTATTGGCACAGTTGTAAGTGTGTATATCCACGTCAAATTTATAAATAAAAGACGCGCACATTACATGTGTGTGTCTTTGTAATTAAATACTTTGCACCGCAAACTGATGTGACGCTTCAAACACTGAACAAAAAACAACAACAAAAAAAAATGTTTGAGAAGGAAAGTGATCGGGGAAACGTCGTTTTCTTTCCGCCAACTAGACTCACAGCCACACGTGTTTGTTGTCGCTGGTAAACTTTGTTTCAGCTTTAGTTGAGATGCAGCCGAAACTAGTAGATAATTAGAGCAATCAAGCGGCGTTAAAAGCTCAAGTCACTAGGCCCTTTTTGTTTATGATTAGTTCTGCGATGCTAGCTAACACGTACAGAAACATAATGGTGCGCATTGGAGGATGTCTGATTGGTCCCACCAGCTCGTAGCGGTGGCTGCGTCTGAACTTCAAAAGAAAGGAAGTATAGAGCCAGTACATATGCTGCATCTCAGAGACACTTCAGCCACCTTGGTTGCCAGTCATCTGAATCATTCTCTGAAATCGCAGGAAACGGTTTTCCGTCACCAAAATGTTAAAAACGTGTGCGATGGAGCGAAACGATACCGCCCGAGCTTCCTGACATCCTATATAGTGCTCAGGAAGTTGCATTTTAGAATCTTAACAATCACCAATTCGCGCCCACTCTGTACTAAGCCCCAAAATGGCGGCGCACTCGAAGAAATTTGGGAGCCGAGTGCCGGTACTGTAGCTTGTTTGGTGACTCTAGAAGCTATATGTATGCCGGTAAGAGAGGGTGCACGGTATCACCAAATATATTCAAAAGTACTATACGTTAAATTTGTTGCAATCATGGGTACATAAGCGCAGTGACAATCGCGCATGCATTTGCACCATGAAGCACGAGCTTTTGTATGCAGGTATTCTTACACTTATATACAATGACCTTTCAGGTACTGTATATACGCGTACGTGCAAAACACGTTGACACGCCAGTGAATGCGGAACAATGTCAAAAGAATACGATCTGATAAACAAGCATGCGGATATGTGTTTTCCGCTAGCATCAACACTTGAAATTGTACATCGCACCCCCCCCCCCAACCCCCTCAAAAAAAACACCTCAAAATAAAAATAAAATTACATTGTTGCTGTTGTTTTTTACCGCAAACTTTAATACACATCGCCGGCCGTTCATTCTTTAATCAAATGCAGCGGTAGCGAACCCATACCAGATTCCCAAGTTTCAGAACAAACCGTTATCTCCTTCTGAAGTTGTGAATAATATTTTTTTTTTAATTTTAATGAAAAAATGGAGCCCGTGGCAACGCCATACCGCTCGATGTGTCGAGAGTTCCGTCGATCGCCATTTTTCTGTTCAAAATTTTGGAAAATTACTTAAAGCTTTTGAAAGATAACGGTAAGTTCTGAAACTTTGGCATCTGGTTTAGACCGCTATCGTTACATTTGGGCGGAAAATGAGTTTTCGCCGATGCGTCATTATTTTTTCAAATAAAAAAGAATTTTTTTTTTAGGCAGGATATTTTATAGTGTCAGAGCGCATTTTGCAAACCGCACCGCCTTTGTGAATGTTTGCGTATGTGCAACAAGATAAGAGGCCTCCCTTTGACAGAGGAAATAGAAACCCGGGTATTGCATGTTTCACTTGAAGAAGTGTATATTGATCACTCAAAAAAATCACTGAATTAAAAAAAAAATTAAAGGGTCGATCGGACACGTATTTTTTATATATTTTTTTTACGAAAAAAAAAAAAAAAGATTGCGCAATATTTAGGCGAAGGTCGCGGCCCCCTCTAAGCCCAGTCCACAGATCATCGGCCCGCTCAACAGGATTGGCTACTGGATTGGCTTGGCTGCTCAACAGGGCACACTAACAAGCCTTGTGGCTCTTTTTTGTGACATTCGATGCGTCTAGTCTGCATGGCGTCTGACACCACCTGGTTGCCGTGCGAGCAGAAAAGCGGCAGCCTCCGGCATTGTCTGCTATTCCAAGGTCGTCTATTGTCGTCTGCAGTGACCGTAAGACGCGGACATGAAAGCTGCGCATCAGCGTCTGTTTTCGCCTTCGTCCCGTCTGCTATTCCGCCCCCATCCCTAAAAACTTTTGCAACACTCGCAAGACGCCAGTATGAAAGCGGCGTCCTAGCGTTTTATTACGCACAAGTCTAGGTCCATTACAAGTGTCGGTCAGCGTCCGTCGATCCGCAGTACCATAGCCTCCTGTATACTGACAAAGCCTGGCGGATGGCCACGGGAAGCGGTCGCCGAAATGGAAGAGGTGGAGCGGCAGACAACGGATGAGAGGACAGCCACGTGACTGGTGCCTCGCTGTGGCGAGACGCCGAAACAGAGCGTCTCGCAGCCGCCGCGGGACGCTGCAGTGAGACGCGAGAACCCGAAAACGTGTTTCGGGTCCTCGCCGCTGCAAAAGCTGTGCGCTGACGTCCAGGTTCCCCGAGAAGAGGCTCTTCGATGCTCTGTGCGACAAGATCCTCGCGCTCCAAATCTGCGACCAGGCACTCTATAGAACCGTCGTGGAACTGCGAGGCTTTATGAGCATAGAGGAGGGTATGGCAGTAGAAAGCAATCTGGAGGACTAACAAAATCAACGAAATAAATATGTAGTCCTTTCAGCTTTTCTGTTCTTGTTATTTTTTTATTTAGTATTTTTTTATTCTATTTTCGAGCGAGGTGTGTGAGCGTCATGGTGCGCGATTAAAACGCGACATAGAACTTTTCGCTTCAGCAGGCCAGGTGAACTGCAAACCTTGAGAGCTATACTTACCTTTCGAAGCGAAATGACGGGAACATAACTGGACAAACTTGATGCGAGCCGAACGCCCGATTGTTTCCAGAGATATGGCTCTCATATTTTTACCTGTGTAGGTATCTCCTCGGTTTTGAAACCATGGCCGCAATCACGACGGTTTTACGATTTACAGAGCAGCGGAGCCCGCTTTTACGGAAACTAACATCTTTATTCAGCATCAACACGTGCAAAGAAATAAATCAAGCGAAACAGTGAATGTGGGACGCTAGGCTTCGGCTAGTCCCGCTACGAAAACAAGCATCCGCACAGCGCTTCCGAGGGCCCGTACTTGCGACAGTTGTTTGCTGCACACTACATCGGCTGAAGAGATCTTTCTGTAAACACCTCTGTGACCTCAAAACGACTCGCACTCATAAAATTCACAAATTTCAACGAGCGTAGATCTTCGCAGACGCCGGCAGCCATGTTCTTTTTGTTAACGTTTTAGAATAAAGGGAGAGAAGCAATACTAGAACACATTTGTAAAGAATAATGCATATATTGGTTATTTGTTTCTCAAACATAACAAATAGTTGATTAAAACAACTATTAAGGCATAAAAATACACATTTATATCCAAACTTTTACTGTAATGAGAGCTGTAAGTACATACCGTATAAGCACAGGGCGGGGCTTAGAGAGCTGCGAGCTCCACCGTGTGCATCTAAATTGCGTATAGCAACGTAATTATTGCCCGGAAAAAAAAAATTCGAGGTAATTATATTGATACGTGTCTCATTTGGGCCCTTTAGAATTTTTTTTTTAAATTTAAGTGTTTCTTTAGATGATGAACTCACATAAATGCGTCGTGCTCCAAACAAACTGTTGCTACACTCTAAGCCCGGTCCCACTTAGTAAGAGGGACATTTCTTCGATTTTTTCCCACTTAACTTTAAGGGGGGCGACAGACCTCTTAATATTACATGGAGATGCTCCCTCTTAATTAAGTGAGACACCACCCCTCTTAAAGTAAGCGAGGCGGCGTCTCCCTTAAATTTGAGGTCAGAGTCCCTTAATTAAGAGGGACAGTTTTTAGATATTTTCTTCCTTAAATTCGGAGGGACGGTGGCCCGCTTAAAATGCAGGGGCTTAGTCCCCCTTAAAGGGGTACTCCGCCGATTTCTTCATGGTCCCCGATGTCACGATCTTTCTAGAACGTGGACGAAGGGGGCCGAAGCACCCGCCGAGGAGAGACGACACGCAGCCTGGTTGTGAGGGTGGACGATGACTGACCGGAGCGCGTGCGCTCAACGGCGTTTATTGGTGCGATGAACAATGTTGCCCGCCGAGCCAGGCGGCCGCAGACGGGCGGACTGGAGGGGGGCGCCACTAACTTGTTACACTCCTCCCCCCCAGTTTGTTTTTCCTAAAAACAAAATACATGAAAAAAACACACACGGCCGACACCAACTCGGCGTCTGCTCGTACCAAGTCCTGGCTGATCGACGGCGAAGATCACCCAGGCGAGTAGCGGTCAGGTGGCCTTCGCTGCCGCGTACTCCGCCTGGGCACTGGAGTCGATGGGCCAGGTGGGGCAACGCCGGGCGCTGCCTGTACCGGTCGCGCTCCACCCGGTGGAGCTGCAGGGACCGGATAAGGGATTGGCACCGGTCCAACTGGTGCCTGAGGAGTGGCGACGCTTGTCGCCTCCGGTGTGGGTGGCGCTCCGCTGGCCACGACTGGTGCTGTTGGGCCCCCTGCAGGCTGGTCCTCAGAAGCGACTGCCGAGGGTGGAAGCCAGGTTCCGAGGCGAGGCCTGACATGGTCGGCGTGCCGGTGCCAGGTGGTCCCGTCGGGCATGCGGACGAGCAGCGATGAGGCGCTCGCTGGTGAAACCACATGTCCGGCAGACCAGGGTGGGCCAGGACGGAAGTTCCTGGCGTACACCGACGCTCCCGGCTCCGGCAAAGGCCCGGGACGGCACCCTCGGTCAGCAGCCAGCTTCTGCTTCAGCTGCTTCAGGAGCGCCGTGGACCGGAGGTCTGGATGCAAGACGTCCAGGGGGGTCTTGACCATCCGGCCCAGCAGAAGCTCGCAGGGGGCACGGCCAGTGACCTCGTGAGGTGTGGTCCGGTATTGAAACAGTACCCGGGCCACCTGCGTTCGGAAATCCCCGGGCTGGCTCTTCTTGAGCTTGTCCTTGATGGTCTGGACCACTCGCTCGGCCGCACCATTGGAAGCGGGGTGGTACGGCGGAACCAGCATCCGGCGGATTCCATTTCTCTGCAGCCAGTCCAGGTACTCGGCGCTGGCGAAAGCGGGACCATTATCAGACACGATAATGTCCGGCAATCCCTGCGCCGCGAAGACCTGCCGCAGAGCCGCAATGGTCGCGCTTGCCGAGGGACTGGTGACTGGCAGTGCCTCCACCCACTTGGAGAAGGCGTCCACTACCACCAGGAAGTAGTGGCCCTTGAAGGGTCCCGCGTAGTCCACGTGCAAGCGGGACCACGGCCTCTGTGGGAACGGCCAGGGGGTGATCTCCACGTGGCGCGAGGCTCGCTGGTTCTCCTGGCAGACTTGGCAGTTTTGCACCTGGTGCACGATGTCCTGGTCCAAGCCAGGCCACCAAACGTGCGACCGTGCCACCATCTTGGTCTTTTCGATGCCAGGATGCCCCGCGTGCAGCAACTGCAGCACCTTGGCCCGCAGACTTTGTGGAATCACCACCCTGGAACCCCACAGGAGGCAGCCCTGCTCCAAGCTCAGCTCTGCGGTCTTGTGGCTGAACGCCTGGTGACGCAGCTCCTCCCCTCGGGCAACCGCCTTGACCACCTGAGACAGGACCGGGTCCCGGCTGGTCGCCTGCGCCACCGCAGTCCTGGTCAGCACCCCCGGGTAGGCCCGCTCCAGCAGGAAAACGTCAGCTGGCTCAGGAACGGCAGCAGGCACCTCCGGCAGGGGCAGGCGGCTCAGGGCGTCGGCAGGTCCCAGGTCCTTCCCAGGGCGGTAGACCAGCTTGTACCTGTAGGCTGCCAGCGTCAAGGCCCAGCGTACCACACGAGGCGAGGCTTGCACTGGGACCGCCTTGTCAGGTCCCAGCAGCCCCAGCAGCGGCTTGTGGTCCGTGACTGCCTCGAACTGCCGGCCCCACAGGTACTGATGGAAGCGCTGAACCCCGAAAATGAGGGCCAAGCCTTCCTTGTCGAGCTGGCTGTAGCGTTGCTCCGCCGCATGAAGCCGACGAGAAGCAAACGCCACAGGGTGTTCCTGACCATCCTGACCCCGGTGCGACAGGACGGCTCCTACCCCGTACGGCGACGCATCCACGGTGAGGACTACAGGCTTGGCCGGATCGAAGTGCACCAGCACTGGAGCCTTAACGACCAGCTCCTTGCTGCGCTGGAAGGCCAAGTCCTGCTCCTTCTTCCAGGCCCACTGCTGCCCATCACGAAGCAGGCGATGCAGCGGCTCCAGATGCGTCGACAGGTTGGGCAGGAACCTCCTGTAGAAGTTGATGAGGCCGAGGTAGCTCTGAAGCTCCTTCTTGCTCTTGGGCTTCGGCGCCTTGAGCACGGCCTCAATCTTGCGAGGTGCCGGGGCCAGGCCAGCCTGGGTGATGATGTGTCCCAGGTACTCCACGCTGGGGGTCAGGAACATGCACTTGTCCAGCCTCAGCTTGAGACCGGCGTCCTGCAATCGTGCCAGGACCTTGCGCAGGTTCTGCAGGTGGTCCCCGTCGTCGGTACCGGTAACCAGGATGTCGTCCAAGTACACCGCCACGTGCCTCATGCCCCTGAAGAGGTTGTCCATCTCTCTCTGGAAGATGGCTGGGGCTGAGGCCACGCCGAACGGTAGGCGCGTGTACTGGAAGAGTCCCATGGTTGTCGAAATGGTGACATACTTCCGGGCGGCATCCTGGAGCACCAGCTGCTGGTAGGCATCTCGAAGGTCGAGCTTGGAGAACTTCTGTCCCCCGGACAGAGCCGACCAGAGATCTTCTACCCGAGGCAGCGGGTACTTTTCGACGGTAGCGACGGGGTTTATGGTGACCTTGAAGTCCCCGCAGATCCTGACGCGGCCGTCTCGCTTGAGGACTGGGACAATAGGTGCAGCCCACTCGGAAGACTTGACGGGCACCAGGATTCCCTCTCGCTGCAGCCGTTGCAGCTCCTGGGTGACCCCGTCCTTCAGGGCAAACGGCAGCGGACGCGGCTTGAAGAACCGAGGCCGGGCTCCCTCGGGTACGTGGATGCCGACCGTCGTGCCGGCGAAGGTGCCCACCCCCGGCTGGAACAGGGACTGGAAGTCGGTCAGGAGGCTCGGGACGTCTTGCACCACGTGCAGCGCAGCTTCTTGGTACTCCGGCAGCCGAACACCCAGCGAGTGAATCCAGTTTCGGCCCAGCAGCGTCGGCGACGACCCCTTGGTTAAGTAAAGGGGAAGGATTGCCTCCCTGTCGCCAAGGCGAACGCTGACTTGGGCCCGACCCTGGACCTGGGAAAGCTGACCGGAGTAGCTGCGCAGCATGACGTCAGACGCCTCGATGGACACGCCGGGGAAGGTCCGCTTGAACAGCTTCCCGGGCATGACCGACACGCTGGCCCCTGTGTCCAGCTCCATGGTGACGGGGTGGCCGCAGATCTCAACAGACACCAAGTAAGGTGGCACAGACGAAAGTTTATTCAAATGCCACACGTCGAAGATCTGCGGCTCGTCGGCCACGACGTGGACCCTAGCTGACGACGAACCCGGGCCTGGTGCCGGTCGTCCCCGCCGCGTTTTCTTGCGACGACCACCCTGGCCGCGGGCTTGGCTGGAACCCGGGCTTGAACCAGGCTGCTGCTGCTGCTGCTGCTGGCCGCCGCTCGTCCTCCCCCCTCGGCAGACACGTGCGAGGTGCCCAGTTCTCCCGCACGTGAAGCATTGTGCTTGGACGAACTGGCACTGTGAGGGGGAGTGGGCAGCACCGCAGCGGCTGCAGGCACCGCTCCTTGCCGCCATCTTGTGCACCGCCGCTTCCGTCGACGGTGAGCCGGCCGCACGCGCTATCTCGCTGGCGTCCTTCGCTGCTGCTTCCATTGCCAGCGCTGCCTTCACCGCGTCGTCCAGCGAGGGGTCGGGGAGCTCCAGGAGTCGCGTCTGCATGGCAGGGTTGTTGATGCCGCAGACGAACCGGTCCCGGAGTAGCGAGTCCAACTGGTCGCCGAAGGCGCAGGTGCTCGCTAACCCTCGTAGCGCAGCGACGAACTGCCCGAGGGTCTCCCCGTCCTGGCGGCTCCGGTTGTTGAAGCGGAACCGCTCCATCAGCGTGGACGGCGCCGGGCTGAAGTGCGAGCGCAGCGTGGCGAGCAGCTCACCCAGCGTTTTGACGTGCGGCGTGGCCGGCTTGAGGAGGTCGAGAAGGAGGCTGAAGACTCGGGTCCCGCAGCTGGCCAGGAAGATGTCCCGTTGTTTCTCCTCCGGCGTGTCGTTCGCCCGGAAGAACACGTGGACTTGTTCTTCGTAGACCGGCCAGGCGGACCCATCTCCCTCGAACGGCTCGAGCCTCCCGTACAGCGGCATGGCGACAGGAGCGGGGCGCGGTGTTGCGACTCTCTCGGCGGCGTGGGCCGAACCGTGCACGTTGGTAGCCTCCAGTGCCACGGTTCCTCGTCGCCAGTGTCTTGCTTGAAATTTTGCTAAACTCGCCAAACAACATCGCCAAAATAGTATCCCAAATATTAGGTCAAAATAATTTTTTTTTCACGAAGTTATTGAATTTGCAATTTTGGTCCTCACCGTGTTTTTCAAACTGAAAGTCTCTACTGGCAACAATGAAAAAGTGACGTCATTGGAAGTGCAGGGTTTCACTCTTTGGACTGTAGAATTTGTTCCCAACTGATTTGAAGCAGTTTCATGGTGTCAAATGAATGCCTTGGAAGCTCGCTCCAGTCCCCGCGCTCCAGCACGGAACAAATAATTGGCATATTCTATTTTTTAAACTGCTCGCCCGACTGGCAAGCTGAACTTCCACTGACGTCACGGCCCTGAAAAGGGCGGGTATATTTGAATGTCTGTTTTTGCATAATTTTCATTTGCCGATTTCGCAATAACTATTACGAATTTCACGATATTAAATAGCATTCCAGAAAGGGTAAAGGCCTGGGAGTCAGAAAATATAGTTAGTTGAGGTAGCTCAAAAATCGGCGGAGTACCCCTTTAAGTCGGGGTCACGCTGCTTATACTTCATACAAAATACATTCTGCAGACATGTTCCAAAACGAGTCGCCTCGACATCCGCGCTTCGTACGCCACGAGGTAACCAATCAAGAGGTTACTTTGTCACGTGGCATACAAAGCACGGATGTCGCGGTGACTCGTATTGGAACATGTCTGCAGAATGTATTTTGTATGATGTATAAGCAGCGTGACCCCGGCTTTAAGTTACCTCTGTTACTGTATCGTACAATTTCTGCTCCTTCGTGTTTTGAGTGTAAGCTGACATGCTGCACTGCACTTCTCGCAGTTTTGCTGATATGGTTTAACCAAAGTATGTGTTAAAGAAAACAGTAACAATCTTTAAGAGTAAACACTGTTTTATTTGCCATGACACAAGAAAATATTTTGATATGTCTTCATCAAAATAATAATTCTATAACGATGTTCTGGTAGCTTTTACGAATAAAAAAAAGACTTAGAACGACGCCAGAAATCGGCGTTTCTTGGAAGCTATCACACAAAAAATTTCGTGCTGCAGAGTGACTCATTTTGCCTATCATAAACAACAATACGATCGTGCTGGAAAAAAAAAAAAAAAAAAAAAAAAAACTTTTTTTAGCGGAAAACACAAAAAGAAAAGTACATTCTAAAAAAAAGTTCGTGCGTCTACTTTCCCGCACAACACTTGGAAAGACAATCACCATAACTCTCGGAGGCAGCTCAGCGAATGTAGATGCCGAAACATATGATTATACCAAAAAAATGAGTTGCGACATTAAGCACAACAAGCGTGATGTTTTGCATTGGTTAATGTCACAACTCGGACTGGCTTTTTTGGTCTAATCTTATGTTTCGGCATCGTGATTCGCTGAGCTGCTTCCGTGAGTTACGGTGATTGACTTTCCAAGTGCTGGCTCGGGAAAGTAGATTCCTGTGCTTTTTTTTAGAGCGTAGTTACCTACTTCATAGCATTAAAAACTAATTATTCGGCGTCTCTTGCCATCAGCAGAAGCTCAGAATTTCTGTTGTTTTTGAACGGCCATAAGCGATTTTATGAGCTTCTCCGACATAAACTGAATCGAAACATTTTATTTTCAACGAGCAGACCCTAGAGGAGTCCAAGGGTTTGTCCACATGCCACGGGGTAGGAAAGTCCCGTTATGTAATACACCCATAAGCACATGACTAGTGCCCCCTCCATAGTCGTGCTAGCGGTGAGTTTCACTGACCAGTTCCCAGAAACGATCCCTTTCTCCGAAACGTAGAAAGTCTTGGGTCTTGGAACTTTTTCGTCAGGGGTAAAATCGTCCTGCAAGCAACAATTCCTAAAAAAAAAAAAAAAAAAAAAAATTGCGTCAGCGTCAAACTTAGATTTCTATTTTTGCATTCGCTTTTTCACATACCATAGGTGATGAAAGAACTTCTGGCCAATCGAGACCGGAGGATGGTCTTAATGTTCAAGAATGTTGTTGGGTTGTCTCCGCAGAAGGCCCCTTTTACCTCCTTCCACCTTTAGCTGAATGAAAGACCATATTGTTTTCCTTTAGATACAGAGGGTGGGAATTAGAATAAAGGTAATGAAGCGCTTTCACCTGTTATCAAGCAGGCGATAGGAAACAAATGCGAAAATAAAGTGCAAACAGTTCAAAGATTCGGAACCCAATCTGTATGCGATGAAATAGCGAGTGACATTAGCTTATGACGCAACTTCTGCTACTATTAATTTTTGGTACGAGAATAGACTGCAGATTTAATTAATTTACGAGAATCAATTGTTTCTGTATTACCAAGACAAAACGAAAACGCATTTAGTAGTAGATGAGCTTTAGAAGCCCCATGTGCTTTGGAAAGCATGGATTGCATTTGCGGCTCGAAGCTGCAGAAGTGATCTAGCGCATGTTTTAGAAAGCAACATAATCAAAGAAAAAATTACATTTCTGTAAATATTTCGCCGCAAGCCATTCATTTTTTTTTTTTTTTTTTCAGAAGCAGCGCATATGCCAACAGAACGTAAATAGAGCCTACCTACATACCGGAATACAAAAAGTTAATAATTACCGAGTTCGTTGTGAACCGTGTGCGGGTGGCCGCAGTAGGCTCACCACTCAGGGTGGTGCGTTCCACCGTGCAGAGGGTCCCGGTAGAGCTCTTTACACGAGCAATCCGAGCTGAACCCCCGCCTGATTCCCTTCATGTCAACGTTCGTTGCCATTTCCTCACTCTGAAAACAAGATTGTTAATAACGGTCAGTCATTTAACGCCCACAGTCAACGCACTAGCCCTAAAGCGCATAAGAAAGAAAAGAAAAAAAAAAAAGCAAACTTCTGTTTATATATTTTTCGCGGATGCACGACACAGAAAAAAAAATATTCACCCAGCTCCAGAAAACAAAGAGCATAATAAACATCATAAATAAAATCTCCAAAAACAAAAACATGGTCGGCGCCAAAAAAAAAAAAAAAAAAGCCGGTAGTTGTGCCGGCACGACCGTCAAAATATAACGAACAAAACAATACGCCAAAGAAATACAAAAAAAGAAAATGTACTCCCTGGCCGCCGCTACACCCTTCAGCCAGACGCCGCGACGCCGACGCAACGCGAACACGCGAAGAAAAAAAAAACCTTTATTTCTTCTTTTTGTTTTGTGCTCGTCCAATCCCCCTGCCCTTTTCACAAACATACGCACACATTATGGGTTTTTACTCGCCACCCACTTGAGAAAAAAATGTTCATAATCACTGCAACGCTAACGATGTCTACAACATAACGTTGCAGTGTAAATTGCTGTAATGAATTGTGAAGGCAAACAAACGCAAAATCGCCAACATTGTTTCTGTCAATCAACGCTCTCGGGCGGTCAACCTCAAGCATTTAGAGTGCACACCGAGAAAGAAATCGGCGAGCCAAGCTTACAAACACTGACTGCCCCAGCTAGGGTGCCTTTATGTTGGCTTTGCCTTAGGGAGGGTGATGCCATCCTTTGTAGTACTCGATGCCGACAGTGTACGCTCACGGATAAAATACCAGGAAATTGCCGGTAATAAAATGCCGGCGTAGCACTGCCAAAGTTAGCAGCTCCAGCTGGGAGAAGAACGATCGCGCGTTCGAAATTGAAAAGTAGACAAGCGTCGGACAGAAAATGGTCTGATATCACCAGCTTAAGACAGACGCGTACACATTGGGACACCCTAACCCGCTAAAAGTGTTTTGTGCGAAAGACAGCCCTGCGGCTCAGGGCAGGGCGAACGATTAGCGACGCTTTGTGCTAGCTGAACGAGCAGATCCAGGAAGCGACCGCGTCCGCGGACTACAGCTGAACACTCTCACTCTACATGCAAAGCTCGTGCATCTCACAGCCAGCGTGAAAATATTGATGGCTCGTTATTCCCACCCGCAATGCACCCAAAACAAAAGCGCCAATATGACAGGATTACTCACCCGAAGGAAGTCAAACGAGCAGCATGTCGCTTGCGACTCTCCGGCAACGACCGTTTCCAGCTCTCCGTGAATTGGCGCGAAGCCTTAGCACCGTCCGAACTCTTTGCCGTGGATTAGTGCGCCTGCCCCCCTCCTCCTGACCGAACTACATTGCCGGTCCCCTCTTAATATGAAGGGACACGCGTGAATCTTTTTGTCTGTCTTTCCTGTTCAGAGGGACTAACGAAACGGTTTCCTTGGTCTCTCTTAATATGTTGGTGTCCCTCTAGATGTTGCTATTTTATTTTTCAATTTCCCTCTTAAAAAGGGCTGTCCCCCTGAAAGCATTGTTGTCCCCTCTAAAATCAGAGGGACAGCGTTTTTTATGAGGGACCGGTTTTAGAGTGTAGAGCCGTTGTTGTTGACAAATTCATAGGGGCTACGCGCGAAGTTAAAATATTTCTGATAAAAAAGTGAATAACTATGGTAACCATTGTGTTTTCTTAATACCTAATCATGAAGACCTTTTTTTATAATATCGGTGACATATAGCGATGTGAAACACCCATACTAAAGTTTTCCAACCAGTTTCGCTTTGCCAGCAGACGACACGGCGTAGTGGTTGTTTCTGATGGAGCACACGACTGCGTTCAATTAAGTTAGTGACGAGTGATGAACCTTTTATACTGGGAGACACCTTGCGGGGGGATTTCGGAAGCGAAGAGTGCCCTTGCGCTGGTACCCGAGCGCGCGGACGCCTGCCTGAAGAAGGGTGAGAACAATGTGAGGCCTAGAGCCACTAAATGAGACGCGTTTAGAGTATCGGCACTCTGCTTCCCGACATTGCTGTGGGCGCCGCCATTTGGGTTCGTATGCAAAGCAGACGCAACTGCCAATTGTCATGATTCAAAAGTGCGACTTCCTCAGCATTAGATCCGGTGTTAGGAAGCCCATGTAATATTGCTTTGCTCTGTTGCGAACTGTTTAAACGTTTCTGGAAGACGGAAAAATGCTTCCTGTGATTTCAGATGAAGCTTCAGATAACAGGCAATCTTGATTTTAAGCCACAATATGGGCAAGGATCGTTACTCTGAAACGTAGCTTATTTAGTGGCCCTAGTGGTACCGAGTCACCTAATGATGATAAATCACGACGAACACAACGTCGAACTGCAGGCCATCACACGTTTCAAGAAGTTATTACGGCACAAAAGTTACTTCAGTGCACATTTGTGTGGTCACACGAACTGTCCGCAGTAAAAATAAACTTATCTTGTGTTTTCACCCAGTGCTTCCGCTTTTTGGGGTCTTGTTGAAAACGGAAGAACCAGCGAGATGTTTTCCCACCGTGATGGTTACAAGCAGGAAAAAAACGCACTCCCCCATTGCGAGCCCGCAAGCGAACTTTTGGGTGTCGAAATGGTGATATTAGAATTAAATTAATTGCCCCTTTATTGCGATACAGATCAGTATGTAAAATAAAAACAAGAGCCTGGCGATTCTTTGATATCATGTACTAAACAGATACTTCTCACGCCAACGCAGTATGAAGTATAAACCGCCTGCAAGCAATTTGACGAGCGACGAGACAAGCGACGGCGACCAGCTTAGCTGTCGCTCGGTCAGTCGCGCGACGATGCAAGCCGCATGACAGTGACGGGAGCAAGCGACTAAGTTGATAAGCGATGTTTTCTAGAAATCCAAAAACCGAGCGACAGGACGAGCGACAGTGTGGAATCTCCGTCGCTCGTCACTGACTCTCGTCGCTCGCTAAATAGCTTACATGCGGTTCAGCCTTAATATTTTTTAGCAAACGATCTCTATACATGTGATGATTTCCGCCAGACAATATCCCGTATTGTACGCCAATGCACTTATTTCTCATAAATCGGATGAGTTTTCTTCAACCTGCCATTATCCAGATAAATATAATATAAATGACATATAATTATGCAGGTGATTCAAACTGTTGCAGACGAAATACTTCTGTCATTCTGCATACGTTCGTCGTCTGCTGCAGGCATCTCGAGATGTCTCGAAGACCAAAAGTTTCGGTCGGAAATATTTCAGAAACAGTCGAACCTCGGCAAACTTCTGTCACGGTAACTGTAAGATCGAGGCTTCATATATTTGTGTTTTCTTTTAGACGTTTTATTTTATCGTTTGAATTTGGAACGATCATTTCTTCTGGGCGAAATTCAATCCCATATATTCGTCCATAGCAGCGCCCTTAGCAACGGTTTGGTTGAAGCAACGGCGTCACACTCAAGCGGGTTTCACATGCAGAGATTCTGCGGCCAAAATCGCTGCCGCTAGCGGCGCGGCGGCACGGATCGCGAGGTTTCATTTCACATGAGCGTTTTCTGCTGTTGCGATGGTCAATGTTGCTTGCATCAAGCAGATGCGCACAGTCGGTTACAGCGGCTTCTAACAATAAATCTAATGCCTTAGTGTTCGGTTTCCCCTTTAATGTCACCTTAATAAAACAGCAAAAGCGTTTGAACTACTATATAAACCTTGGTATTATTTGCTC
This sequence comes from Ixodes scapularis, assembly GCF_016920785.2. Lineage (NCBI taxonomy): Eukaryota > Metazoa > Arthropoda > Arachnida > Ixodida > Ixodidae > Ixodes > Ixodes scapularis. The sequence goes on along the minus strand of NW_024609880.1, from coordinate 65,812,739 downwards.
ATGTTTTTTGTTTGACTTCGTTGTCGCGGAGGTTGAAACCTCGGATCATCATCGGCAGCGTCACGGGCAGCGCCTTCCTCCGATATAAAGACTTCAACTGATATGGTCGACCCGAACCTCTTGGAGCGCGTTGGAGTAGTTGGTATTTCCGAAAGGGGGTTATGTTCCAGTGTAGGACAAAATACTCGATAAAAGTATTTAATTTGCTAAATACTCTGGGTTGCCAGAGTGGTTTATTAGCACGCAACAACACAAAACGGGGAAAAAAGTATTGTAATGCTATTTTAAGTAGTCAAACTATAAGGAGCAGGATATTGTCACGAATGACAAATGATGAGGCGGCCAATAACTGAAAACACTAAACGTTTAATGGGGCGAACTTGACCCCAAAACAAAATAGAGAAAGGCTAGCGTCACACGCGTCTATGTCGGCGAATTAGCAGGATTGAGCGCTGGGGCGAGACTGACTCCGAATCGCCACTTGGAGCACCTTTTGTACCCACGTGGGTTTCTGGAACATTCGGCGTAGAAATTTCGGGGCGTAGAACATTCGTAACTCCATCAAACGACAAGGTTCTCGAACTTACCAGAATGTCAAGTTGAAAGAATAAATAAACTAAGAGTCCGCTCCCTGGAATCGAACCCGGAGCCTCGGCGCGAGAGCCAAGCGCAGTAATCATTCGGCCATCCGTTCGCATACGTTCGGTAATCATTCGGCCACCCGTGGCAATATCGCTGATACATGTTACAAAACAATTCTGGGAAAGGAAAAAAGTCGCTTTAGCTATTGGGGAGACGATCAGACCGTGGCACCCCAAGCGATTAACTTTAGAACTACATAGATGGGGGCAACAAATACAATGACTCAGCGCTCGGCTGATTTAACCGAACGCGGCGTCAGCGTTCGGCTGGAGTTCGTGTTCTGCGATGAGGGGGAGAAGGGGATCTTTTGTTACCACTCCGACCTGCATGAACAATGCAGCATGCACAGTGCCCAGCTCAGCACAAAAGCCCAAGTAGGTCTAGCTCACATCCTCTGACGACTGCTTTTGGGAGGGATCCGGCACTTAACGTCACTTCACTAATTCTTGGTATTTTTACATTACACTGTGCCTCGCGCTCTATTACAAAGAGGACATCAACATGCCCACAAGGCCTGTGGGCATGTGCACAGGCCTTGTGTTGGGTAAACACCGAGGTCTGGGGTGACAAATGGGTCAGGGCGCCTCGCCAATAGTGACATCGCTGAATATCCTGTCCTGCGACGTACCTTAGACGCATCGTTTAACTACAACCCATATTTCCTATATGGGGAGTTCACTATAAACTAACTTGGGATGCGGACACGAGTGAATGGATAAAAAAGAGAACCCACATAATAGCCACGGCAGTGGTCGCACCTTCTTCAACTAGGTTGCGTTCAGAAAGTCACTCAACTGTGGGAGACATTTTGTTGGTATTTTGAGAGGTCATGCAGCTCGTAGTACGTTTCCTGTGTTCCTTGCTTATCAATGTTCGCTTATAGACAGTGTTCGCGAGAGAAATAGGTGACGGACTGACGACAAAAGAAAATAAAAAAAAAACCTCGACGTTTTGCCCTAGCGGGGTCAAATATACAAAAAGCAAAACAATTTATTTTGTGTGTGTGTTTGTTCACTTTTCATTTTCTTCTATATGTTGTTTCCTTGACACCCAAGTCTGCATTGTTGTCGTGGGTCCTTTCCCGGTCTGCGTCGCGCCTCAGGGTGGCATCTTTACTTCCGTAAAATCACACATTTTCTTTGAGGACTTTTTGGGGTGAATCTCTATGGAAACAAAAGGCGCCTTTCGGAAGGCAAGGAGAAAACCTTCATTGTACGAACTTTGGGCTGAAATATGAGTTACAATCGGCAAAAAAGCGATGTTTTGACGAGCTCCACCAAAGTCAACGTAGCAAATCGGAGCTAGCAACAGGATTTGGTTGCTCGAAAGAATGTTCACGTTTGCTCGTGCCACGCCCATGCCACTTCATACCGAAATATTCGTAAAATGGCGGAATTTCAAAAATATATTTGCGATAATGAGTACAAGATACTCAGAATTGTAATTAAAATACAGTATCAGACACTCACGATCAAAAGTATTTGTAAGATACCAAGATACTTCAAAAAGCATTTGAAATACAGTATCTTGAGTAGAGTATTTGAGATAGGCACAAGTCTGGCACGCGCTCATGATCCGGAGTATGGCCGTCTACGGAGATTGAAAGAGTACCTTTGGTCCCATTGTTCCTAAATTCTTTGAGCTGCGCGTCCCAAAGAACCCGATGCTTCGACACTTCACTGATAAGCAGTTCATTGAACTGGGCGTGATACATTTTGTCTTACTTGGTGTGACGATCTGTGTTGGAAAAGATACGTCAATGTCGCTCAGTTGTTGTCTTCTTTTGTTTTTCTCACTAGCGCTCGCACAAGCCGTTCCCGATTAGCGTCTTTTGCGCTCGCTACAATTAGTATTCCTACGAGGAAAGTAAAAAAGAAGAGCCGCGTAATTCATTGAGAAACAAAATTCCGAGGAAGGGGACAGCAATCCTCCTCCTCCATGATCCCCTGAACAGTTCCGACGCGACTGCTGAAGCAAAGAGGCTCGACACGCCCAAAAAAAGGAACCGCAAACCAGTCGCTTGCGTACTTTCTCTGCTTGTCGTCCGCTTCCAGAACGTAAAAACGCCGCCGTCCTATGTGCCAGCTTTCCCGCAATGTTTTGCCTCCTGTCACGTGATTTCCCGCCGAACTGTGAGTGACCAGCGCGGAAGCTGCCTCTCTGCCGCGACGAAAAAATTCCAACCTGGTGGAACCGTGCCTCTCGGCCGCTGCGGCTGGCCAGAGCGCCGCGACGGCAGAAATCAAATCGCTGCATGTGAAACTCAGTTGCTACCGGCCCCTTTTATATTTTCCACTAATAACAATCCTCAACTGAGTTTAAACTAACACAATCACCCACACAAGTCTTTATTATAACAACACAGTCATTTCTTTTTTCTTTCTTTTTTCCGTTTTTTTTTTTTTTTAATTGCCACTGCAGGGGAAGGAGTTGAGGACAAATAATAAACCGATCTCACCAGCCAGTTTTGGTAGGCCACCGCTACCGCAATGCGTCGAGGGAACTTTAGTCTCTCTGCACGTGCCACACCTACGCTGGAGCGCTGCGCGTACTGAACACGAGACGTCTTGGGCACTCTAGATCGGTCTATTGGAACATGCGGAAAGAACGAGACCAACGAGGAAGAAGACGACGGAATTTAGAGGACAAGCACCAAGTCGACATCTGAGTTTCACCGGTATGCTCGGTATCAATAGCTACGTTCTTTTCAGCAGATGTTCGGTAGTCTTTGCTAAGGATAATATACCGTATGTACGAGGGGCAGGACGAATGTTGACCACCAGCCTTACCTTTCATTTGTATTCAGAGTGTGAGGTCCTCCTTTCCCCACGCCCACTGGCCAGTGTAACTGGCCAGTGGGCGTGGGGAAAGGAGGCGTGTGACAGTGAAAGAAATATTTCTAGCTTTAGCTTTATAGTTCTTCTAAACCATGGTATAGTCGCAATGTTTTCCTGGTTTTCTTCTGGTTTTGTTCTTTATATCCACCAACAGCTATTAACGCAGGACGTGTCGAGTCCCGAGCAATTGATTATCGCTCAGCAGTCAATGAGGTTGCGGCGTTCGCCGATAAATACTCCGAAGGACAATTGAACTAAGCAAGAAGGGTAAACATAAAAGGCCGCGCACTTTTAAGGGCCATATTTGTAGTACAACGTTATGCGAAGTCAACAAACAAATGCCAAACAGAAAGACTAAAACACATCTGATATTATTAGGACAGAATCTCGCGGTATAAACGGCATCTGAAACGTTATATCCGGACGCCAAATATGCTTTCAACATTGGGTGTGCCGCGTCTGGCGTATCTGTGTGGACAGCCCTCCAAATTCGCGGCTTTCAGCGATGGCGCCACCTCGGTGTGTTCATCGCGCTCCCTACCAGGCGGTGTCACGTAAGGCGTGACGGACAGGCTACTCGCTCAAAGTCCTCCATTCTATCCACTTCAAAATAATTGAAAGCTGGAGAGGAGGCGAGGACCGAGGAGCTTCCTTTCCGGCGTCCCCTCTGCTAAAGGGTGAAAACGAAGGGATTTGCGTGAGGCGCTCGTTCTGCACTCTCAACCTGTCACTGACTTTATTTTCTGGATGATTGACTATAATATAAAGATGCTTGCTTACACCCGACTGGCGAGAAAAGTAGAAGGCGAAAACTATAATAGTGCCCGTATTTAAATAAAAAAAGAGTTGCTTATGCATAGCAGACCCGGCCTCATACTACTGTTTTACGATGATTATACAGACGGCAGCCATTTTGATAGGCGACAGTGCGTCCTATCCATAAATCGCGAAGTTTGCGAACAATCTGATAACAAGGCCTACGTGGCGCGTCAGCGAACGACGTCTGTTGTTGCTTGTTCCTCTGCCACCGCAGCAAACTGAGAAGACACCCGTGAACCATGGCCCGGCACGCCGGAGACGGCTACCTCCTCAAACCGCACTGCCGAAGACGCTGCCTGCGCAAACTCGACGACCACCTGACGTGTGCCGGACGCCTTCGCTGGAGCCGGAAACGCCTGCTCGCCCTCGTCGTGGCCCTGGCTCTGCTGGCGCTGCTCTGGCACCTCTGGTTCTACTGCCGGCGGGACTGGTCCAAGGACACCTGGGTGACCTTGGCACCGTCCAGACTGCACATCTACTCGGCCTGGGCCGAGCGCAGGGGCCCCGTGCACGGCGTTAGGGTGGTGGCCATGCTTGCCTCGGGAGGGGCCCTGAGGGGAAGACTGCTCTGCACGTTGGCCTACACCAACTACTCGCACGTCCAGGTGGGCTCTGGTGTCGTTGGAAGCATGTGGTACGATGGGCGACGCTGCATGTGCACGCTGCAATCAATAGTTTCCGTTTACCGCTGGCCATTGTTGAATTCATTGATACCGAACGTGTGCTGCCAGGTTTAGAACAAAATGATCCCGGACGATGCACTTGCTGAAAAAATGGTCCCCGTCAATATGGTCCCATTTAAAATGGCCCTGGACAAACTTTTTTCAAACTGCAACCCTCACAAAATTATCTCAAGTAAATATTTTGATAGACTAAATTATCAATAATGCTTCGTGTTAATTCCTACTCAGAAGAATAATTCAAAACATGATCAATATATCTTCAATCGTAGGTATAAAAAAGTCTTACAGAGTCCTCCTAACTGTCGGCTCCATGTTACTAGTGAGTTTAATACCGAGCGATATATTCTTGAATCCTGAAGTTAATTTAGGCGACCTGAGTGATCAGCAAATTATACGCATGGCTCCATTGTCACATGAATAAACAAATACAAATTGAAATCACGGAGGTGATAGTGGGCAGACGAACAGCAATCCACAAAACGTTTGGCGGGTTTCCAAGGGACAGTGGACTAGGCTTCAGTCAAATGGTCAAAGAGATTAACCTAAGTGCATCCACTTCCTCCGCTGTTTTTATTACAACACAACCTAACCTAAAAATTCATAAGTGAAACTGAGCGGTACTAATATTTCGTAGAATGTTTTTGTACGCACTAAGTTATTTTAGAAGTTTATCACGAGAAACAGCCAAAATGGTGAAAGGCTCGTGCTGTTATGAGTAATATAGTTACACTAGATCACTACTTCTCTATATTTGAAACACGTTTACTTGTGCATGTGTCCCAACTAATGGTTTGATGTATGTTTCAAAAGATAATAAATGCACTTAGAAATGGCGGAAATATTATTGCAAATGTATTTTCTAAACGCGCTTTATGTGTGTTCCAATTTTATCAAGTACAATAAATCGACTAAACCCAAAGATCACTGTCGCAAATTTCAAATAGTACCATTTACGGGGCCATTTTGACCTAGATCAGTTTTGAACTGGACTATTTTCTTCTAAATTATTATGTTCAGGAACATTTTATCCTGATACCTGTGCTGACGGCAAGTTTACACAAGGCTTCCGCGATGAGTGTTCGACGCCGTCAGAACTGTTCATCGAGGTTGACGATACGTGGGAGTTTGTTTTGGAAAGGGGCTCTGAACGACGAGCTTTTCTACTTTTTCCTGACGAGAACAACAAGTTTGATGGGGCGAAATTAATACTGCAGAAGCTACGAGCTCAGCAGCAAGACCACCACAATAGACCGATATCATCAGCTAGTTTGAGTACGCCACCGCTGCCGACATGCATCGTGGGAGCTGTAGTCTTTCTGCACGCCCGACAACCCTGCTGGAGGTCTGCGCGAGCAGAGCACGAGGCGGCATGAGCTGTCTCGTGAACTGGCGTCTGCCTCCTACGAACTACAGTTATGGCGGCGTCACGCATGCGTGGAACGCTTGGTGAGATCGGTCTATTGCAGCTGATGTAAAGTCAGCGCAAGTCATGTATTGGCGGCAGTCTGTTTCGGTGGCACCACTTCCAGTTTCAGCCCGTGACTTCCCGACCAGGAATGTCGGGAAGTAAATCCCTCAATAGCCGTAATCCTGTTGACCTATGCTATGAGTTACGAGGATCAAATTTGGTAGTGTGTGTACAATGCTCAAAAGCAACACCATCAAAGTTGATCGATGCTTTGACGTTACCCCTTTTCCATTCATGAAAGCGGATAAGATCCCACTAATGTCGCTGAGTCCCTGCCTTCGCTGCCTGGTAGACGGACACAAACAGATACCAGCATACCGCACCAGGATCACATAGGCTTCACCGCACAGACCCTTTTTTTTTTGCAAACGCCGCCAGGCGGTGTTCTAGCCTTTGACGTCCCAGCTAACTTCCGGTTCATGAAAAGAGTGAACAAAGCCCGCCTTAACACCGCAGTTTGAAACGCTGATGAAACATCTAACCACCAATTCTATAGACGAACGCCAAAAGAACCAAGAAGCACGATATCTATTTAAATTTTTCAAATATTCTTGTAAACCAACTTGTCTCTTCCTAGACGCTAAATCGTACATACTAAGACCCTCGTTAAATCTCCAACTTCGCCCTATGTGTAGCATTTATGCTTTCCAGCACTGGTAACATAAACAAGGTCCACAGGCTTGCAAAGAAAGAGCAGCCGGAAGTCGCTTGGGACGCAAGCAGTGGTTCATGTTTGTAAGCACCAAAAGGTTCTAATTGAAAGCATTCCTCGCCAAAATGAGCGTCTTTAACACTGTGTATGCCATGAACTTATCAATAGAGCTATTGCTATATTACCCAAGCATCAAGGAGAATGCCGGGATTAGTGTTCCACGCGCCGCACGTGCTGGCCTCAGCAGTAGTAATTTTTCTAAAGCAAATACCTAAAACAAATGGCATCTTGCACGCGCGTTCGTAAACGCTTTATTTTGGTTATTTACTTCCATTCTTTTATACAAGGAAGGCGTGCGCGTGTGGCACGTGGAACACCAATTCCTGCATTATCCTTGATGCTTGGGTAATATAGCAAATGGTCTACTAGACGTATCTCCACAGATATGTTGCAATTATGCTGTTATTCTTGAGTATTTCGAGAAAAAGAAATTGTTTTTCAACGCCGCCAAGCCCCGACGCCGCATACGGTAGCAGTACAAAGATGTGTGATTGTTTCGCCGGTGTGTGGATAACGAAATCTCGGTATACAAGAAATATCTTTAGCAAGCAACTTGACACCGCGACGTTCGATCGCCTCGCCTAAAATGGAACTATCAAGGAAAGACTGTTCATTCTATGAATCAAACGGAAACCATACTTTCCGAAGATATAGTTACTTTAGATCCCACTAATGATATAGAAACCAGTTTTTTTTTTAATAAGGAGCACATATTTTTATTTAACCATATCTTACTATGTGCATCCGGCGATTTTCACATGGTCACACAAACACCGGGTATCCATAAAACTGAAATAGAACACACGAATCCCCGGAAGGCGAGAACACTGGAAGTTCTCTACACTTCAGCAATAACTATGCATTACTAGTATCCTGACTTTGGTATCGGTTTCTTTAACATTGCTGTGCTCCCAGTCAAGAAGCCGGATTGTAGTTTGGCCCTTCTCAGCAGCGCGCGTGGTCACCACATTAACAAGGATAGAAATACACCCCTTGACGCGTCTGTCATTTTCCACCTTGTCCGGAAGGTAACAGATACGCCACATCCATCTAATAACAGTTTCGGCAGTTTATTTTTTTTTTGTTTTTTTGTATTGTGTTACAGATAATTTTATTAAATGCTCTCTCTAAGCGCCATCTTGTTCGATTGCAGCGCTATCTACATACACCCGCGATTGCAACAGAATCGTAGGGCTAAAAGAGAAGAATGGCATGCGCCAGATACCGATAACAGACGACAAACCGGCAGTCCTCCACCGGCGATTCAACCAATGGCTGAGTAGAAGACTGAAAGGGCATCCGTCGTTCTCATCGTTTGAGCAGTTCCGGTTTGCACTACCGCCGGAACTGCCCAAACATGGAGGCCCATTTCCTTTGCCTCTCTCCTCTCACCCTATTAGAACAGTCTTATACGCGATTCTACTAGATTGAGAGGTATTTTCTTAATCCATCTGCGTGCAGGGCTGCCCAAGTCACAGGCAGGAAGAAAGAGAGAAAAGTAGTTTTTATACGCATTTTAAGTGACGGGCAAATCTTCTAAAGGGAGAAAAAAAAAACGCCCCGTCTAGGAAACACAAAAGAAGGTTCGGTTAAGTTTTTTTTCTCCTCTAACACAACACCTTGGGGTATGCTCTTGTATCTGTACGTTTAATAAAGGTTGAAACGTACTTCGCCTCTGTCACAATGATATTCCCGAAAAAGTCGTAGCGTTTGCTCTTCGTCACTTTTACGGTGGTAAGACAATTGCAAGCATGGCGCCCCGACTGGTGCCCCCATAAGTGCAAGCACGTGCAGTTCGCGCGTGAAAATGGCTTTGGCAGGCTTGAAATTGCAGGGACTTGTCCTCACGAGCAGAGACATGGCGGCGGCCAGCGGCCTTGCTTGCAGTAGTCTCTATGAGAGATAACCGGCGTCCTTCGGCACGTGCAGGTGGTGGCCGCTCGAACGGAGCCTCTCTGGTGGACGGGCAATGTCCTGGACCCGGGCTACGTGCTGTGCTCGGGCGACCCGCAGCTCGAGGCCGACGAAGTGGGCCTCCGGCTCGTCGACACCGTCCGCGTCCATTGGCTGCCGGTGACGCACGCGTGGAAGGAACGCTCTAACGGCGGCAACGGTGACGGAGATGGAAGCATAGCCGCCTGCGTCCTGTCCAGGACAGGCACCGTGAGTGACCTGAAACTCGCCGAGTTCGTGGCCTACTACCTGCTGCTCGGAGTGGAACACTTCCTCTTCTACAACCAGACAGAGACGCGCCAGGCGAGGCGCTTTCTGGACGCTGTTGTTGCGGTGAGTGACGCTCGGAGAGACTGTTTCGAGAATGGTGCTTGGAACGCCTGTTCAGGACTGGCGTATTTAACCAGTGAAATCTAGAAGACCAACAAACACCAATGTCGCTGTCGTCGCGGCGTCCAAACTCGCTGCCGCAAAAGCTTCCATTCGCTGTCGAGCTGAGAGTAAGCAACAGCAGAACAAGCGCCTGCCGTGTCCACCTCCTCCGGTGTGCCAGCGCCAGGTTCGCAACAGTCAAAAGCTTGACACTTGAACGACGTCGTCAGGGGAAAATCGACGGTCCACGTTTGATAACTCGGAAAACACGCCAGTCGGAGACGAGCCTCGCCGCAGTTTGAGGAAAGTCACACAGTAATTAACTTCCAGTGCCCTCTATACAAAAGGCAAACGCTGTTTCATCACCAAGTATGACGTTTCACACGTCACGTCTCCACAAACGCTGTTCGTTAGACTGCCTTGGTAAGTCAGAGCGAGTGAATTATCTCCACGTAAATTATCGAGAAAGTAGGCTTAGCGTAGTAGCCGACATTTGTACAAAGCTTTCAAGAAATTTCATATATTTGCAGTAAACGATAAACAGCCGTACTCTAAGCTGTCGGTTAATAGTGCTGCCTTCCGCTGTCTATACTGGAAAGCTTATATAATACGTCTAATATCTCGGAAGAAGTTGTGTTTCGTCTGTTGATGTAATTGAGACAATCGCTGTTTGTGTTTTATAATTAAGGAAGATGCGACCAACGTTATTAAACTAAAGTCAGTCGACAAGCTGGCAAGAATGACTGGCGCCTTGCTCGGTGACGCTGGCTACACTATCAGCCCACCCTTTGATTAGAAGTGGTGTAACCAGTGGAACTTTGGGTGCACATTGACTGCGGTATTCTTTTGAGGTTGTTAGAGCGAACATGAAGTTTGCGCAAACTTTTGCACATAAAGAGCATCGTTCGAAAACGGCCCCTCTCCGTTGCCCGTGGGCGCGTTGTGCCGCTAGTGGCGCTAGAAACGCTATGCCGCCGCAGAGCCGTGTATAAAGAGAGTTTGGTTAATGGGAGGAGCGGGCAGGATCCAGGGCGTGCACCGGACGCAGATAGAGTGGATGGCATGCTCTCTTGGGCAAGCAGAGGCCTAAAAGAATCCCCTTGCGGTGGTAGCGAGAAACAGTTTTAATAAGAGCATAAGGGTTAAATGTAGGAACTCTTCCTTGTTGAAAAGAAGGTGCATGTGATATTTCAACTATGATCATGCAAAAAAATATAAGAAACGAATGCGCCGCTCGAACTCTGTTTTGCTCAGACAGAGTATGACCGCTCGAGCGGCAGATTCCCGACCCTCGGCGCCTGGCGTACGGATTATGTCGATCGTTCTGTTAGTCGCGCTCCTCTACTATGGTTGTTGATGGCCGTGAAACGTGCACCATACTTTCAGTCACAGAGAGTTACTCCGACGCGCTTATTATTTTCGTTTCTCGTGACCACCACCAGGAAAATATTTCCGGCTTCTGGTTGGCAACATACGAATTTGTGAAGACGCCCTGGAACACGTTTAGTCAGCTTTCGGCCAATGGTGTCTCCTCATTTGCCTCTTATACTTCCCAATGAATGGCCAAACTTTCTGTATATACGGCGCTGTCCGCCCGTACATGCCCGCGTGCAGGCAACAAAGAAGAATCGTTTTCTAACGCTGCTCTTTTCTGGGGCCTGTCGACTGATAGATATTGCCGCGCGCGGACTTGCAGAAGGTTCTCGTTTATTCTTGCTGCGAACATAACTTCTATCGCTTATCGCCGCTTTTGTTGTTCTAGAAAGTGCGTGTTCATTCTCGCCCCGAGCGCGCTACGCTCCAACCTTCCCCGCCGAATCTTCGAGATAGTGACTCACTCTAGATAAGAGGCCGCCCGCGACCTTGTTGAGTCAGTCTCGCCCTAGCGCTCGACGCTGCTGTTACGCCGACTTCGACGCCCGTGACGCTCTGTTCTTTTTTGTGTTCTCTTTATTTTGGGGACAAGTTCGCCCCATTAAACGTTTAGTTTTCTTCAGTTATCAACGCCTCATCAATTGTCATTCGTGACATTTTGGTGGAGGTGCGGGGTACCGCATGCCCGTGCAGCGTTCCCCCCCAAGAGCCCGCAGTGCCAGTCCGATTCCAAGCCCGGTGAGAAGACCACTCTACGCGGAACCTGAAATTGGAACCAGCCGCCACACCAAGGGAGAGGATGCTGATTACGGTTTGCTGCTGGACAAGCCCAAGCCGAAGAAGACAACGATGGCCAACGAGGCGCACACCCCAGCCGCTTCTGCCGTCGTATACCTGCCCGTTGCACTCAAAACTCCGACGCCTTTCCACGGAGACGCCCACGAGGACATCGAGGACTGGCTGCAACATTATGAACGTGTGGCCCGCCATAACGCGTGATCAGCTGATCACTGCTTGCAGAACGTTTCCTTTTGCTGGAAGGAACTGCGAGGCACTGGCTGGAAAACCACGAGGCTTCTTTGACGTCGTGGGAGCTGTGCAAGGAAGAACTGAAGAAGACGTTTGCCTGCCAACACCGACGTGAGAGGGCCGAAGATCTTCTGCGAACAAGAACCAAAGGCCTAAATGAAAGCATCACCAGCTTCGTCGAGGATGTTCTCCGCCTGAGCGCCCTCGCCGATCCCCAGGCTACCGAGGAGAAGAAGCTGCACCACCTGATGAGGGGTGTGAAAAGCGAGATTTTTGGCGGTTTCATCCGGAATCTCCCGACAACAGTCGACGGGTTCGTCACGCAGGCGACGAATATGGAGCGTGCCCTACTAGCACGCGCCAGACACTACGAGCGACACCCTGGCGTGACTACTGTGGCTACATCCGGATACCACCTTGGTACCGACCTCCCAGGCATCCGTGACATCATCTGTGAAGTCGTCCGGGAAGAAATCCGCAAGATGCTCCCCGCTACGGATCGCCCGTCCTCCCTGTCGCTCGCCGAGGTCGTGCGAGAGGAAGTTCACAAGGCCTTCCAACCTGAGGTTCCGATCAACACGACGACGCCAGAGGAGCCGACTTTGAGCTACGCCACCATGGCCCGACGACCGCCGCAAGCTAACCGCCAGGCCACGGCGCCACCCCGACGAGACCCTCCGATGCCACAGTATCCTCGACGCCAGGAAGGACAGGTCCAGGACGTCCGCCCGGAGCAACCCTCGTCGAGGAAGACAGACGTGTGGCGAACGGCCGACCGACGCCCGCTCTGCTACCACTGCGGGGAAGCCGACCATGTGTACCGCCGATGGCCATACCGACGACTCGGGCTGCGCGGATTCCACCCAAACGACCCGCGCCCCCGGTATGGTGAACGACCTCGGGAGATCGATGAGTACCTGCGTCGACCTCAGTCTCCCGAGCCTGCGTCCCGCCGAGAGTTCCGATCGCCGTCGCCACGACGTCCAGCTTCGCCGATGCACCGACCCCGACGTGAAAGCCTGTCACCCCTCGCCCCTCGCTGGGGAAACTAGGCGCGGCAACCCCTGGAGGTGGAGTTGCCGAAGACGACCGACGCCAAGATCCTCCACGAACGTCGGAGGGCCCCCACTCCAACGCTACCAGAGACCGAAACGACGCCCCTGCAACGGTGTCCAATAACCTAAACGTCGTCATCGACGGCCACGACGCATCAGCGCTCGTGGACACCGGAGCAGACTACTCAGTCTTGAGTGGGAGGCTCTCCCGCCGCCTTCGAAAAGTCACGACGCCGTGGAAGGGACCTCAAATACGAACCGCCGGAGGGCACCTCATCACACCGGTTGGGAGATGCACTGCTCGCGTCAAGATCCACGGTGAGACGTGCCCTGTCAAGTTCATCGTTCTGCAAGACTGTTCGAGGGACGCAATCCTGGGAATGGACTTTCTCTGCGAGTATGGCGCCGTCATCGACCTCGGAGCGAACCGGCTGACGCTTCGAAAACCTGCTCCACCACAGGAGGACCCCAAAGCGACGTCATCTGCGGTACGAGTCCTCGCGAACCACGTGAACCTACCGCCGCGCTCAAGTGTTTTCGTAACCGTCGGGGTCGATGAGACTTTCTGCGGTGACGTTTTGCTCGAAGGAAGCCTTCAGTTGCTTCTAGGAAGAGGGATCGGCATCGCAAGAGGCGTCGCGGAGCTCCAACACGGACACACTGTCGCACTCGTAACGAACTTCCGACAGGAGACCCAGCACCTTACGAAAGGCACCGCCGTGGGTCACGCCGAGGAACTCCCGGACTCAGCCGCAATCGCCGGAATATCAGAAGACCTCTCTTCGTGGCCACCCAAGACAACGCCGCCTTCGCAGTTTGACATCGACCCAACCCTGCCTACCCCACAACGACGACAACTCAGTGACCTTCTTGCCGAGTTCAATGAGTGCTTCTCCACGTCGTCAAAGGTGCGCCAAACGACCGTTGCGAAACACCGAATTGTCACTGAAGACAACGCGCTTCCTGTCCATCGGTCGCCGTACCATGTCTCTTTCAAAGAAAGAGAAGTCATCCAGAAGCAAGTCCAAGAAATGCTCGATGACGACATTGTCCAGCCCTCAAGCAGTCCGTGGGCTTCACCGGTAGTCCTGGTGAAAAAGAAAGACGGGACTCTTCGGTTCTGCGTGGACTATCGCCAACTAAACGCCGTAACGAAAAAGGACGTCTACCCGCTGCCACGCATCGACGACACTCTGGACCGGCTGCGCCATGCCCGATACTTTTCGTCGATAGACCTGAAGAGTGGGTACTGGCAGATCGAGGTCGACGAACGGGATCGTTAGAAGACTGCCTTCGTCACGCCGGACGGACTGTACGAATTTAAAGTGATGCCGTTCGGACTATGCACAGCACCGGCGACGTTCCAGCGCGTAATGGACACCATTCTTTCTGACTTGAAATGGCAAAGCTGCCTCGTCTATCTCGACGACGTCGTGGTATTCGCAAGCGACTTCGACGAGCACCTGAGACGTTTGCGAGCCGTGCTACAGGCTATCCAGAACGCTGGACTGACACTAAAGCCGTCAAAATGTCGGTTCGCTTACGGCGAGCTCAAAATCCTGGGCCATGTCGTGAGTGCTCAGGGTGTAAGCCCTGATCCTGCCAAGACATCCGCTGTTGCCGAATTTCCGAAGCCATCAGACAAGAAAGCCATAACAAGATTTCTTGGGCTGTGCGCTTACAGATGTTTCGTTCGCGATTTTGCCAAGATTTCGGCACCGCTCACGCATCTGACCAAGGACGGCGTGAACTTCCATTGGGGGGAGGAACAAGAACAAGCGTTCAACGAACTGAAGGAAAAACTCCAGTTGCCCCCCATCCTCGGACACTTCGATCCATCAGCGGAAACGGAAGTTCACACGGACGCCAGCAACGCCGGGCTCGGCGCGGTACTCATCCAACGACAAGACGGAGCAGAGAGGGTGATCGCTTAGGCAAGCCGGGCACTGTCCAAGGCAGAGAAAAATTACTCGACGACCGACAAGGAATGTTTCGCAGTCATCTGGGCGTTAATCAAGTTCCGCCCGTACCTGTACGGGATCCCGTTTCGCGCTGTCACGGACCACCACGATCTCTGTTGGCTCGCCAACCTCAAGGACCCGTCAGGACGCCTCGCTCGCTGGAGTCTGCGACTGCAAGAATTCGACGTTACCATTGTGCATAAGTCTGGCCGCAAGCATAACGACGCCGACTGTTTGTCTAGGGCCCCAGTCGAATCTCCTCCCGAAAGCACTGATGACGACGATGACGCCCGTTTCCTCGGCGCAGTGACAGATGCCGACATGGGAGCACTTCAACGAGACGACCCGGAACTTCGCGCCGTGATCGAACACCTCGAAGGTCAAGGAAGTTTAGTTCCGCGAGTCCTGGCCCGAGACTTGTCAAGCTTCATTCTGCGGCGAGGCGTACTCTTCACGGAGAACTTCGGAACGAGTAACCCTGCCTGGCTGCCGGTTGTTCTAGCCAGCCTGCGAGAAGAAATCTTTCAAGCATGCCATGACGACCCGACGGCTGGACACCTTGGCTACAGCGGGACATTCTCCCGGATTCGTGACAAGTACTACTGGCCGAGACTCCCGAAAACCGTCCATCTTTACACACGGTCGTGCCATGAGTGACAACGACGTAAAAAGCCTCCGACCAAGCCAGCAGGACTCCTGCATCCGATATCTGCCCCGACCACGCCCTTCCAGCAGGTCGGAATGGATTTTCTTGGGCCGTTTCCAACATCGACGCAAGGAAACCGGTGGATTATTGTCGCGACCGATTATCTTACACGATACGCCGAGACGAAAGCCCTTCCATCGGGAGCAGCGGTGGAAGTCGCCAAGTTTTTCGTCGAGTCCATTCTCCTTCGACACGGCGCACCTGAAGTGCTGATCACAGATCGAGGGTCATCTTTCCTGGCACAGCTGACTCAGGAGGTACTTCGGCTCAGTCACACCAGCCATCGACGGACCACCGCTTATCACCCGCAGACCAACGGGCTAACAGAGCGGCTGGACAAGACCATCGCCGACATGGTCTCCATGTACGTCGACGTGGAGCACAAGACGTGGGACGAGGTGTTGCCGTACGTTACATTTGCGTACAACACAGCGGTACAAGAAACCACAGGAATGACGCCGTTCCAACTGGTACACGGCCGGACGGTTACCACGATGCTGGACGCCATGCTGCCTCACGTGCCAACCGATGATGGCAACGACGACGGTCAACTGATCTCTCAACGCGCGGAGGAAGCTCGCCAACTGGCAAGAATCAAGATTCAAGAGCAACAGCGAGTCGACGCACGCCGGTATAACCTTCTTCGCCGGGACGTCCACTTTTAACCCGGAGACCGGGTGTGGGTGTGGACACCGATCCGCCACCGTGGTCTCAGCGAGAAACTACTGAAGCGCTACTTTGGACCCTACAAAGTGCTTCGTCGACTCGGGGATCTGAACTACGAGGTGATGCCCGATGGAACACGGACTTCATCACGGCGCCCTCCACGACCAGAAGTCGTCCACGTCGTGCGCATGAAGCCGTACTACGCTCGATAGGACTGTGGACCTTATGTGTTCGAAATGACTGTTTAGTTTACCGTTATTTCTGTTTGCTTTGTTTTCGGTTTGTGCTGCACCGGGACGATGCGCTTTTAAAGGGGGGGATAATGCCGCACGCAGACTTGCAGAAGGTTCTCGTTTATTTTTGCTGCGAACATAACTTCTATCGTTTATCCCTCCTATTGTTGTTCTAGTAAGTGCGTGTTCATTCTCGCCCCGAGCGCGCTACGCTCGAACCTTCCCCGCCGAATCTTCCAGATAGTGACTCACTCTAGATAAGAGGCCGCCCGCGACCTTGTCGTGTCCGTCTCGCCCTAGCGCTCGAACCTGCTGTTACACCAACTTCGACGCCCGCGACGCTCTGTTCTTCTTCTTTCTGTTTTCTTTATTTTGGGCACAAGTTCGCCCTATTAAACGTTTAGTTTTCTTCGGTTATCAACGCCTCATCAATTGTCATTCGTGACAATATAAGAAAATGGTGGCAACTGGAATTGCGTAACAGAAGGGCCGTAAGCCGCTGAAGTTTAGGAATCCAGATTTGCGGTTACTTCCTTGTGACATCTGACTCTCTTCTGTGTGTCAGCGTGGACCAAAGCACAATTAATTGCATGCGACCATTCCATACGAGCAGGGATGGGCAGTATTCCAAATACAAGTATTTGAAATACGTATTTCAAATACTTTGTGTATTTTGCATTTGTATTTAATTACAAATTGGGTAATGTATTTGACGTGTGTATTTAAATACTAAAACGTAGATATTTCAAATGCAATTGTAATTAAATACAATTTTGTGGGCGAAAATACATCCCTCAAATTTATTGTCACTGTCCAGAGCAGGAAGAAAACTACGTTCTGCACCGAATGCAGTGTCTCTCGATCAAGCACAAGCGTTTGGTGACTTTGTGATTACGGTGCTAGTCCAGGGCAAGAATAGTGACGAAATCGACGTTCACAGGCAGACTGGCTGAATAAGTGCCTGTGACACCTTGTGATGCTTTCCAGCCTGATTTCCATCCATATTTTTGCCTGGAACATTCTAAATGCACGGGTCGTCCAGATTTTCGTAACTGGCGCGAGTTGCAACAATACAAAATTCTCTAGCTAAAGCTGCGCGCCTTGGTTGTCTCGGTTCGTTGTTGGTCTATACCAAAATGTAATCGTCAAAAAAAGCTGCTTGAAGCTCTGTACTTTTTTCATTTATTACGTCCGAGCTGATTACATTTTTTGTGATTATATTTCTATTACGTTACTAGAGCCTCGCACACTAACTCTCGAGTGTGCGATGCCAAATTAAAATGAGATACCCAGAAACCCATTGCAGGTGCCCTGAAGTCGCTGACGCAAATTTTGAGGAATGTATTTGGAAAAGTATTTGGAGGAGACCAAATACATTTGGTTGTATTTGCAGCTTGTACTTAAATGCCTTTTTGGAAATGTAATTAGATTTGTAATTAAATACTTTTTTGACGAAGTATTTTGTATTTGTATTTCGATACATATTTGCATGTATTTTGCCCATCCCTGCATACGAGTGAGAAAACTCTTACTCGGCCGTCTTGAATCAGTGGCAGACTTCGCGAACACCGCGTGACTTGGCCCGGACACGCCCTGAGGTTGTGCGCAGATTCTCCCTATAGAGCCAGCAGCAACATTCACTTGCGCCTGCTTATCTGGCACCCCTAAAGTCCAAAAACCACGCTTTCCCCCTCGCCCGACCCAGAACCGAAGTAAGTATGTAGACAACAACGAAGCAACTGGCTAAACGGGTTTGAAGCTAACCAAACTTACTGCCGTGTACTGTGTTGAGGGGTCAACGTGTAGCGAAATCTCTCCACTAGCTTGTCTTTGATCCTCACTCCCCCCCCCCCCCCCCTTTTTCTGTGGTACAGGTGAACTACTTTGATGCCCAATACCTGTCGTGGAGTCGCTCGGACGCCCGGGACTTGCTGCCTTACGAATGCGCCCTGCGCATGCGGCACAAAGTCAGCGTACTCCTCGTCGTCGAGATGAACGAATTCTTGATCTTGGACCCGGCCGGTCGTGGGTGGCGACCCGCACACACCACCGGACGCCAGCTCGTAAACCTGCCCTGCAAAAACTTCTGCAGGCAAGCGCGTCTGCAAACCCTCCGAGTTTAAGAGCTTTCTGTGAGAGGGACCTGATCACTTCTAAAGCTTTGCACGGGAACTCTACATGGACCTCTCTCGCTCGTGTTCGTGTTGAGCACACCGGATGACGTCATATGTCACGTGACGTCATGATGTCCCACGACCTCACGTCACATTGTCACGTGACGCCACAGTGTCATGTAATGTGACCTCACCCCCCCCCCCCCCTCCCTTCCAAAGAATTTGGCGGAAATATACCTCCGGCAAAAAAAATATGAAGACATTAAGTGTTTTGGCATTTGTATCGCATTTCACGGAATGTCTAAGCCAGGTGGTTTCTATTTAGGACAGTTTATCGTTAAGATGGAAGTTTGACCAAGTTGGGTATTCATAGTAAAGACGTACACGCAAAGGACTAACATGAACAGAACATGAACATGCCGCGGTATGCTCTTTTCGTCAGTGTCCGTCTACTTCTTCCGCTGTCCTTATCTATCGCGTGCTCTTTCAATACTTATTCACCCGTAGTTGCCGCTTCCTCACACGGGTTATGCGAGTGTGATAAAGAACGGTGGCATTATAAAAATGTGTTTCCAGAGATGTATGTGTTTAGTTTAATCAAAAATTGTAGACGCATGAGCTAAAAAGTCATGAAATGTTACAAAACATATTGTTAAGTAAAAGAAATCCAATTTATTTTATACATTTTAGCACATTGGGAAACAAAATTATCAAGTAAGCACGCTGAGAACCTTAGCTTCTTTTTATAATCAATTCCTTTGGCTCGTCGTTTCTGACATTGTTTTATGTACACCACGCAAAAGACAGGAATTGCATCGCCCCTTTGACTTACTCTTTCCGAGTTTGATGACGCTTCGAAAAATGCGGGCCTCACTCAAACGTGCGCCATCTATTGCAGATGAAGCAGATAGAGCACGACCTTCGCGGAGTACTCTTTCTCGGCGGACCGCTCGTGCGTTGTTTAAGATGCTCGATTCGACGAGCAAAGGTTACGACTTCGTCGATACCGCGTTGCAAATTCTAGTCTAATTCAGGCGGGAATGGGAACACTAAATTATTCGTTTCGGTCTGCATCTCCGCGGACGTGCCCTCAATCCTAGATCTAGGATACATTAGCGCTAATTTAGAACCACCGTATCCATGAGCACTGGCTACCGTTTCGCGCATGCGGTTTCCATCTGTCGAACAGTCGAACAGAAAGTTGGTTGATACATTTAGGGAAAGGTAAGAATCGAGAACGTGTGCACCAACACGCGGCCCCGGTGTCAAGGCGCTGCGGTGGCGCTGCTGTCGGCACGGAGCATGCGCAGTAGCTTCACTTCACGCGAATCTGGTTTGTGTGCTCGCGCAGCACCTGGTGTGGGCAAACACTAACTTGCTTGTAAACTGTATGTCGGCCTGTACGCCGTCCGTGAGCAATCTCGCATACGTTTTTACGTTTTCCTTCGTTGGGTGTAGATTTTTTTTTTTTTTTGTAAATTGCGCAAATTGCAAAACTTTACAGCACGCAGGCGAGCTGGGTGCTATCGTGAAGCGAACAGGATGACTAATTGGGGAAGTGTATTCTATACCTTGTTTCATACTTATTGTACAACGCTGCCAAATCCACCGGCGCGAGCGTGGAACTTGATCTCGTTTATAATTTCCACGCGTTCTCGCGCAAACAAAACCTTAGATAAAGCTACGCGCCCGCGCCAGTAACTTTGACAGCGTTGTATATTAAGTATGAAACGGAATATAGTAGATACAATTATCCGTCATGAAGCTTCTTTGCCTGTTTTCCTTCACTTTTAAGACTGAGTGCGTTTAAAGGCCGAGTTTCATTCAAAAAGCCGTTACACTCCAGCGTAACGAAAAGCCGTTACCATAATCGGGTATCGTTATCGGAGCAATCGGAACGATCTGCTAAAACCCCCTATTCGGGAGTTTTAGTAAGACTTGTACGTAACGCGTTAGAAGTAATGGATGACTTGTAATCAATTACATTTTACTGTAACTTTGTAACGCTTTATTTCCTTCTTTTAAGAACTAAGTAACTATGTAATAGAATTACTTTTTTGTTGTAATTGATTACAAAATTGCCCATTACAATTTTTTTCAAATTTTTTTACTTTATTTTTTGAGGGACTGGGGGGTAGATGAGTTGGAGTTACTCGGCTCTGGGCAACGGTCTTTTTTTTTTTTCTTCTTCTTCTTCTTTTTCGAAATTACTAAGCACGGGACCTTGAAGATTAGTAGGCCACTTCACTATGCTTCGTTTCCTGGGTACTTTTTTTTTTCTCGTAACAACTGAGCGCGAGACCCCAAGGATTATGCTACTCTGATCAAAAAGAAGTTGAATGTAAAGTAACGTGGGAAGTAATCAATTACTTTTGAGCAATTTCTGGATTACTTTTTGAGGCTGTAATTGTAATCGTAATCGGGTAATTTTTACATTGAAGTAGTTGTAATCGTATTTGGTTACTTTTTTTAGTAACGTGTACAAGTTTGGTTTTAGTAGATCGTTCCCATTACTCCGATAACGATATTCGATACTCCGCCCACGCCTTTGCGCAGGCACCTTAATATCATTGGGGATCGTTATCGGAGAAATCGGAACGATCTACTAAAACCCCCTGTTCGGGACCTTTAGTAGATCGTTCACATTACGCCGATAACGATATTTGACACTCTGCCGACGCCTTTGCGGAGGCACTTTACCATCATCGGCTATCGTTATCGGAGGAATCGGAACCATCTACTAAAACCCCCTATTCGGGAGTTTTAGTAGATCGTTCCCATTACTTCGATAACGATATTCGACACTCCGCCGACGCCTTTGCGCAGACACCTTACCATCATCGCGTATTGTTATCGGAGAAATCGGAACGATCTACTAAAACCCCCTATTCGGGACCTTTAGTAGATCGTTCACATTACGCCGATAATGATATTTGATACTCCGCCGACGCCTTTGCGGAGGCACCTTACCATCATCAATTATCGTTATCGGAGAAATCGGAACGGCCTGCTAAAAATCTCTATTCGGGAGTTTTAGTAGATCGTTCCCATTACGCCGATAACGATATTCGACTCTCCGCCGACGCCTTGACGCATGCGTCGTTTTGTCATCGGGTATCATTATCGGTGCAAACGGAACGATCAGCTAAAGCTCCATTATTTCCACGCCGATGCAGAGAAGGCGACGGAGCTCACGGCCTGCGCCTGTCACGCTCTAAGAGGCTCAAGGAGATGGGCAAGTCTCGGCTGGTTGTGGCGCACTTGGAGACTCTTCTCAGTGGCAGCGTCAAGGCCACCGACGGAGACCAGGGTGTACTTCACAGGTCCGAGAAAGTACGGCGAACTAGGCTGAAGAACCTTAAAGGAGACCCTCAATGCTCCTTTTACACACTGGCGTTTGACTAGAACCGACTTCCACTAGTCCGTTTTTAAACCTTTTGTGACGCCTTACGACTGGTTGCGCTGCAACGGAAGCGGTCGTAAGCCGTAAGCTTAAAAACCGGTTTTTAGCCTCCCCGGTCATAAACAGTTGCAACTGTGTAAACGGGCCTTTCCAGAGAGTGTCAGTCTCAGAGGGTGGGGGGACCGCTTTTACTCTACACCATAAGGTAATTTATTTTTTATTTAAAAAAGGGCATATAATGGTTTCTGCTTTAATTTTTATTTTTTTAAAAACGCCTCGTTCTCGGTGAAATGGCAATTACCTTTTTTGTAGTGTCGCATCCGCCCGCGATGTTAAATTTGTGAGTTACGCGACATATCGTTGCAAAGCAGCCCCCCCCCCCCCATCAAGCGTCACCCATAAATCCGCCCCAGCGTACAGAAATGCCATGTATGACCATATCAAGCGTTGCGGAGATAAGGCCATATACGGCCATATATCTATATACAACCTTAACATTGCGCGTTTCTTAAAATGGACATGAAATCTCTGTTGCTGTGGCGAAATTTCGATAGTAACTGATTCGTCTCAAAATTGGTTCTAAGCATTAATAGACATATCTGAACTAAGTGTTGTAGGCGTTACCAAAAAAAAGGAATGAAATATGTTACTCGCAGAGGTCGGCATTTTAAGTCGCCCTCACTCACCCTCACAGCAACATTCACCTTCAGCCCCTCACTCACTCTCATCCTCACAGTTTCACTCACCTTCAGCCCTTCACTCACCCTCACTGATCCTCACGGCCCTCACACCCCTCACGCACTCATGGCCCTCACGCCACTCACGCACTCACCGCCCTCACGTCCCTCACGCACTCATGGCCCTCACGCCCCTCACGCACTCATGGTTCTCACGCTCCTCACCACCCTCACACCCCTCAAGCACTCATGGCCCTAACGCCTCTCACTCACTCACCGCCCTCACAGCCTCACGCACTCACGGTCCTCACAGCCCTCACAGCCCTCACTCACCTTCACCTCACCTGTGAAGGTGAGGGTGAGTGAGGTTGAGTGAAGGCCCTGATAAGTGAGGTTTGCCGAGGTATGGTTACTGGTTATTTGCAAAATAAAAGAACGTGTTACCGACCTGCATTACTTCAAAATAAAAGGAACACGTTACCGTTACCGTTACCGATAGAAAGTAACTCACGTTACTTTTGCGTTACTTTTTAATTATAAATTGACGGTTACAACGGTTTCTCTTTTCTCTTCTTTTTTTTTGCGACAGTGTTTTTCGACAATCAGAAAAAGGGCAGGTACGTTGGGGTTTTCATAAAGTGGGACTTTTTGCGATGGGAAAAGACAGGCAAACGTTTGAAGGCACATGTAATAAGTGCAATAATTAATGACTTTGCACCTAAGCTTCGTTTGAGTTTAGAGTGACCATTAAATAAATTCTGGGATGGGATAAATTGTTTAGATTTGGATTTGCTTAATCCCATCCCTATTGAAAATTCCATCAAGATACGTAATTTGGGACACTGACTGCCAGTCAGCAGCCTTGGTGGAACGTGATGGACCATCAGACGTCATCTGATGGTCCATCAGATGACGTCTGACTCCCACTGCCAAAGGAATTTCATCAACAAGGGCAGCATTTACATAAGAGTAAAGCTATACGCACTCATAAGTATCGCCAAATGCCTCGATAAAACAAAATGTTCGATGAAAAAAAAGAAAAGAAATATCAGGACCACCGCGGATCGAACCCGCGACCACTTGTGTACAAATCGGACACCTGAACCCCTATGCTATGCCACCGCTTTGGAAACTTGATTTGACCATTTGTTTTATACGAGATGCTTCAGCTGCAAATGCTTTAAGCCTTCAGCATGTTATGCAAAGTACTCGTACATCACTCGCCGTACTTCAGTTCTACTCACCTGCCATGTAGAGTACTTTTACGTCGTAGAACGATCCTTTTGTTCGCGCGTTTCTGGCCCAGTAGACCTGGTACACCTTGTCGTCTTCAACTACACCGCTAAAGTCCCTTACATCGTCGGAACTCACAACAGGCTGGGTCTGGTCGAGTAGAAATTCTACTAAAACATAAGACATTGTAGAGCCCGGGCAGGATCGACAGGTTGGAGCACGCGGGCAAACAAAACGAGTCGAGAGCGATCGTTCATGAAAGCTCGGCGAAGCGGCGAAGCGGCGTGTTCGGCGGGCTTCTGATCAAGGTTGTCGGTCGGCTGCGTGTCATATCTCTAACATCAGCGGTTTTGTGGGCTCACGTCCCGAAATCGTTTTCTTGTGCATAGATTATTTTTCGTATTCATAGATTTGACGTAATAGTGGTATCCGAACGAACTTTACGTCCTTTGACCGTACGTCTGTCTGCACGTCAAAGCTTTTTGACGTATAGTCAGAGACAATCGATGTACAATCAGAATCACCACCAAGACATCTTGATGGCATTTCGCGGCGGCCAACTGCCACCAGGAAACCATCAGAAAGCCGACAAGTGGAGTCTGACTGGAGTTTGACTGTCGGTCAGAGTAACTTGTTGGCCAATCAGACATGCTTGACGTACAGTCAGGCACACTCAGCGGTCCACTAGAAAACATTGACTGCCAAACAGGGTTACAATGATGGATTTTTCCTTCGGGATATTGTTATTGAGCCAAAAGAAAGAGGGTAGAAAGTCAAAAACTTACTTTTCGTGACGTCAAGCTAGAAATTATGGCGGACTATTTCTTCCCGCCTTTCCTTCGGTAGCTCTCCACCGTTTCACTGTGATGCGTCCGCGGTGGTGAAGCACGTCAGCCGAACCCAGCTCACGCATTGGACACAAGAACTACGATCGTTAACAATAAATTCATCGACGAATATTTGGATTCGCGTTTGTGGTAGATGATGTACCGTGACAGCACTTATCATCACTTGCGAATGACTAATTCGGTGGTGTGCTTAAAGAGCACGGTGGAAGCTCGGAGTTATTTCATCCGGTGCCCAAGAACGTCAAGATCACGTGGCTTCTCATTTCGCTTTTGAGTTAAGGATTAAAGATAAGGAAGAAGTTGAAAATAAAATATTTTATGGTCCCTTTAAGTACGGACGCAGCCGACAATACGAGCTAATGGGGCCCATCAAGTAGAGTCAAATGCGCAAGTCACCGGGCCTTCTTGTTTTGTTTGTGATTGGTTCAGCGATGATAGAACATGTACAAAAAATCAGGATAATGGTGCTCTTTAGAAGCTGTCTGATTGATCCCATCAGCTCGTAGCGTCGGTTACGTCTGGCCTGAAGGTGAAACGAAGTATAGAAAGAAGAAAAAAAAAACTTAAGTGCACTTTTTTCAGGTCTTGGGAAGTAGTGTAACGAGTAACATAACTACGTTACCCGTTACTCGAAATCAGTAGCCTAAGTGCGCTACCCGTTAGTTTCGAAAAGGTCAGGAGTACGTTACTACGTTACTAAAAGGAGTAACGCGTTACCGGTAACCCCATTTGTAACGCGTTACCGCCACCACTTTGAACTAGTGATCCCTTTCGAAAGACTGCCCTCTGTTGGCAGCTGTGAAATCCCTGCACAATGCCAGACAAAAACCGCGACGTCACGGCACGCGTTATGCGTTTGGTGGAATTAGAAGGCATACACACACTCAGAAAAAGGTGGTGAGCGTAGTGACGTTGCACTTTCGACGCTTTTTGATCGGGTCGCCGGCTCGTAGCGTCGACCGTGCTCATACATTCGCTATCTGATGGAATTACTTTTACGTTCCACGATGTCAGTTGTTCCTCCATTGTGCAGTGCTTCCGACCTTCTAATGATCGGCCTGCGACTGTCCAAAAGGGTCTATTGCAAGTCACAATATATATTTTTTTTAACGCGAAGTTATTGAAGCTTTTAAGTTTTGCGCGAAGCTGTCTTGTACGGCCTGCCTGCAAAACTTTTTTGAGGAAAGCCACCAGAGACGTGCTAGTTACAGCCATTTTGACTATCTCAGAATGCGCAGAGTTCTGGGGCAGCGTGCCCTTTTTCTTTACGCAGAATATGTTATATCATGTAGTAAAGCAGCTCACCGTTTCCGGTTTCGGACTCCTGAAACGGAGGACCGTCACCCGAGTAAAGGCTGGAAGCTGTGTCCTCACTGATTAGACACGACCCCAGCCGCACGCTGCCGCGAAGCATGTTTTCGACCTGTGCCCAGGACTGTCCTCTGGTAGGTGCCTTGCACAAAATCAAACGCTACGGCATTTTTTTTTTCATGCATTTTTACGCTTCATTTTTTGTCTGCATTATGCTGGCTTTGCTCCAACCCTTGCTCGAGTAAATCCGAGTTACTTCCGCGGGCCACATCACGTGATCGAACATAGGCAGAGGCTAAAATAACGAGCTCCCAGCTTCCCGGGACAAAGAGCGCGAAAGAGAGCGACAGAAAAACAGAGAAAGAAAGCAGACAATAAATTAGATTTCTTCCCTTTGCCGCGGCAAGTATTCTGAGTGTATGTCACCTTTTTTCTTTCTTTTTTTAAAGGTGTTTTTGTGCATTTTAAAGGTCGCAAAGAACTAGGTACAGAACTTGTGAGTTAAGTTTTGCGGTTGTTGTTGTTATTTTTTTTTTTTATATACGCTGAGCATCTAACTTGGCGCTGCATCATATTCTCTGTTACCTCTGTCTTTGCCACAATAGGGAGGGGAGGAGGGGGATTCTTCTGATTGTGGATCGTACGACCAGGAGATACTGTCAATCAGCAGACTTTTGGAAGTCAGACTCGTCTGAGTTCCAAGAGGGTGCAGAAGCTCTCTCTGAATGTTTTGCCTGCGTATATTTTAGGCCGCTAGCGCACAAACGAAAACCGTCAAGTATCTTAGCCATGTCATAATCTGAGGCATCGTTGGCCGCAAGGTTGATTATTAGAAAATCGTCAATATACTTAAGTATCTTCCATTATATTTCACGCCCCAGTCTCTCTCAAAGGACGTTGCCGCATCTGCTTTCAAAACAAACTATATCACACAAAGCAGGCGCCAATGTCCCTTTTTGCCCACACGTATCCCTTTCGACGAAGTAAACGTGCGTGTTAAATAAATGGACAGACGAACTAAGCGACTATCAACACTAAAGGCGTTAGATCTTCAGAACGGCACTTGGTCGTTTCGTTCAGTACGGACTCTCACCGCCACAAATAGCGGTTTGTGTGGAACGGAATAGAAACGATCTTCAACGCCCACAGAAAAGGCGCTGCACTTACCCTGAGCACTTTCTCTCGAAACATTCAACTGCGCATTGTGAATTCCGCACCAGGAACGGGTCGTATAGTTTTAGCGAAACCAGATGCGTTTTTCGAGGAAAGTGGCGAGATGAAACTGCCACGAGACTTTCTCCGTTACGATATGGCCTTAAAGGGCCATATCGTAACGCTTGTGCGTTTTCGTGGTAAAGAAAATGCCTAACTCGAATATCGGGCATTACTTGAAAAGTAGGATTTATTATACAGGGTTTAAACAAGTATGACTAGAAACTTTTAGATGGCTTTCAATTGTTTTGTTTTTTTCTTCGATAAACGTCCATTGCGAGTGTGCCTTGCTCGGTTCAAACTCCCTCGTCCCTGTCGTTTGTCTCTTTTCTTTTTGCCTTTTCAACACATTAACCTGCACCTGCGAAATAATCTACATTTAGAGCATCGTCCCTCTAGTCCTCGATTGTCCTGTGGGCTCCACCATTGTGATACTAGGCAAAGTGGCCGCAACTGACGGTCGTTGCGATTAGAAGATGCAACGTGCAAGGCTTTGGATGCACGATACCTGGAAGCTAATTCCGATATCGTTTTGGTCTGTCGCGGGCTATTATAACATTTCTGAAGGACGGAAAAGTGTTTCCTGGGATTTCGGATGAAACTTCAGATAACTGGCAACACTACTTTTAAGCACGAAGATGCTGAAGTATCGGCCCCCTGAAGCGCCTTACTAGTTCAATTATTGACTCCGCCGCCCAACACGCAACACAGAGATGTCAGACTCCGCGTGTAGACAAATTGGATCATATAATTTTATTTCTTTTCTATTTCAAAACGCGTGCAGTTACTTAAGTCATCTGACGTTACGTTTGGTCAAAATATAAGATATCGATGACACATATTTTGTATATTCATGAGGTTCAGGTATCAGGCTTTAAACTTTAGTATGCTTGCATTTGTAAGACTATGCAGTTAATTCAGTATGTTTTGTCTGTCTTGGAGCTAGGGAAAGCACTCGCTGAAGACGTTTAGCATCGGAGTTTTGGCAAGTTTGTTTCACGCTTGTACTTCCTTTATTATTCAATTGACACATATTCCCTTTCATAGCCTTGACCACTGACAGGTGAAAATAAGCACTCTGCTGGGGATTTTTTTTTTTTTTTCTGGTATTCATTTATAGCGCATTCTCGAAATTCGGGAATAAGGTGTTGACAAAAGCTCTTAGGATTCTATGTCATGATATGCTGCCACTTTGTGTTTGGTTCTAGATCGCCAAAGTTTAATAACGGTGACTGGGAAATTATGTACATGTTGGTATAAAAGCAACATCAAAATACATAATCTTTAAATAAATATAATTATTGTATATATGCAACAAAACTTTCTTTTCTTTTTTTTTTCGCAGATTTTAAGTTGAACATTACCTGGTAAAAGGCTTATACTAGGGGTGGCCAAGCTGAGCCTCGCAAGCAGCATGCGGCTCTTTGCTTGTTAAAGTGCGGCTCGCGGTTCCCTAGTATACCCCTCCCCCCCTCCCTTTGACTCTCGGCCACACGAGCACTTCTCCAAGAAGAAGAACTGAACGCGTTTTAAATTGAAAGACAGGTTGCGCTTTGGTAGTCTTGTGCTACTGGTACCTTACGTACAGTTGGACTGCTTTTGACTCAGCTAGATTGAAAGTAGTTCGTTTCATTTATTGCTCTGGACAAAATTCGCCCTCACCCCCTTTTTTTCTGCCTTTCCTCTTCCTGGCGGCTCTTGGAAATTTAGTGGTTTTGTTTGCGGCTTCTAGGACGGGTCACCCTGGCCCTTCTGGATTATACTAAAGCATAGTCACTAATGTTTTAAGTTCTTCGATTCTTCAAATACAATAAGGTTGGTAACATAACGTTAAGTGGATCAAATATGAATTATAAAAAATGTATTGTGATCTTTGTAACGATGTTGGCAATGAGGCATTATTTCAGTGAAAACGTCCAGTGAATCCGAAAGGCAATAGTGTTTGCTTTCTTTTTCTCACAACCGGTTTGTTTTGAAGAAACGCCACGCTTATCTTTTCATCCGGGTAAATTCATGTACCCGTGCTTGCACTTTCGATCACCATCGCTAGCATTACGTTCAAGCCGGGTTCCGGATTTATGCAACACATATATAGTTTACTTATAAGGGGCGACAGGGATATCCTCTTTTTTTTCTGATTGAGCTCATAAAAAGCAAAGGGCACGCCCCGGAAAGCAATCTAAAACTACAAAACAACTTCGACAACCTATCAAGTTGATATCTTTTATGTCTGGCTTTTTTATAGTATAAAATAGATATTTTCATAGTTTATTGTCAATAGTGTCTAAGCAGGATTTCTACCGGTTTGTGATTGTTTTCTAATATGTTTTAGATTGTTCCTCCATAATCATGCAGAAGTCCCTAATTACAGTTGCGTTTTTTTACGAGCTACACGACATTTTATGGATGTTTTTATCCGTCACCTAATAAAACCCCATCGATAGCATTACAATAGTTAGATATCGATAGATTCTCGATATTCGGCAATAAACAATTTTACGCCAGTCGACTATTGATAGTAAGCTATCAAGTTTCACGATAGTCGCCCATCGATAGCTTTACGATAGTCGACTATCGATGGTATACTATCGATAGTAGTATCAATAGTTTTACGATAGTCGACTATCGATAGCGCTATCGACAGTATTTCACCATCTATAGTTATTAGCTTCTAATATCGATAGTAACGGCAACATTATCGATAGTTTTGCAGCACTACTGCAACATCCACCACCGCTGCTGGAACGCCACCAGGATCGCGACCGGCAACAGCGTGACACTTTTATGACGTCACAAGGCGGAAATCGAGGGACCCCTTTTTAGCATGCGGTAAACACACACCAGTCGGAGACGCGTTCCAGACACCATAGCAGTACTCCAGGGGCCCTAGACACGTTTAACACAATTCTAGGGCCTAAGTTTACAGAACGCGCCGACTGAACTCTCGCAGCGACGACGCAGCGCTTTTGTCGCCGAGGTCCAGTGAACGCACTCCACCAACTTTCGGCTTGAACTTTGTGTCTAACGAGTCTAAGAGGCCCGGGGCACTGTAAATGCATACAACGGGGGAAAGGCAATGATCCGAAGCAAGAACGAAAAGGAAACCCCAAAACGCGAAACAGACAGAAATAGTTCTTGACTTTCGAGAAATACTCTTAAGGCTTGTTCACCCATTTGTGTTGGAGTGTGATCAACCGCGCTGAATCAGCTTATGACCGCTTACAACCAGAAAAAAAAAAACACTGGCGCCATCTATTGTGCTACCCCGGAACACTTGTGATCTGCGTGTTTTCATTCGTTCAACCAGATTGAAGATTTTGCAGTACTGCTGCGAGATTTGCAGCAATATTGCGAGGTTTTTCCGAAGATTTATTATTAATTTTAGTTAAATATTTGGTCAGATGTGCGAAACAAAGTAATACAATATTCAGAACAACCTCTCGTCCACTTGTACAGCCGCATCCGCACCATCAACGAAACAGCGCTATGGTAAGGGTGTTATGTTTGTTGGCCCTTTCACGAAATATAAAACCGCGCTGCGGAGCGAGTGAGATTATCCGCCTGCCTATTGACGAGGGTGTAAATATCGAGGTACAACATAAAACGAGACATAGATTAAGTTACCGCTCCAATAAAACCGCTTATTAAAAGCAGGGTGTCCAACCGAACCCGAACCCGAACCGAAAACCGGATCAAAACCGTTATCTTTGACCGAACCGGTGCAAAAACGAAACCAAAATTGAACGCGTCATATTGAATGCGTCATGTTGCTGTTACCGGTTCAACGAAAGCGGTTCAGGACCAATTGTGTCAATAATTGGTCTTAATGGGAAAAGTTGCGAGCGTCTTATATTCCCAAGACTGATCCTACATAATGTGAGATATTTTTACATTTCGTATTTATTGCATACGTAATAAAAAAAAATATATCATCAAAAGCAGAGACACAAAGAGGCCGCGTGGTCAGCCAGCACGCTCAGTTCCCGCCTCTACTTAAGCATCTAGAGAGCTTCAACTTTGCATTGTTTCTCGGTTTGACCCTGGCTGCGCGGTAGTGACGGCGGAGATTTCAAAGCACCGCTTGGGCTTGGCCGCTTAGCTACGAAACGTCCAAGTGTCGGAGAGGATCGCGCCGCTCTAGGCACGGAGGCCTACGCGTCCACGAATGTTTTACCTCAAGATGGACCGCAGTTGCAGTCGATGAGCCATTTAGCCAATCGAGCACCGAGAGCGCAATACGTGACCTTCCGCTTGAGTGCAGCGACACGTTGAAAGAAGGTGGGACAAGTAAAGCGCTGCATCGGCAGTGTAGTTTGTAGGGCCGCCTGTGGTCCATTTCAATGAAAAACAATCTTGTCTTCAACGTAATCGGAATGTTACCTTACAAAAAAAAAAAAGAAATCCTGTGTCGTCGGAGGCAACGTTACTCGGCGATGATTCGCCGAAGCGCCGTGCCTTGGAAGAGAGAGAGAGAAATACTTTATTTTAAAACAACTCTTAGTCCGAGTCGTCGCTATCTAAGGAGCCTGGCTGGACCCCGGTGCTGGGTCCGGTTGACAGGACGCCCTTATGTGTTTGATGTGGGCCACCAGCAATGGCCACAGGGTCGGGCGGAGTTCCTGGGGTGGAACGGTCCAGCTCTCCCAGGAATATGGGATGGAAGGTGGGATGTGAGATCGGGTAAGAATATGGGGGGAAGAGAGGGCTCTAGGACATTCCCAGTAAGTGTGAAAGGCGTTGGGGTAACCGCCGCATACTTGACACGCCGGTTTGCCCGACCGGTTTTCAATGTGGTGCTGTATGGCGTCGTTGGGTAGCGTAAGTGTTTGTGCCTGACGGATCAGGGCTGCGTCCTCTCTAGTGTGTGTGTGGGATGGTGAAGGAAGAAGAAGCCTGTTAGCTTTGGCTTCATTGAGCCGGGCGCGGCGTTGTTTCCGGTGTTCGGCTCTGGCCTCTCTGGGACAGTAGGTCTCTGGCCACCTTGTGGGATTGCTCGGTGTTAAATGGTCGCGAGCTAGGGCATGAGCTCGTTCATTGCCCTCTATCCCCTGGTGACCCGGGATCCACTCGAGGAAGACCTGAAGTGTAAGATGTTTGTGCATGTATTTAGTGAGTGTTGTGCGAGTGTGATCTGGGAGTATGTTTTGTGTGAAAGCTCGTAGCGCTCCCTGACAATCTGTGCGTATTGTGATGGTGTCAGTGTTGTGTGTATGTAGGCAAACGGCTTCTGTAATGGCCTGTATCTCGGCGTCGATAGGAGAAGGTACTGCTGCGTGACTGCGGGTAGTCTCGTTCCTCGGTCCCACAACAGCTGTGGTGGTCTTCTCTGGAGTATGTGCGGCGTCCACATAGTACGTGTCGTTGTCAGGCGTTGCTAGATGGTTAGCACGTGCTTGTCGTCTGCCTGTGTGACTGTCCGCATTCATATTCTTGGGAACAGGTAAAACCTTTATGTTAGGGATAGAATCCCAGGGCGGGGGTGCTGGCGGGATGTCTGGTAGGTGCCTAATGTCATATCCTAGATCTTGTAGAATGGCCCGGCCTTGAGTAGACGTTGTTAATCGATGGTGTTGAGCTTCGTTATGGGCGTTAGTCTTTTCGTCTAGTGTGTTGTGCATCGCGGCTGCTTCTATATCTGTGTTTTTGGCATACGGTGGGACTCCGAGCTGTACTCGCTGGCATCTACGTACCATGGCTTCGAGTTTCTTCTGCTGCGTTTTGTTGAGGCGAATGTAGGGTTATGCGTACATGATTCTCGAGTAAATAGTTGCCTCCATGATTTTGCCGATTTCGTGTTCTTTAAGGCCCGACTTGCGCTTAGTGATTCTGTTTATCATGTGTACGATCTGGTGCACTTGCTGCGTAGTGCGCTTCATCCATTCTGTACTGCCTCCATCTTGTTGCCAATAAAAACCTAGAATTTTTATGACACGTCTCCGTGGGATGTGAAGTCCGTCAAGATGTAGCTTGATGAGGTTTCTGGTGGATTCAGCCATCTTGTGGTAGGAGTTGAGGACTACAACGCATTCGGATTTCTCCGGGGAGTAATGTAGGCCAATACCTTGTGCATGTGCTGAAATGATGTCGAGGCCCTCTTGCACGGTCGATTCTTGCTCTCCGGTGTTTCCTTTGGTACACCAGAGAGTGATGTCGTCCGCGTAGATGGCATGGTGAAGGTTTGAGACCTGATTGAGCTTGTGCGGAAGGTTCTTCATTGCGAGATTAAAGAGCGTCGGCGAGAGTACCGCACCCTGGGGTGTCCCGCGATGTACTGGAAACGCATCGGATGGTTGGTTGTCCGGGCCCAGAATGCGGATAGTTCTGTCAGAGAGAAAATTTTTGATGTAATGAAGCATTCGTGATCCGGGGTTAGTCTCTGCCAAATTTTGTAAGATGGCATTTTGAAGAACGTTGTCGAAGGCCTTTTTGATATCTACCCCTACTATGGTCCGGAGTTGTACTGCGCTGGGTGTAGCATAGACTTCTTCATGTATCTTTATATATTTTTGGGGTAGGTTTGTCAGACTAGCAAGGCCAGCATGCCGCCTGTTTAACCACATTTTCATTTTCTTTGAAGTCCACTTTCATCGTCTTCAACTGAGCATTCGGGAAACGTCGTTCACTGTGGTGGCATTACCGGAATTTTTGTTCGGTCACTGACACTTTGTAATGTGAGTTGATTCTGGTTCTGAACCCCTCGAACCGGGTCACTTGCATAGAGCGTCGTTTGCGATAAAAGGTCAAAGTGAGAAGACAAAGCATCGCCACGAGATCTCTAGAAGGCGTTTTTCCACCGGAACCCGAAGCGCTGTCAAGATGTAGTCACAATTCATTGTTTTATTTTTTTGTTTTGGCACGGGTTGAAACATTTCATCGAGCGAAATGCTTTAACCCGTGCCAAAACAAAGACGCTTGGGCTGAATAACTTCTAAAATTCGTATAGATACGACGTCAATGGTTTGTTTAACATTGTAGATGTCGTCTCCGCACGGGCGGCCTCGTAACCTTCGCGCCAAATTGCTTCGGCCATTCGCAAGCAGCAGACTCCCGGCGACTGCTGCCAAACTTGCTGTGTCTTTCAAACCGTTTTGTGACGAGCATCCCGCGGACGGCTGTCACGTAGCTTCCGCCGTGCATTGGGAGCGGCCGGCGCTCGGAAGACGGCGACGTCGGGATGCTCGCTCCGCTCCTCAGCACCGCGACGTCCCCGGCCTGGCTGTGTGCAGCCGCGTAGTGCCAGGAGCTCGTTGCCGAGTGCTTTAGGACGCGATAGCAACTCTTCAGATTTTTAAGGCAAAAGCCTTACTTGTCCCATTGCGCGAAAAAGCGTCGGCGTTGTGCCCGAAAGATGGTCATAAAAATGCGTCATTAAGCACGCGTTTCAGAAGTAAAACACAAAATAAAAGCACAGCAACGCAGATGCTTCGTCACGGCAGCCGGCGGGGTCGCTCAAGGTCGAACCGGACGCTCCTCAGAAATAAAACACAAAGAAAAGCACGGCAACGCAGATGCTTCGTGACGGTAGCCGTCGTGAAGCCGGCGGGGTTCGTTGCGCCTGCGCAGTGGTAGAGCGTGATGTCACCGCCGGAACGCCGTGTGAAAAAGGTAGTCGTGTCGCGCTGCCTGTAGGAATGCGCTGCGAGTAGGGATGCTTTTGTATTCCTACACGTAAGCAGTTCTAAGTCTCTTTGCCGATTTTTTTTTTAATATCTCAATTTTATTATTTAGATTCAGTGAACGGACGATGGTGGGTCTTGCATTAATGGCAACTAAATATTCGAGCACCACCGAAAAAAAATCGAAATTCCAAACGCGCGCTTTAAAGGGACCATGAAATGATTTTAAAATCGAATTTCATCCACCGCACGTCGTAAAAGGTGTGAAAAGAAACACAAAAACACAAAACTAGGGAGCAAAAAAAAATTATTTGCTATAGACCGTTCCATTAGGGTCATAGCAGAGAGGGTAAAAGAGAAAAAAAATGCACTCCCCCTCTCCCCCGCAAGCTGTCCGCTCCGCCGAGTGGGCTGTAGCTAGCGTCCGGCTGGCGTGCAAACTCTGTTTAAAATCGCGTCATTTTGGAACTTTCAAGCGCAGATGCGCAGATTTTGGTATGCCAGTTATCGTGTAATACTATGCTAGACAAAAAGACTCACAGGGTCCAATTGCACTGTTACCTGCGTGCAAATAAAAAAAACAAAAATAGGGAAAACTGTGTCAGATTGGCCGGTCTCTTTGGCGAAAAGAAAATCCGGTTGCTATACCTTTTTTACTATACAAAAGTTCGTACTGGTGTAGGCCTTTAGCGACCATGAGTGGAACTCTGAAATAATAAATAAAAACGTGCTCTCCTGCCGCAATACACGCAGTAGGGTAGTACTACCGGCTGACTCAACTGCTATTTAAGTAACGGAAAAAATATATGCTAGTTTATCATTTAGCAAAATAGAACAACAGAAAGCTGTAGGCTGATTTTGGAGTAGCCACAACTATTCTAAGAACGCGAACCACTTCACAACGGCAGCCACGAGCGTGAGTTCGGTGTTCGCTAGAGCCCGCCGATACAGCCCAAAGATGAAGAACGGCAACCTCCCGGTTTGTCGTCTGCTAGCGGAGTCGGCGGCGTGCCCTCTCTCTCGTTTTACCCCGCCGAACCCGCTGAACTTCCCGGATCTGTGGAGAGGGCGCTGCGGTCGAACAAAATGGTGCCGCCCAGAGAGCGCTAAATAAAATGGTCTATAGAACTTTTAAAAGAAAACTGGACTCTTTTGCGACTTCTTTCCTTCGAAAGCTCTGCCTTTTCACTACGATGCATCCGCAGAAACGGAGCACGTAAGCCGAATCCACGTCGCCTATTGGGTAAGAGCCTACCTCACCAGCACCGCGATCGTAAACAATAAATAGCCGGCGAATGTTTCCTAAAAGTTTTGTTAAATAATATTCAGATCCACATTTTGTAGCATAATTAGAGATGTGTGGCGAAAATTGCCAAATGGTAAACGAAGCAACTACTGCGCGTGCGCAGTAGGGCAGGGCCGACTTCAGAACGGTTATTTCCTTTGGTTTCCTTCCTCTCAAAACTCTGACTGACTGAACGTTTATTTTTCTACGTGTTCATCTCGCGCGTGCCGACTTCAAGCAGGAAGAAAAAAATGTACTTAAAACAGACCACGACGAACAAGAACGCTGGATCCACAAACACACGAGAAGAGCGACAACAGCCGCGAATCCTGCTCCGACGAAGCTCTCAGAATATAGGCCTGGGAGGCACTCCGACTCGGCGCAGCGTTGCTTCGTCGCAAGACCGTCTGTCTGCCTACGACCGGCTGGCGTGCTGAATGGAATATGCCCGCGCTACCCTTGTGGACCCTTCCCGTATTATAGTTTGATCGCTGACCTCAATTTTAGGTTAAGAGGTGAGGTCAATCTCTTCCCCTTGTTTTCCGAGGCAGTGTTGACAAACACTCGTCGAAAAGGGACCCTCGTCGATTCTCTCTTCTTGTTTTGTGTGATATAGAGCTGAAATAAACGCTGTATGGATTACCTTCGTAACACGGTATGTACACTTTGTTATTGGTATGCCATTTTTATTCTGACAAACTGCACGTCACTGTCGAGCTGTAACAGTTCGTGGGAGGTATACGTGCAATACCGGTCCAACCTTTCTTTGCCGAGTGTCGCGTCAGTATCGAGTTGCAATCGTAAAAGAACGGTCCCGAAGCGCTTACCAACAGCGCGAATACAGCACTTCCATCAAACGCGCGCGTCCGCTCCGAGTGTGAACAGGTATTTACGTGGCTCTTGCTGACACTCGTAGTTCAAACGTATCTTTTTTAACGTCGGCTCGCTTCTGCATCTCCGAGACCGCGAAAAACGCCGCGGCAATTTGTTTCCATCTACGTCGCTTTGCAAACGACTGACACTGGCCACCTTTTACCAAAATGACAGTTGCGTTGACTTCTGGAGTCTTCACCGGAAGACTCGCTGCACTTCCCAAAAGGCATACCGGCGTATGGGACTAGTCCCATGCTGTCGCTGTAGCGCAACGTATCTCATTGAATTTCGCTCAGCTGCGATGCGGCGATGAGAGACGCCGATTCAGAAAATACGTCGGTGACATCGGCGCAGTAAAACCTACCGGCGCACCCCAACTCGTCGCCGCTAACGCTCCCATCTCCTACTGCCGAGAGAACTTCCGGTTCCGGAAACAGCGTACGTCACGGCTTGTTTTGCGGTCAAGAAAAAGTCGATATTTCATTAATTTTTTGTGTAGAAGTTAATAAACCGAGACGAAAACGGATGCCTGTTCGGCATTCAGTGAACATTGACGGTTTAATGTAAAAGTTATCTGGAAAAAGTAAAAAAAGTCATTTCATGGTCCCTTTAAGGAGGTCGTGCGAGTCGCTCTTTGCGCAGGGCAGTTGTTCGTTTAATTTGATTGTTTTCGCTCGACAGCAGTTGCTGCCCTGCGAAGTTGGAAATGCTTGGATGATACCTGCTCTTTTTGCCATGTCCGCCCTCACCCGACGGATATCGGATTATTTCAATTCACTTTCTTCGTCTTCATTAAAGCTAACAGTTAAGCCGTCCATACCCCATTTTAATATATTACTTCGTTATCGGGTGATGTTAAGCGTCTCTGCATATATTTAGTTTGTTTGATCGTCTTGTCATAGTCCTTAGCACAATTATGCATACGTTTTTAACATATTATCTTAATAAATACACTTCGCATAACAAATACGAACAAGCAATTTCTAAGATTTTACAATTTCTCCATGGCATTTTTTTTTTTTTTGTCGCGGTACGGTGCAAAAGTCAGAGGCTGTGTACGGAGCCAGTTGACAAACTAATTGCATTAATACACTGTAATCACTGTTCAAGGGGGCAATATTGCCGCCCGCAGGGCGGAGAAAACAACGCTCGATCGCGGACTTCTAAAAGATTCGTGTTTATTCTTGCTCCGGACGTAACGTTTATAATTTCATCCTGCTTTCTTGTTCTCGAAAGTGCCTGTTCGTTCTCGCCCCGAGCGCGCGACTCTCGAACCTTCTTTGTCGAATTTTCGAGATAGTGTTGTACACTAGATAAGGACCAGCGCGAGACTTTGTCGAGTCAGTCTACCTCTCGCTTGCTGTTACGCCGCCAAATCGCCGCCCGCCTTTCCTGCTGTCTCGACGCTCGTTTTTTTTTTTTTTTTTTTTGGCACAAGTTTTTAGTTCGCTGTTCATCCTCTCGTCGTTTTCATTTATGACACTATCAAGGCCACACGAGAAAAACAAATAAGTGGCACATCAGTTGTCGCACGCACGGTCGCCAAAAAGACTTCAAAGAGAGGGTTATCGGTACAGTACGAGATTATAGAAGTGGTTTACCTAAACTGTTTTACCAGAACCAATTGGCAACAAAGACCTAAATAGCGTCTTTATACACGCCCGAAGATTAAACATGCGAAGCCCAGTTATCAGTGGCGACCACCAAGTGACTCAAGCTGCCGTCTCGTCTGGTCCACCATCCGCATGCGTTGAAGTGCTTAGATAGCACCTATATCAGATTGAAACACGTGAGTGGAAGCCATAATTATGGCTACCACTCACGAACACAGGCGATCAACAGAACAACGCCATTCGAAGTTGAAAAGCGCCCAGACAGAGCGATGACGCTCACAACTGTGCCGGCTGCTGCGACTCCGTCGCGGAGACCGTGGTGCTGCCTGGCTGCTGCATGCACTAAACGACGACCGCGGCCGTCGTTTGGTGCTCCAAATAAAACTATGGCACGAGCGTATAAAGTCCAAAGCCTGCTTTCAGGTACGAAACTTTTGAAATATAAGGGACTATTTCGTACCTCCTTTCCTTCGAAAACTCTCCACCGCTTCTCTGTGGCACATCCGCCCAAGGACGTCTCCTAAAACCAACTCACGCAAAAAATATTGTTTGTGTGTGTTTATACAGCCTAGAGCTTAGTCCGCCTCAACGGGCGACTTGTCTCTCAGTTGTAGAAGAGAAATTTAGCCAGTGCAGTACAACCGCTAGCCTGAGGTCTTTAACGTGCACCACGCACTGGTGATACATGCGACCGCACGCCGGTACGATGCTTATCCAGTTCGAAACGGGCAGGGGTGGGGATTGAACCCAGGATTCCCAGGTTCTACAGCGCGAACTTTCGTTTCATGTGCACCGAGCTGGTATGCGCTAACCCACTCGGCCACCGATTCAAAGCGAGCATCATCATTATCATCACCATCGTGTCTGTGGCCGCAGGTACACAGACAAGGAATGCGATCCGTCAAGCAGCCAGCTGGACACATCTGCTGCGGGTGTGGAAACCCAGGTCCGGGCTTCCCAGGCGGTGATCCAGTGGAACGTCCTGTTTGGGTCCTGAACTAAACGAACGCTCCCTCGGCTTGCCACAGCCGCCATCTTATCTGACCCGACGCAATCGAACAACGTTGTGGCACGCTCCCAAGTTTATTGCGTTATTGATTTTAATGAGGGCGTCGTGTACTAGATTGATTTGACAATATAAACATGTTTCCTTGGCCGTGGTGTAATAATTTTCTATTCACTTGTGACAATGCCTCCTGTATACTGCACGCCTGTCGGAAGCGCCTCTCGAAGACGACTGTGTCCTCCTCTTCTAACACCCGTGTGCATCACGAGACGGCGCTGCCTACGTTGGGAGGCTATGTCTGTTTCTTTTGCAGGGGTTGTGGTGACGTCAGAAGGCCGTGCTCTGATTGGCTCTGGTTAGAAGGATAGTGGTTAGACCTGAAGGCAGCTTGCTTTGAGGTCTATACCCCTTTAATCATAGCCAATCAGAGCTCGGCCTCCTGACGTCACCGCGATCGTTGCAAAAG
This sequence comes from Ixodes scapularis, assembly GCF_016920785.2. Taxonomy (NCBI): domain Eukaryota; kingdom Metazoa; phylum Arthropoda; class Arachnida; order Ixodida; family Ixodidae; genus Ixodes; species Ixodes scapularis. The sequence goes on along the minus strand of NW_024609880.1, from coordinate 65,772,572 downwards.
AAGCAGACGAACTTGCGCTCCGCTAGAGTGTACTAGAAAGGACGAGTGAGGCCACCGGAGTGCTATTTTGGCGCTTCCGCATGTGGAAAGAAAACGGCTAATCCAAGCCACTGCGCTCGTATATCCTCTCGGGCGCTACGAGCGAAGTGGTTTGGATTAGCCGCTTTTTATGAAAAACACGTTTCGTTCCCACGCCAAGCTCGACCGGCACACTGATCAAGGACAAAGAAACGATAGAGCGCCGGACTATATTTTTTATACAATTTAGACGTCAGGCATCACGTACATAAAGTCCCTGAGACCTGACTTGTCGTCGCAACGCCATGCGACATCAGGACGACGCCCTGACGTCAACGTTGTCATCGACGTTGACAACGTGCGTTACCCGACATCAAGACTGCGTTCTGACGTCATATTGCGTTGACAACGACGATGATGTCAACGTTGACGTTGATGACGACGACGACAACGTCACGGGACGTCAAGATGACGGCGTCCTTGTCAATGCAACGTAAAAAGGACGCTTGGTGTCAGTTCGTTGACGTCGTTGTCGACATGACGCAACTCGACGTCACGAAGACGTCGCGACAGCTTCACGACGTCGAGGTATCGTCGACGACGTTACACGACGTCAATACTTCGTCGTCACTGCGCGTCGACGTTGATGCTGGCGAAGGCGACGACGTTACACGCCGTCAAGGCTTCGTCGTGACATTGACGTTCACGATGACGTCATAAGGACGTTGACGTGACGTCATAGCGATGTTTGACGTTACGTGGGATGTCGACGTCAACGTCGGCATCGACGTCCACGTCGTCCTCGATGTGGCGCGGGACGTCCTGACCGCGTTACAACGGCGACTTGATGTCGCGTAACGACGTCGTCCTCAACGCGACGCGGTGTCACGATCGCGTCACATCGGTGACTTGATGTCACTTAAAGGCGTCGTCCTCAACGCGACGTGACGACCGCGTTACAACGGCGACTTGATGTCGGCAAACGGCGTCGCCCTCGACGCGACGCGATGTCACGACGAACTTACGACCGCATCTTGGCGTCGCGTAACGTCGTCGACGATGACGTCGTGGCGTAGTCGTGTCGTGGCGCTTTGACGTTACCTCTCACGTCAAAATCATAAAAACTACAATATAGCCCTTAAGGGGCTATATTGCCCATATGTCCTTGACCTGTGTCGGTGCTTGATCGCAGCGAAGGTGGCGCTGCGATCAAAGTGCCTTGGTTCCACCTGACCGCTTTCCACATTTTTAGGTGCAACGGAAAGCATGAGCGGAGCCTGTAGCTCGTCCCACTCGTACCTTCTAGTACACTCTGGCTTCGCATAGAAAAATGCAAGCATGGCGCCTCGACTGGTGCCCCATGCGTGCAAGCACGTGCAGCGTGCGCATGATCATAGCTTTGGCAAACTTGAAATTACGAATGTACCCCACGGCTTGAATCCAAATGAAACCGCCCGCCGGTCTTTCGAAGTTCGACGAACTTCGAACTTTTACCCTAAATGTTCGAAGTTTGTCGAATTTTGACTTTTCAGGAATCGAAAGTTCGACAATTTTCGAATTCTTTATATTACTAAGTTCGAAAGTTCGAAAATTATCAAATTTCTGACCGTAGGAAGGTCGAAAGTTCGAAAAGCTTCGACTTTTTTGTGCAAGAAGGTCGAAAGTTCGAAAATCATCGAATTGTTTAGTCTATCAAGTTCGAAAGTTCGACAAGCATTGGATTTTGCAGCGTAATAAGTTGAAAATTTCGAAAAGCGTCTAACTTCTTAGTTTAATAGGTTCGAAAATTCGACTTCTGTCGACTTTCTTGATATGGAAAGTTCGAAAATTCGAAATCGTTCGACCCTTTCAAACCGCTTGATTCGATCATCGAAAACTCGGTTCGAAAAAAGTTCGCGGCATCCCTACTTACGAGTTATTGAGGTCGCGTAAGGCCAATTACCATCGGAATTGGCAAACAGTGCAGCGAGCGAATGTTTGACAAAAATATTAAAAATATTATATTTTCTGTATATAAATCTAAAGTGGTGTTGATATGAAAATTACGACTTCTTCACAACTAATTACCAAGATACGTTCCGAAAAACAAAACACTATGTGTTCTTGTTTATTGATGCCTGCTATTAACCAATCACTCGGCGAATTCGTAAACGATACAACGTCACCACTATAATACTCGACTTGTTGGCCCACTTCTCATTTTAACATGTTCCAGTTATTTCTTAACAGATTGTAATCACAAATCTTCAACATCCGAATATAAATACGGCTCACTCCTAGCCAGCTCTGTAATGCGCGAGTCCCACTAGAGCGACAAACAGAAACAACCGACACCGACAAGCCTCAAACACGTGCAGCATGTGCATGCACGCGAAGGTATATATATATTTGGCAGGCTTGCCGTCTCTCGAGCTTGCTTCACGAACCCTGAGAGACCGCAATCCTGCCTAAGGTACCATCGCCTGTTCGAGGCTTGTCGGCGTCGGTTGTTTCTGTTTGTCGCTCTAGTGGGACTCGCTGATTGAACACGAGTTGCAGCCTGTTCTATAGTGACCCAAGTATAAACAAATAAATAAAAAAAAGCTGGAACCAATTCCGGCTTATTTTCATTCTAGAGCGAGAGCCACTGTAAAGCTTAGAGTATCGACACTTCGTTCACGGATTTTCTTGTGCTTTGAGAATGCATTGGAAACGAGGGTTGTTTCAGCGTTGGGCAAGGACGTGAATCCAATCACATGTTACGCGTCCAAGCAATGGCGACCACCAGTGTTGCTCGACGGACTTTTAAAAATGCGACTTCCCGAGCTTTAGATATGGTGAGGTCAGGAAGCTTAAGCGAAATCGTTTCGCTCTCTCCAATGGATTGTTCTAATAATTCTGGAAGGCGGGAAACCGTTTCCATGCGTTTTCAGGAAAAGTTTCAGATAGCTGGCAACATCGATTGTGGGCACCAAGATGGCCGAAGAGTCGATGGTTAGAAATTGAACCAGATTGTGCTCAATTTCGGCTCCTCAATGTGTCCGAATGTTCGGGCACCATTAGTCCTGAACAAAACCGAATCCTGCCAAGCTTGGTCACCGGATACTTCGGCGTCGTTTGCAAGGCAAATTCGAACATGCGAGTTACAACCCCCCTCTCCCTCTTTATCTCTTTCTCTCCCTTGTTTTCCATGGAAAGTGTAAGGGTTAAACGTTATCGCTACGATGGGACTGCACTTTGTAAGGCCCAATGAAGACTGAGAGCGCACGATCCCAAGAAAAATACAAAAGGAATAGAGTAACACAACACAACATGACCTTCCGTCGATCGAGATTCGAGCAGGGCATTGAACATACTCCGCTGAACTCCGGACGCTGCTGACACTGAATCATTTTCTTTCCATCTTCTTCCCACCTCCTCCCCACTCCACGCCTGCGCTGTGAATCTTTAATGGCCCCTTTTTTTATTGAAGCGGGCCACAGTGATGTGATTGTTCCGCCATTTGCGACAAACCATTTTCCGTGGCTTTTCTCGCTCTAGTCGGCTGCATTGTAGTAAAATGCAAAAAATTTGCGCCTGCCTCGTGTCCAAACTTAAAATTTTACTCTATTTTTTTCCTCAAAATTGAAATTCGTTCCTGTACTAGTATTCACCTTAAGAGCCGCAGTAAAAAAAAAGTCCGGCTTCTAGCGGTCCCTTACTGATTGACTCCTTTGTGCGGTGAATTAACATATATGTGGGTGAATTTTAGGTTAGCTCACCGTTATTTTATAAAGTCGTAGACGTTTCAAATGCCAAAAACATAGTCTCTTCCTCCGACAACCAATTTTTTAAAAAAATCTTTGTGCCGAGCATGACTAATGCGCCACATCCATGGCTCGTCGTGATGGGCATCAACATGTGTTGCAGATTTTCATATACTAATTATAATTTTATCTTTGTATTGAACGCTGGAATACGAAAATGTGAAATATACTTAGCGTTTAATAAGTAGAGTGAGAGAAAGAAAGAAAGAAAGAAAGAAAGAAAGAATAACAATTTTTATTGTGCTTAAGGTGTGTTCACAGAGCAGACGTTCTCCGGGTAGTGAGATTCGTTGCCCGCACAGACGATGTCTCAATTGACATTACTTTTAAAACACGATTATTTCAATAAAACATTTCAGATATTTACTCTATGTTTGCTTTTACTACGGTTTCCTCTTCTTTTGATTATGTGATCAGTACACGGGTTACATTTGTATCACAAATGGCCCTTTCGTAGTACAACCGCAACTGGCTGCCAGTCGACGCACGCAATCAAAACGTGAGGCTGGCGCAGGTGCACATATTTCAGCGTGCACACTGCAGTCATTTTTTTTTATTATTGCAATTTGATATGAATCGTGTGTTAAAACATTGAATAGGATTTTAAAATAAAAGCAACGTGTGTAACTATATGTGGCGTCGCGCGAAATATTCTTGACGAAATTCGGCGGCAAGAAGAAACCGGAAAAGGGGGGGGGGGGGTAGAATTGTTTGCAGGAAATGTTTGAAATATCTAGAGGCCGGCAATCGTCCCTCATCCCCCCTGTTAAGACGTCACTGTTCCAGGAAAATTATAATAGCCTTCGTGAACCACAACACACAAAAAGACTGATATAATAATGAACGAGTGACAGGCTTGGAAGTATTCTATTTTGATTGATTGATTGATTGATTGAAACGTTTATTTGAAAGACCACGCCTCTGGCTTGTGGGCCTCATGCGGTGTGGGGGAAGGGGAAACAGTAAACAGGAGGTAGCGATGACGATGGATCAGATGTACCGTCTGATCCCGGAGGACCGGAGGTAGGAGGTGATGGATGAAAAGACGGCTGTTCTATCCGCGGGTTCTGAGAACCTCGGGTGGGTCCATTCCCGTAAGGTATTCGGTCGAAGGGAAGGTGGCAGGTTGTTGATCGCCTGTTCGTTTGACGTCTCTGGACAGAACCGTACAAGGTAGTCACAAGTCGCGGGGACACCGCAGTGGCGACATCTTGGGTCAGGTCCCGTGTCCTCCTGGTCTGTTGGCCTGTGGAATTTGGCAAGCCAAACGGGAGTTAGCATAGTGCGAGTTTGCAGTCTGTGCAGGGCCACTCGTTCCCACCTTGGTTGGAAGCCTTTGAGGGATCGGATGGGGGTTAGCAGGTAGGAGCGCAAGTAAGACAATAACTGATTGGACGAGCTCTTGTCGGGAGGTTGTGAAATGCCGTCTTCACGCATTCAGAGATGATTGGCGGCCAAGGCGTGACTTTAAAACTAGATGAGAGTATGTTCGGGCGGCGAAAGTACCATCGCGGGTACTTAAGGCCTGGCCAGTAGGTTTTCGGCGGTGTGGAGAGTGGCAGCGGGTGGTGCTTTCTTGTTCCCGTGGAGACCCGTGACGCGAAAACCCTGCAAGGGCTAATAGCCAAGTGGGTCCGCCCTGGAACAAGAATAATCACTGACTGTTAGGCTGGCTATAGTAAGCCTGCAGATGACACGTGCTTCACGCACCTCACCGTCAACCACAAGCTGCACTTTGTCGACCCAAACACTGGTGCGCACACCAGTATAGTGGAGGGCACCTGGGCCCACGTCAAATACTCTCTTCCATCTGGACGGCGCGAGAGCCACCATTTCACTGGTCGCCTTGCAAAGTTCATGTTTTGGAGGAGAGAGAAGGCGCGCGGAAACACTGATAGATTCCAGTCGTTTGTCGCCGCGACCGCTAAAATCTAGAGCCCCGACGCAGACAGGGCGAGGATTCTGACGGCCCCGGTGACTTCGAGTGATCCGCAGCGCTGAACCCGTCGCCCGCCTCCATGCATAAAGACGACTTATGCGCCAAACGCTTGTCAAGTGCTCGTTACGTCAGTTATAGGTTCTGGTAGCGGTCTAAACGGCCCCTTTCAGGGACCCCATATTTGGCAAACGGAGCCGTTTTCTGAATGTGGCACCTCGTGTCTCTGTAAAAAGTTCACAGAAAAGACGACCAGCAAAGGTATGTGCTCCCCAACTTGGATATCGAGTGTTATGATTGAAATAAAAATTGTTCTTGCTTATTTCGCGCCTTTGATCCCAATAAATGCCGCCGTTGCAGTCGTCCCGCTGTGCTGTTGCTTGCTCAATCGCCGTCGGCGTGTCTCAGCTTCGCCGTATTTGCCAGCGGCGCACCGGCGGAGGCGGTTGATTTGACACACCGCGTTCGGCTTTGGCTAGCAGACGGCGTTCGTAAAATGGCGTCAGCTCTTGCTGGCTTCACGCGACGATACCGTGCGTGCTTCCATTCATTCGGCGTTCGTTGCCTTGGTGACGGCAAGGAAAGCAGACGATCTTTATGTTGCGGCGCAGCGATACCAGGTGCGTTCTAAGGCCCTACCCGCATGCTTTTCGATGGGCGAAAGGCGAACAGAAAGGGTTCAAAATAAGGACTTAGCCCAGAAGGTTGCATTTCTCCAGCGCCTCATAATTTGACAAGCCTTACACGAAAAACGCGTTTTTTTTTTTTTTTTGCCATTCCGCGTTTTGTTTTTTTATCCGTAACATGGGTCTAAAGTATCAAACTGCCCAGCAGTCGACACAAAACCATCGCGCGCGCCTCATCATTGTTCGCGCGCACTTTAGTATCTATCATGTGGTTTCTACACTTGATTTAATAAAAAAAACACAGCTTAAGTGTCAAAACCACATGATAGATGATAAGGCGCGCGCAAACAATGCGAAGCACGTAGCGCTCCCCGCATGCTTTTCTCGGTAAAGATTGCGGTTGCATAAGCTGCCGCGGCAACGGCAGCGTACGAAGTCTTTTATGTATAAAAAAAAGTTTTCATACAGTGCATTTACTTTTCCGTCGTCAATCATTTGGTATGGTGCAATGAAAAATCATTGCAGGTGGTACTACAGCTTTGCTGGCCAACCATCTTCACGGCATAGATTAGAACACCAACGTTTTCATTTTTGTTTTGAAAACATAGAAAAAGACCTTGTATTTAAGCAAATTTAACATGATCGCCGGAGGCATCAGCCTACGCAATCTTGTATACCCAACTTTCTGGAAAAAACGTGTCGTTCGCGATCCACTAATTATTACTTATTATCATATAATCATTGGATGTCTAGTGTCGCTTACTGTTCATGAACTCGGTGCTCTCGACTTCTGGCGACTGAAAATATGCCCAAATAGCTGATAGACAAGTCCTTCGAATAGCTTCGACGAAGAGGTGTAAAACAGCAATTGCTGCTGTCGTTCTATTTTAGTGAAAGGGGAAACTGATTTCCAGAAAGAAATTAATGTTATCCAGAAACGATAGACAGCTATGCACGATCCAGTCATTTATATCACAGGTCAGTCTTTCCATCAGTATCTGACAATAATTTCTCTAAACGGCAGAAACAAAAAGCGAAGGAGGACGATGAGTTATCTGCTGTATTTCAAGCAGTCTGAAAAGAGGTATGATAAAAAGGTCTCGTCAATGTACAAGGGGTGCATGAAAAGTGGTACGAATCGAATAGTGCTGCGTCATTCGCAGCCTTCATCGTGCTAGGAAGACCAACAACAACATACCGGCTTTCTTTGCAATGTTAAAGCTAAGGATGACGCTGCTTTATTCCATTCAAGTCAGTATTCGCTCAGCCCCATAAACAACAAAGGGGACTACAGAAGACTAAAAGAAACTTGGTAATAGATAGAAAGTTTAGAAATATATCTGTGGCTAAGATTGTCACACATACCGCTTTAGCTCAATTCCGAACCTCCATGTGACGCCTAAAAGTTAATGGTGTCACAACCTCCTTACACCACCGATCCTACGACTATGAGCGTTGTGTATTTGCTCTCAGTGTATGGAAATAATGCGGAGGGCAAGTTCGTCGCAGGTTACGACGAAATCCTACGACAGCTCCGAAGCTGTCTTACGCACTTCTTACGATCAAATCAGCATGGCCGCCAGCGTCGCGGTCCCGACGACCCACGGACGTTTATTTTTTTACGTGCGCTTCTCACGCGTCCCGACTTCAAGCAGCAAGAAAAAAGTAAAAAGTACTTGAAACAGACCACGGCGAACAAGAACGCTGGATCCACAAACAGCCAGGGAAAGCTCCAACGGCCACAATTCCACCGAACGCGACCAAGCGAGCACGTCAGTTAGGCCTAGTAGGCACTCCGCGACTCGGCGACCGTCAGCCCACGACCGGCTGGCGTGCTGAATGGAATATGCCCGCGCGACCCTTGTGAACCCTTCCCGTATTATACTATGATTGCTGACCTCAGTCTTAGATTAAGAGGTCAATTTATTTTTCTTGTTATCTCCTTGTTTCCCGAGGCAACGGTGACTTCCGCCGGTGAAAAAGCGGTGAATCTCCGACAGACGCAGGAAAGGTAAAGCAGCCATCGCTTTGACTAGCAGACGTAAAGCAGACGACGTTAACTGCGCCAACCCGCCGACGCCGTTAAAGAATGAGGGGTCTCGCCGCACACGAAAGGAGGGAAAAAGTATTTGGGAGGGAACTTGCGGACACTAACACGCTCACCTCTCGGTTCTTAGCAAACAAACCTCGGCGCCTCGGGACACCTCGCCAGTGAGTCCTTTGACTTCCCTCCTTGATGCGCGTCTGCTAGTTGTTAGACAAAAACAACGTACCGCTCGAGTTATTTCGTCTGCCCTCTCTGAAGGGCGAAGTCGAGCTCGCTCGTAAAGACCTGCACTTCCGAAAGTCGCAGGAAAGGTAAGAGAGACGCATACGATGTTGCGAGCAGACGACGTTGCAAAGGAGCAGACGACGCTCAGATAGGGGGTCGCGATCAGCCAATCAGGGCTCGGCGTTCTGACGTCACCGCTACTTCCTTTCTGATGCGCAGAAGACGAAAATGAGCCCACTTGCGAGGCGTATAACTTTACAGGGGCTAATAACGCGGTAAATTTAAAACGACCCTGGGGAATAAAGGTTATTTATGAAAATAGTTAAATAACATCTTTTGTTCGTGCTCCGAGTTTCACGTTATTAGAATATTCCAATATGGTGGGCAGAAATTCAAGATATCAAGAAGATGTCGGTAGTAGGAAGGAAAATGTATTCGACCTTTAGTGTCTTCTCGGCATTAGCTGATATTGTAATACTGTCGCCTATAATTCTTCCGGAGGTTTAGGTAGTTGTCTAGACGGAACCTGTTTTTACAGGGTTTTGCTGAGAACAGCAGAGAGAGGGCTCAAGGGGCGAATGAGAAGGTCCCAAAATCTTAAACGTGAGTGCGTGTGCGTGCGTGTGTGTGTGTGCGCGCGCGTGTGTGTGTGTGTGTTTGTTTTTTTACAGTAATATAGTTTTACGACCGAGTCAAGCAACGGAACGTCATTCTTAAACGATTGAATGTAGCACAAAAGAGCAGTCGTTACATAGCAGTACGAAAGCGTACGTTAGGCTTCTAGAATGTTCTCTTAAAAGCTCCCTATTGTCATGGCCTCCATTATAACAACAAAGAGCGGTAATGATGCTTTCTATCTTTCTTTCTCTTGTACTACGTGTCGGCAATCTTTCTATTTTAAAGCAGGTATTGAGGAAACTGGATTCGCAGAAAGCATCGAGGTAGCGTGTTCTGCCCTCTGCCTCTCGACGGGAGGTGAAGGAATGAAAAGAGGAAGAAGCGCTCAACGAATTTAGGCTTTCGCGTACGCGCCGGTTCTTTGCACAATAGCATTTTAAGCCGGCTGCGTCTGCCTCGGGCTGCTTACATTTTCTCGTCCGAGCTTTCGTGCAGCTCGCCGCCCCTCTCGAAAGACAATGCAGACTCGCTGCTAAAAAACAGTCGTTACGAGGCAATGACTGCGGCTTTCGCAGCGTCGCGACCTTAAAAGGGTAACCCTGCTACATAAAATTGTTTTATTCATTTTTTTTTTATAAAAAAAATTAACAACGACGACTTCTGTCGGTGATATATACTCCATATTGCGGGCTCCGGTAAACTTCTATAAAACAGTGAGACATGGAACTTGCTAAACTCGAAATAATTAAACGCAAAAACGGTAGCGACGGCTTCGCACGGTGGTACTTCTTACAGCGTTGCGGCAGTTATAGGTTTTATGTGTGTTTTCTTGTCCCGTGATCCAACTTAATAAATCCACGTGCACAACCAACGAAGGGCACCTAGCACGCCCCAGCGGAAAACTGATAATTAATTTCGACTAGCTGGGGATTTTTTGCCCCGTAAACGAAATCTCGGTTACACGTCACCTTCTGCGCAATAAGCTTCCGTCAGATTGCTGGCACATCGGCCGGGATTCCAACTCACCAGCTGAGGATCCGTTGGATGGCACTTTTACCTCAGAGTCACCGAGGCGAGCTCTAACCAGATAAACATTAGACAAAGGTAGTTAACGATTAAGTAAGTTTCTTGGCAAAATGTCGGCTCGGGTTTTATTGCCAGCTTTTATACTTATAATCTTCCGTCATACGCCATACAGGGGAAACAGGGTAACCCTTTTCAATACATGCAAACTGAAACAAAGGAGGAGGAGGGTTTGACTTTTACACGGTACCTCATTCAAGTCGAACATATTGAGTCCGTTGGACATTCGATGATAGGATAAGAGCCAGCATCAATTTGATAAGTAACCTCCGGGAAGCCAGCCTCTGAAACGCCACGGACGTTTCGATAAAAAACACAGCGTCTTGGCCCTGAAGGAAAGTATCATAGCGGAACGCCGACTGTCACTCTGAAGCTTTCAAAAAGCTATTTTTCAAGTTCTTTCTACCGTCTTTTATTGAATTTAACTGTTATTCGATTTCTCGCTGTGAGCTAGATAATTAACTATTTGTAGTTCACTTTCGTACTTGTTTTAAAGGTAATCATTGAATTGGTTGCGTTTTGGCTGGTAGTGTAGAGGCTCGATGTTAAAACTTGTGAAACAGGATGATGTTTCGAGATGTTTCCCAATCGCCGATGGCTGCCATTCCGCCTGATTTCGAAACTAAGGAAAGAAAGGAAGTCCTCGAAATTATTTCTGTTTACGAGGGCGCGTAGTAGATTGTAGTGCCACCGAATATGTAAGTAGCAACACAAGAAAACGGCACTAGACGCGCGACACCAAAAGCAGCAGTGGTAGTCTCCATTTTGGACATCAAACCCAACGTGCCAATCGGATAACTAGAGCCTATCTTATATAGGGTTGGATCACACATTTCGATTCCGCCTATTTATTTTCGTCTGGGACGTGGCATTCACAGTATAATGTGAATATTGACTGACTATTGAACTTAGGCAGAAACAAAAATGGAGTGTAAAGTTTACATATATCCTGGCTTTATAAGATAATATTCCAAAGCAAACCATGCGGGCAGTTCCATAACATTAGGATCGTCGCCCTCAGATGACGGCCCTTTGGACAGGGTCGTAAATATAAGTACTCGGTAGTAACTACACCGTTTTGCATATTGCGGTTAATTCTACATTACCTGCTGGAGAAAAAAAAATGAAAACTGGCTAACTACATTACAGAAGAAAATAAAAAAAAATGACAGATACCTTCTGAAAATACATTGATTTAGTAGACAGCACTGAAATCTAGTGAAATCTCCGAAGTCGCTAAGCTGGTGAAAGTGAGCCCTATTATATTGGCAGGCAAAATTCTACACATGGCCCTTTAACGTCCACCTCCCAAGTAGGATGCGCGCGCGCACGGCGAGTGTTCGAGGAAGTGTGCCTTTAAAGTTCCTTATACACAACACTGCAGACTGCGTACCTAGCATAAAAAAAGGCGATTTAGCCGCACCGGTTTCAGCCGCCCTTGAAGACTAATCTTGATAGAAGCATCCTCAAAACTGTTTTCTGGTACGTTTTTAATCGTCGTCTTATGTCTTTGGCTTGGATCGTCTGGCATCTAGTCCCCCGGCCTGGTTTCCGCCCATGCACTGCTCGAACAGGTCCCAGTAGTCGGTGCTGTCCACCCAGGTCGCCGGACAGCCCGTGCGACCGGCCTTGTGCATCCGCGCGTAGTCGTAGCACGTGACCACACCGTCCCCGTCGCAGTCCGTGCCCCACTTGTTCATGTAGTTAACCACGGTGGCCTCCGAGCAGCGCTTGTCCTTCAGGCAGCCCTCGAAGTCTGCGACCGTGGAGAGAGAAAGCGCACGTCGCCTGGGGGTCACGGACAGTGTCACGGACGCGTCAGAGATATCGACAACTTCTACGCATTGGCAACCAACCTAAGGTTAGCCTGTCTTTAGACGTACGAAGCCAGCGCTCGCCGCTGACGGGGAACAATCGAAATGCCCACGTCCGAGAACGGTGTATGTGTATAGGAGCGTCTAAAAGGTTGGCGGGCTTCTATTTTAGACAGCCAACTGCGTAGGGCAGGTGGAAGAATATGTAATGAATTATCCTGTGTGTTCGTTTAGACGGCGGAAAGATAGTAAGACCGGATGGTCGTCTAGTACCACCAAGCAAGATCCGTTATCATAACAGGTCATGGCTTGCGTTTCTTAAACCGTCAATGACATACTATAGGAATTTTCTACAGCTCAGGCCTGTCCTCGTGGATGACCTTCTATGAGTTCGATTGAGTGTCTCCGATGTAAAGGAACTATTTGGCCAGTTCAGTATCGTGGCTAGCCTAGACTCTAGTGCCACACGCAGTAGTGATACAGGACCGCCGGCAGGTACGATGCTCATTCAGACCAACACGGGCAGGGGTGAGGATTCAGCTTAGGACATCTGGGTTCTGGAGCGCGAGCTTTCGGTGCAGATGCCCCCGATCCGCCCACCCCCGCCCCCTGGCCTGTGGCAGGACAAGGATTGCGATTCGTGCTACTTGTACTCCGTACATTGAGAAACAAGGTACGCTTGTACAGTCTCCCACAATACGAAAAACCAGTTCACCTAGGAAGTTCACGCTGTGTCTCTGAGCATTACTTGGCCGGAGGCACTACTTCTAGAGAGGAAAATAGAACCCAACCGAACCTAGCGCCAATTGATGTTAGCCTAGCCAATGTGAATTCAGCACAGCCGCTTGAAACTGCCTCGTCCAATGGGCCTTTCATAATGGTATAGAGACTCTACATTATGTGTGTATCTGCAGCTCAAGTTCTCGCTCCACACTTTGTTTCTCCGGAAGCGCCTACAAGGTTGTTGCTCCGAAGTGATCAATTCCACTACAGTAACGAACAAGAATCTTAACGGGCTTTTACTCTGTTGCAACATAAAAACATTGGACAGCCAGGGTAAAAACAAACAAACAAACAAACAAAAATGAAACACCTTGCGTTCCGTTTTTGCCGAAACGTTTGTCATGCATATATTTTTTCTAAATATTTTGCGAACTTTTTTTTATCAGATGTCTTTCCTCTCGGCTATAAAATACTTTTGAAACCCTGTAACTGTGTGTAAATTGTGACGTATATGTACCATGAAAACTATATTCTATGCATATATTCGCGACTCCAGCGAACTATAGGGGCGCTCTGGTCAGGCAAATATGCGGACGAAAGGAGGTTGTTTTCGTCGTTCAGGACTTGGACCACCATACATTTCTTGCACTCCAGGATAAAATCGGTGTTACATATGAAAGCAAAGAGATTTTTCGACGGTAGAAACCTGCTTCTGTTCAGTCCGTAGGAACGACAAGACGGAAGCATAAAAATGATTACTGAAAACGATGTTTGTTTCTATGCTGCCTGCGAGAACCAAGCCGCGATAGCAGAAGACAGGGTCGAAACGGCCTCCTCTCCTGAGCTTCTCGTCGTTGCCGCTGCGCGGCGTCGGTTTCGCTGGAGTCACCAATAGTAACTACAGCCTCTCTTCCAACTTACGTGGGTAGTCTCCCGGCTTGCCGGCGTCGACCCAGTAAGCGTACGAGATCTGGTAAGGTCCGCAGTAGTAGGAGTTAGGGCCCGCGTTCGTGCACGCCAGCTTGGTGTTGCACTTGGTGCTCGCCTGAAAAATAGTAGACACAAATGCTCATTCGTTCTCGCAAGAAAAGAAAGAAAGGTTACACGAACTTTAGCTTTACAAGCCGAAACGTGCTGAATATTAGGATGATCACGGTAAGCAAATCCAAGGCCGGGATACAGTGAAAAGGCCCGTTGTCGCTGCGACCTCAACCCCCCCCCCCCCCCCCCACCCCCCAACCTACATTTTACAAGACATACTACACGCCATCATCAGCATTCTTTAACACCATACTTCGCTCGTACTAATCTGTTGAAATTTTCCCGCACAAGCAACGAATAGAATTCTTTCCCCTGCGATATATCAACAAGTTATTTTTGCATCATCACTTGAAAATGTACTCTAGAAGTGCTAGTTTTCTTTTCTGTGCGTGTTTCAGTCCTGTAATCTATTTAGAAATATAGTAGCGGTGCGTGTTTGTATTTCTTCGAAATCTTGCTTGCTTCATTTTTTCGTATACTATTCATTGCTAAATTGTTTGTGGTGCTGAATTCCAGTCTTTTTCTTTTTATGTGTTCACTGTTTTTCCTGCTTGGACTGTTCTAAGGTCCGCATTATGTAATAAATAAATAACGTAATATACAGGCGCTTTAACTTTTTCTAAGGAGGCAACCACAACCTCATCGTCTTGGCCTCTTTGTTCCGGGGTCGAATTTGAGGGACTTCCGTACAACAATCGGTGACAGGTTAAAGAAGTGTCCAAACAGGATATTTCAGAACGCGTGAAGCGACACTTCTCCGAGAAATGAAGTTGAAGTTCCGTCCGTCTTCTGTTTGGACATCCACCTCGCAAACACCACGGTTTTCCTCCTCCGCTTCCCTGCCTTTCCGCGACGTCGGTGCCTGCTCGCCTGTTCTGCCGAGGCCTGGTATCCTTCCCTTTCCCGTTTTCGGGATTAGACTTGGACAGCAGCGGAGGCCTTAAGAGAGTGACTGACAGCCTAAAGAGCACGTGAGTGGCTATCCGCACTTACGTGATGAGCGTACTCCAGGCCTCCGTGAAGGACGCAATCGGACTTTGGCAAAACAAAGCATTCCCCCAAGCACAAAAAAAAAAAAAAAAAAGCGGTTCATATAGCGAGGCAAAAAAGCACTTCATATAGCGAAGAAGTATCGGTTCACGCGTTCGTGAAGTGTCGTGTTTGGACCGTCGTTTAAGAATACAAAGGAGGCCCTCCCCACCTCTTTTTACTGTGGCGGAGCGAACGCCGGAGAGGAGATCGCCTCCTTTCCAGCGTTCGCTCTGCTAAAGGCTTGTCCAAACGAGACACTTCAGAAATCGTGAGGCAACACAACTCCGACGTAAGTCGTGCAACATTCCGCTTCCGTCCAATTTTTTTTTCTTTTTTTTTAGAAGGAGTGTTTTTTTTGTTTTTTTTTCTGTGCTTAGAGTCAGGGGTGTCTCAAGGGGTCTCGGAGCCCTCGCCAGTTTTGAAGGGTGGGTTGGGACCCCCGCCACAGCTCTGGCGTTGGTGAAAACACAATCATAAGTACTCTATCTTGTAATCAGAAATGTTAGTGTCTTCCCTATTTAAGTTTTGTTGAGTAACCATCTCTAGACAGAAAGAAAAAAAGAACTATGTTTTGACTAGCCATGTCAATTTTGTGTGGAACAAAATGGCAAATGTTTCAGGAACATTATCAATTCTTAGCGAGAAAAATAATCGGAATCTACGTTGTTTGGTCGGTTTTGTTTCCTGAGAAACATGCGGGGTGAAGCCAGGGGCACACTGCTCATACATTATACAAAGGGCAGTCTGCAAACAGAAGTCACCGCAATATCCATGGTTTCAATGCCACGTGCAAAGTTTTTTCTTAACTTATTGTCATGCGGCATTCGAAGCACGGATCTCGCGGTGACTCGCTCTCGAACCTGTATGCAGACTGTCTTTTGTATAAGCAACGTGATCAAACAGTCAGGCCTCTAGCGGTACGCTTCAGCTGTGGGGAACAGAAACCAAATGTTCTTCTTTGTTTTACATCAGACATCGAATATGACGATTCGAAGGCCACTCTTCGTGGGTCTAAAGCACTGGTCAAAGCGACGCGCTCGTGCTCAGCTCGTGCTAGGTGCGCTTAAATTTCCTTGTTATGTTATGTTGGTAAGCACCGGGCTCTGGGGACAGAAGCTCGATAAAGCTCCCCCTATAGTTCGATCTCCTGCCCAATAGCAGGCATTCCGAGATGTGGTGCACGTGACCTTGAAGCGCGATGACGTTTACTCCTCTCTGTGGTAGAAATCTCCGTCGTGTGAATACACCATTAATCAAGCCAGTTCTGTGTGGATCTAATATCAACCCCTCCGCCCTACTCCCTCCACTCTTTACCAGAGACCCCTGCATCTGACGGGAGACTTTAAAGGCGTCATAAAATGTTATTCGAAAATGATCTCGGTTTCCTAGAGAGCTTCCCTCTCAGTTCTACGACTACGTCACATCAAGACAGCAAATCAGAAAGTTTTGATTTTTGACGTCACGCGTACAAGACAAAGGCGACCAGATGCTTTCATTAGTTGCAAGATGTCCGATCGGTCGGACCTCCCCAAGCTTCAGGGTCGCATAATCGAGCTCAGCCGATGTTTTAGCCTTGTGCCTTATGCGGACAACCCCTTCGACGAGTACGAGACCGGTCACCATCCGACGGCGACACCGACAACGAAGACGGGACGAGCTCTCTGCAGCGAGTTACAACGAGACGTGCCCGTTCTGTGTTAGGGCGAAAACTTCGCCGCACTTTGATGTTCGTGTCGTAGTCCCCCGTTAAAAGGTGATCGGAACACACGTAACCCTGGCTCGTGCCAATGTCGTCCGACCCATCGCGGTCAATAGCTCGAAGCCAGGTCGCTCTTCTCTGTGGGGCATCCAGCAACTTATGAGACCGAATGTCGTTCGCTCTATCGTACTACCTTGTGCTGCATTTTCACAACGCACACGGTTGGCATGGCGAGTGCTGGAACGCGTACACAAAAGACGCCAACGACGCCGAGCACACCGCCTCCTAAACCTTCCGCGCACAGAAAATGCCCAGTGACCAGCAGGCGTTGCTATGATTGCTGGACGACGGAAATCTCGGATCTGTTTGAAAAGGAAACTTGCTAGCAATCATGCGATATAATACCGCCGAATTAGTTTTAGAACGCCACTAAATTGCTCACTTTTTTCATACCTTCCTTTTTATTATTGGAACACAAAATTAAGTACTGTAGATCCTCAACCTTGCCCAGGTATTTTTGTGACGATTTGCTCCTCAAGCTGCCCCCCCCCCCTCCCCCCCCCCCCCGTGTAGGATGGTCGTTCCAGGCACCTACAGGCACCCCAAGAAGCACAATTTTCAAGCACGGTTTGTAAACTGTTGACGCAATATTTCGCCGCGATATTTAAGAATTAAGACCTTAGAGGTTTCTTTAATTTTATAAAATTAAGTCCGGTCATATCTAATATCTTTGCACGAGCACTTTAGTTCCCTTCACCAAAGTTCGCTTGTGTCCTCATCGGGAGAAAGGAGTTTCCCGAGAGAGAGAGAGAGGAATTTTCCCTGAACTCATAACCTGTCGTCGATTATAGTTATGTCTATCTGCCTGCACGGACTTCCACGGAACATTTCTTCCTCTTCGTCTACTCAGAAGACTTGCAGCCTTTCCACTTTGGCAAAAAAGGAAGAGCAGCGGAGCTGTACTATGTGCCGCCATCGATGAGTAACGGCGACAACCAGACAACCGGCAAGCCGGCTGTCTGGTTGATTCCGTCGCTCATAAATGGTGGTAGCTGTCCAGAGGGCTGTGTCGAGATGTATTTGTCCACGGACACGAAAACTTAACCGCGCCGTCGCTTCGCGGCGACGAGACCGACCTGTGTGAGTAATGAATCTGAAAGAGGCACAGCTACAAGCCAGATAGCGCGCGTCGCTGTTTCGCGACTTGTGACTTTATGACAAGTTCTCATGAGCTATGATCTGCCAACGCTCTACATTTCTTCTCCAACTTTCCCCTCGGATACATTGAGTGATTGGCATCTTTCCGCATATTTGAGGCGATCTATTTTTAACAAACCCCTCTCACATCTTTCTTTCCCCCTTCCCCGCTGCCTATGCGAGTCTTTCCCCTACCTGGAGGATAACAATCTGCATCGGCAGTAATCCCTTGTCAAGGTTTTCTACCCCTCAGAGCTGCTCCACCATTTGCTTCTAAGGGCCGCTCGAGACACGGCCCTCGTGCACTGGTGCATTTGACGCTACTTGCAAGACAAACGCAATCGAGGTGCTTTAGCGAGGGGGGCGTTGTCGCACCCGCACGCAGCTATAGAAAATCCCATTGCTTTTTACTTTATAAGCACATTAGAGACCGTGTCCAAGGAAAGCTGAAACGGCTTTAAAAAAAAAATTGAGTGAATGCTTTTCTTCCGCGTAGTTTTTCTTAGATACTCTAAATATCGCCATCATTTGCCGTCAAAACGACACTACACGTGGAAAAAAAATTAAAGACGTTTACAATCCCCTGTAACGCCAAACTAGAGCGCAGCTCTTGAGGAGGAGGAGGGGAAGGTACGGAGAGGAGGCTATGCCCCTCCTCCTCTCCTGCTCGTCTCCCATTTAGGGGAAAATTTTCCGCTGAATTTAGCAGGGAAATTTTTCCGCAAAAATTAGCGGGAAAAATGTTCCGCTAAATATAGCGGGGAAATATTTCCGCTAACTTTGGCGAGGAAATTTTTTAGCTAAATTTGGCGGGAAAATTTTTCCACTAAATTTAGTGGGGGAATTTTTTCGGTAAATGTAGCGGAAGAATTTTTCCGCAAAATTTAGCGGGACATTTTTTGGGCTAAATATAGCGGGGAAGTTTTTCCGCTAAATTGAGCAGGGGAATTTTTCCGCTAAATTTAGCGTGAAATTTTTCCTTCTAAATTTAGCGCGGAATTTTTTTCCGCTATCTTTAGCGGGGGAATTTTCCGCTAAATTTAACGGGAGAATTTTTCCGCTAAATTTAGCGGGGAAATTTACCCAAAATGCACCGCGCGGTTACGCCGACGGCGACGCCGCTCAAGCCGGAAACGGGCGCCTAAGAGCTGCGCTCTAAAAATGCAGCCGCCCGCAGAACGATCAACAGGCAGTGGAGACGGAACGAGGCAATCCTTACCTCGTTCCGTCTCCGCTACGCGTAGGCTCCTCGGACTCGCTGAGCTGCCTGCCTCTTCTGTACAAAGATTCTTGAAACAAACACACTGCTAGACTAGCAACCGTTTACTGAAGAGAAACCTATTCGTCTTCCATGCCCATTAGTTCCGGGGCGTGAAACTAATGGGCGTGGAAGAATAAAAGGTTTATCTTCAGTAAATGGTTGCTAGTCTAGCAGTGTGTCGGTCATTTCTCTCTCTCTCTCTCTCTTCGTATATCCTCCTAGGTTCACATGGTATGTTTCAGAAGCATGAATCACCAACTATACTTCGTTTCACCTTATGTTGTACCGCAGCGAAGGCTAGAAGCGCGAGCTCATAGCGTTGCCAGCCGCTCTTAAGTCACGAGAGCTTGTGCCGCCGAGGTGTGCCCCAGAGCAAGGAGCTCGCGCTTGTAGCCTTTCCTGCGGTACATCATAACGTGAAACAGAGTACAGCTCAGGTACACGCAGTCGCGCAGGAAGTATCGACGACGCAAGATGCTGACTCTGCGAGCCGAGGAGCACGCGCGAGGGTCCGTTTGTGACGCCATACTTTTACCTTCTCCTTTTACTCCCCTCTCTACGCACGTTTAAAGGCGTCTTTTTTTTAAGTAATACTGGCACGAAATAGCCTACCCTTCGTGATATGTGTGATGCTTGAAATTGGACTCAATATAATCGATTGTTTTTAATAAAATTGAAAACCGCTCCAGCTTTAAGTTGTGCTTGCCAGCATCTTTGCCAACTGGGCTGTGAAACGCGTTCTGCGCCTGCGCAGTAGCTCTCTTCTGTGGAATATTGACGCTGCGCATACGTCTGCAGAGCCCAGTGATTTGCCATTTTCGCCCGAGTGATAAGCCCTGGAAACGTGTATAATACAGTCATGTCTCCTTTATATAAACTCTGTTAATTTAAACACCCCACAATATGAGGGGAAAACAAACTCGGGGACCGATCCGTCCCTACACAATTTACCTTCGTTAATATAGAAACCCACAGTTCGGACTATGAGCAACTAGTTTGGGAACGAAAGGTGTAAATATATACCTTTTTTGTCTTGTTATTTTGCGTTTACCTGCTTTCTATAGAAGATCCACAAATACAAAAAGAAAAATAGATAGGTTAAAAAAACACATACAAAACGTTTTATAAAACCTGTAGACCGTTTTGTTTTCTGGTATAGCAACCATATACTCAATCCAGTTTTCTAAAAACGCCATCGTTGCAGACTTCTTTTCTTTCATATTTGTTTTAATCAACCTCCCAGACAGGTTATCATTTCAGTCTGAGCACACACACTCTACAATCAATATTGTCGCAAGATTCAAATATGCCCCGGGCTAGAACGGCGTCAACCGATCATGGATCACTTCGAGAACCGCTGGGGGGATTGGTTTTTGTGTAGTGTACTTTGAACCTTATTTGAACTTGCTTAAAGGGACACGCTAACAACGCCGTTAGTTTCCTTCCCAAGTGCGCGTCGATGATCAATCTTCGAATATATGTTTCCCTCTGTTCACGGTCAGTTCTACGAGTACACAGTATATAAATTACACATCTTAAAAAAGTGAACATTGAAGGATTCGCGGTGGCGGAGATTTCTGGTTTCACCGTTCGCGTTCATATTTTTCGCTCATCTGTGTGTTTATTGCCCGATGGTCAAATACAAGGTTCGCTGCTTTCGAAGAGCTAGCTCTGCCCGTCGGCTAGAGGCGTAACTTTGAACTGAAAAGGTTTTATGTGTTTTCTCTCTCCCTTTTTCTCTTTCTCTCTCTCTTATATACTCACTGTACGAATATTGGAAGACCGGCTAAAGCAAAAGCTTTGGTCACCAACGCTTTTGCTTTATTTTGTTGAGCTGGCCACACGCGCAACCATAATGCGATTTCTATGTACATTTTCGCAAATGCTGTTTCAACACGTGATGTTGCGAGACAGTTGAGTCGACTAGCCCGCTTATCGTCCAGAAATGTCGTCACCCAAACTTCCAAAAAGCAACAAGGCAGGCGCTCGCAGACCGAGGCACTCGACTGCCATCTTCTTACGGTTAAATAATAAATCATTCTATCTAAAAAACAAGACAAAAAAAAACTCAATGTTTTTGCCAAAAAACGTTGTTGTCTAAAGAATGTAAGGAAGAAACCGCAGACGAACATTCCCGAATCTCGATCATTTTCCCAAGCGGAATCGCACAAAGCCGAGGCAGATCCAAAAGTAAATCCTGAATGTCACACTAGGATCCACACTAGCGTCACGCAGCATCTGATTTCTTTGTTTCACGTAATGGTTCCGATCACGCACACGGTTTTCCTGGTACCGTGGCATCCGCGAATCAAACAGGCGCATGTGGCGACAAAGCGTATGGGAAGGTTGTAACGCTAAGAAGGCCGGATTCACAGTCAATAACAAAGTGAGCTTCATCGTTGGGGCACAACATATAACACAGCATTTTATATAAAAAAACGCGTTTTTATTTGTATAGAAAACGAGTTCACGTCACTCACTTGACAGATGCAGTCGAGGCATTGCCTTGTGACGTCATCAACTGTCTGGGCAACTGCAGCGCCTGCGCGTAGTGAAACAAAACATTAAAATGTCAGCACTGAGGCGAACCAAGAATAGAGGGGCAAGGTTTTAAAACCTCCAAGCGTACGTTGTTTGGTCTGAGGGTGTCACGACACCAGGAGAGTCGCGAAATTCAAAACTGATTTGATATTATAACCCAAGCACGGCCGTATCTAGAGTCTTACAAGATCAAAACTAGGTTCTTACAAAAATTTAAAAACAAATTCGCCCTTACAAAATAAAGATTGCGTTCGCAAAGTGAAAGGAACGAAAACAAAAACGTAGTATATTGTAATTTGATGACGACAGAAAAACATAGTGGTGGCCACAGCAGTTTTGTATCCTCGCGCCCGCCCACTTTACAGACACGCTTTGCTGATATTTGTGGCTGTGTTTCACGAGCGGATTGTCACGAAAAATTCGTTTGTAAACTTAACGCATACCCTTCCACAGATATGCATAAATGGCGTACAAATCTAAAATGTGATTTGAGTTCGTACAGAAAAGCGTAAAAATAAGACTTGGGGGCGGTACGACTTAACGATAAGAAATGCTATTTCTGATTAGACAGGATCGAATTGCCCTTTAAAACTTTAGACGATGGCTCTCATTTCCAAGCAGAACTTTACTCTCTTTCTATGAACTATCAGTTTGAGTTTTTCTACTTTTTTAGGGGTTCTTCGAAGTTCGTTACTTTGCTGAGTCTGGTGTTAGTTTTCTAATAGGGATATAAGCAGTTGGTGTGGAATGCTTTTACTGCTCATCTAGTGATGAGTCGACACATTTCACTTTCTTATATACTTGAAATAGCCGTTTTCGGCGAAACGATCTCATTCTAAGAGAACTGATGAGTGATGAAAATACATTATAAACTTACATTAAATACAGCAATATCAAACTTAGGTAATCATCTGAAGTTTTGAACATTTAAAATGGTTGATAATCGCAACTTAAATATATTTATCTGGTGGGGTGTTTAGGTCTAAAATATTATTTCAGTCGCTGTTAGATGGACAAATGAGGTTCCTTTATTGCTTATTTGCAAAACGAAAGCGTCTACTATGACGGTAGAAATGTCACCAGAAGTTACCAATAAAAACTTCTATTCTCCGAAAGTTTCCGAATATTTGAAGGGTTGTGTCGGAATTCCCTGAACACGACAAACCAATTTCAGACATATTTTTGAATGGCATAAGAAATCATTGTTTGAATAAAACACTTCTCCTGTCACACGCGAAAATTAAAGCAATTCCAGCAAAAGTCCTTCTGACTACGTATGGTACCTTAATTTTTAACCGTGCCCCACTCAATCTTCTGACGTCATTTAACACCATGATGGTGATTGGGTTAATTCACTATAGTAAACTATTCTGGTACCATATCTGAAATATAAGACATTTTTTCAAGCTTGCCCCCCCCCCCCCATATACATTCAATATCATTAAAATTACATAATAGACAGGGTTTGCCGTGTATGTTATTAAGTTGTTTTTATTAGCTCTGCCCTCTTCTCGAAATCCGACGCCAGTTGGAATCAAGATCAAAGCAAAATTACGCATTCCGGCATAAAGACCGCCATCAGAACGTCAGGCACTGAATGACAGGAACAAGAAGTATTCTATCTTTTTATCTTCATAAGGTACAGAGTATAGTTACTTCACATTTTGTAGTATAATATTAGTGAACGCTAGAAAAACAAATAGACATGTTGTGACACATAAATACCAACATAGAATCTGCGCCATTTTGGTAAAATAATTACACGCTGCCGTCCTTCGCTGCGTCTCTGCCGTCAAGAACACTCAGTTAGTCCGAGAGCAACTGCGGATAAGTACTCCCGTACTCATCCGTTCGCGAATGCCCCTTTCAGTTAACGTAATTAAATGTTCCCGTGTGACAGCGAACAAACGAGATTCGGTGGCGGATGTCGTCCACTAGAAGCGGCGTAATGTTGCCTTTGTAACAGAGGCATTACAGTCGGCGTCAGGCTAAGAATTCGGTCCAAGAATGGCCTCCACCACGCGCTCGTTGTCTTCCGCGCGTACGACGAAGTGCTGATAAAGGCAGAAAGCTAGCGCCGAAGGCGGAGCATCCACTGAACTGGTCAGTTTTCAGCGACTATTATCGTCAGTGAGAGTTTAAAAAAATGAGGGTGCGGCTTGTTATGGTACAGGCTTCTTGCATCGTGATTCGTCCTTCGGTGTTCTTGTCAGCTAAGTCAAAGAAGTAAAATTAAGGAAGTATTACTTTAACACAACCCCCTCGATGGCACGCTACGTCACAGCGAAAAGTCGGCAATAAAAAAGTCAATGGCAAGAAATTAAAAAAAAAAAATCACCAGACAGAAGCACGTAGCACCAAAAACCCAGGACTCATAACTTACCGAGGACGGCGCACAGGACCAAGCACGCGGCTGTCGTGCTGCGATGCATTTCTCGGCGAGGGGTGATGCGGTCTGCTCGTTCTCGAGTGGCCGGCTTTTCTCGACTAAGCGCCGGCTAAAAGCCGGAAGCGCGCGGCCTTCACCCAGAAACCAGTTCCACGCATGCGCCCACGAGGGTCAGCCCTCTGGTCTCGTCTCGCCGCTTCCAAGGTGAACAGGTTTCCTCGATAGATTCCGGAAACATCAGCTGAAACGTCTGCTACCTGTTCGCGTCCGCGTACACAACCCGTTCTCATCCGACGACGGACCGAAGGAAAGATTACGTCTTGTCTTCGGTCCAGTCACGAACCGCGAAGGCGCCGCGACATCAACCGGAGTGGCCAATCAACTACCAGAAGCCCGAGTCACTTCCGCAATCTTCCACCCGAAGATCTATATTCCGTTTGCTGTACTACCTTACGATGGACCACGGAGGACGCCACGAGCCACATACAGTCATCGACAACTTAAGCAACGCAGGACGAGGCTTCCGTTATGGTCCATCCTAACGAGGAACGGAGTCACATCCTTGACGAGCTTTCTGGATATGTGCGTGCGTGAGGGTACGGCTTCGGTTCATCTTGGGGTGAAGGAGAGTCTTGAGGCAGGCCGTGCCTGGTCCTTGCCGTTACCTGTGACACGTCCCGGAAGAGTTCACGAAGGGACAAGGGCATCACGTCGACGTCACCGCCTGTCGGCTTTGGGGATTCCCCCGGCGAAGCCACGTGCGCAAAGGATTTCTCAAAGCCGGTAGCGTCGCGTTGCGCGGTTCAGCGGCTTGCACAAATCCATCCGCCTTGTTTTCTGCCTCCTCAAGGCGAACGACCGCCGATTGCTAATGAGCGGAGTCGAACGTGACGTCCGTCAGTCTCGCTGTTGTGTGACTCAGTGCCGCCGACGGGAGCGAGGCGGGGAGCGAGGTACGGCTGTACCGCATCGGCGCCATCGCGTTTTGTTGCTGCGAGGAACGTGAGCTGTTTTGAGAGACAACCGGCGTTATCGGCTCTAGGTGAATTCTTGCGTCACTAACGCGAGAGATCCGTTATTGCGAAGTCTAAGGGGACGTTGCGTCACCTGTGGACAGCCCCGCGGGGACGTGATGCCACACAACAAAACCGCGTGTTGAAATATTTTTTTCTTACAACTCATGAATTGTTTTTAGGTTGGTGAGGCATTGGGCTGAGTCAAGCCTGCAGCACCCCGACTGATTAAAATGTATGCAAAGACGTTCACCTAAATATACTACACTTCACCTTATACAATGAACCGCAGCGGATGCTGCGAGCCATCCCTGCCAATCCAGTACTGTGTGAACATAACAGAGGCCAGATTACCGAAACGAGCTTCCGGCCAAAAAACGTGCGTGCGAAAAAACCTAAGAACAAATCCGTATTCACGAACCTTAAGTTACGATGGAATTCTACGACAGCTCCAGAAGTGTCTAACGCACTTTTTACGATCAAATCCACATGGACGACATCTTGCTCGCTTATGTCGTCGCGTCGTCACGACGACCAATGGGCATTTATTTTTCTACGTGCCCTCCACGCGCGTCCCGACTTCAAGCATTAGGAAAAAACGAATAAGTACACTCAAAACTGAACGCCACGGAGACGAAGGCTGGAGCCACGGATACTCGTAAAACATTACAATGGCAACGATGTCACCAACCAAGTGGTCGCCAAGGGCTAGAACGCTAGGTGTAGCATAGCACTCCGACGCAACGTTGCACTGACGTCTCTGGCCTAGACCGTTTGCCCACGACCGACTGGCTTGCTGAATGGAATATGCCCGCGCAACCTTTGTGAACCTTTCCCTTGTGAATGGCTTCAATCCTGACCTCTATATTTGGGTAAGGGGGCCAGTCTCCTCCCCCCATCGACCAATTGTTTTCACGGGTAGTGGTGGCGAACGCTTTCGACGAAAAGTGGCACTCTCCTCACTTTTATCACATTTTTGTGTGCTATAGAGCTCAAGTACACGCCGTATAGATTGCCCTCGCAACAGGGTACGTATACTTTCTAGTATGTTCTTTTTATTCCAACAATAAAGTACACCAACACATGTCGAGTTAGAGCAGTTTTTTGCGAGCTATATGCAATGCCGGTCCAACCTTTCTCTGCCGAGCGTCACGTCAGCATGAGTTGCCATTGTCTAAAGCGGGGGTCACACTGCTTATACATGGTACAAAAGAAAATCTGCATCCAAATTCGAACGCGAGCCACCGCGAGATCCGTGCTTCGGATGCCACCTGGCCATGACTTCAAGGAAAAACATGGCAATCGGTATTCGAACCATGGGCGTCGGCAGTGGGGCGCAAAAGGGGCAGTTGCCATGCCTAAACCAAACTGCCCCCCCCCCCCCCTTTCCCCCGAGCATGTGGGGTGACCGTTGGTTTGCTGGCAAGCGAAAGAACAACGTAAAGCAATTTAAAAATAAAATCGAGAGTAACTATTAAAACATAAAAACAAAGATGTCTAGCCCCGCATTCCGTTTAAGAAACAAACTTTTGCCTCTCCGACACCCACCTTCCCCTCCCTCCCCCCCCCCCCCCCCCCCAAAAAAAAAAAAAAAAAAAACTTGGGTGGGGGCGCACCCGTTCATGAGAACACCGCAATCCACCGCAATGAACGTTCAGTGAAGATGAAACCCAG
The DNA here is from genome assembly GCF_016920785.2 of Ixodes scapularis. Lineage (NCBI taxonomy): Eukaryota > Metazoa > Arthropoda > Arachnida > Ixodida > Ixodidae > Ixodes > Ixodes scapularis. The sequence continues at coordinate 65,745,850 of NW_024609880.1, read as the reverse complement.
ACTCCAGCCCCGAGTATAAAGTTGGTGAAACGGCCCGAAAAAAAAAGAGTTCTCAACTTTCTTTCGGGACGTTTCATTTTTGCGCACTCTTACATCCGCATCCACTTCTCTGTAGAAATGTTCACTCAATACCGTAGTGTGCGGCGTGTGCCGGGGGCCGTGCGGACATCAGTAAGGAGGTTGGAAAAAGTCGTGACAAGAGAAAAGGAGAATAAGATTAACTATCTTCACGGGGCAAAGAACAAACGCTCCCCGTTTTTCCAACTTCGCTAGCCTAGCTCCAGGTGACATTTGAACGGCAATTTTGTCTGTGTTTTCTCCAACTTCGCGCTCAATGTGCTGAGGATACGGAGGTTCAAGTTTATTTTGCAAAAGCCGCGACGAGTGCCGGATAGCTGATTCACCAGAGGAGGGATAGTTTTGACCCCGAGGACGGGGCTCTCCAGCCTGGGTAATAAACCACGTGTTGTCCAGATAATTCACTGAGGAGCAAGCCATGAGCGACGGTGAACATCAAATCAAATCAAGTTTATTTGTTGTCACATTTCACATGACAACAGGGACTCGGACAAAGAGCTGCTAAAAAGCAGCTTGACAAAGGTACCAGCTCCCGCGCAATTTGCGACAGTCTTAAACACAATTTGACTACAACTAAATTTGGACTACAACTACACAGTGTAGAGAGACCAGTACAAACCAATGCAAAAACCTGATTTATACAATACAAAATATAATGCAAAAATTAGACAAAAATACACAGGCAAGAGAAATAAAACACGATACATTAAAGGCAATGATACAATCGTAGATGAAACAATACACCCTATTCATAATATACTTTAGCAGTATTCAAAAATCACATAAAATATAAGGTACTATGATTCTCTATATGGTAGTGATTCCAAATGTCGATTCTTTCTATACAAGCTATTTAACATGGTGGAAGGTCTGAAATGAAGCTTCTGATTAAGGTAATTTGTATGCGTTGGGCGAATCATCCAAAGGTCAGTCTGTCTTAGGTTGCGTAGGATAATGCGATGTTTTAGGTTGGCTAGTCAAGTGAAATGAACATTATTGTGCAGAAGAGCCCTGTGATACGTTGAAAAAAGCTTGTAAACATACATTTGCAGGATGGAGTTTTTTTCACTTTAGGGATTTAAATAGTGGTTTAGTGGGATCAAGAAATGGAGTTCCTGTAACTGCACGTACTGGCTTCTTTTGTAATAGATGCAACTTATTTAGATTAGTTTTTGTGGTGGTGCCCCAAATCAGGTTACAGTAATTTAAGTGGGAACAATTAGCGTATTATACATAGTTAATTTAATTCGAGTAGGAAGTGAAGTTTTACATTTTGTTAATTAATAGGCCTACATTTTTAGATATTTGGCTTGCACATAGTTTATGTGCGCGTTCCAGCTCATATCTTGAGAAAACAACACACCCAGAGTTTTAATACAGTCTACGAGCTCAATTTTTTCACTGTTTATTGTAAGATGAGGTCGGATATTTACTTTTTTTATTTTTGGGTCTAAATAAAATAGCTTCGGTTTTTTTACAGTTTAATTTCTGTTTGTTGTTTAGCACCCAGGCGGCGATTTGTTTCAGCACTTCATGCACTGTAGCAATAAAAGTACAATGATTGTTCTGGAAAAAAATAGTTGTATGATCAGCGTAAATTATCAGCAGGAGGACGGTATTTTCACGACTCAAGAAATAAGTATTAAGGGAAATTCACCAACGCGCAATACCCGAAATTCTGTGCTGTCCGAAAGCGTATTATACACCTGAAAATTGTACGCGGCAATTAAACTAAGATAAGTTTCACTCACAGTGATATACTTTTGTTTATTTGTAATAGTAAATATTTTATTAAAAGTATCTAAGTTGAAAACATAAAGATCGACTACACCAGACTCCAATGCATCAAAATGAAATAAAAAAACAGTAAATATTTTTGGACTTATTGTTTCCTGTCGATACTTACTCCTACATTAATATGTTCGTACACAAAAATAAAACCTTTTTTTACCGTTGTGAGTTGCAGGTTTTTCGCCTTCTGTGGCCGTCTTCACTAAAAAAAAATAATAAAAAAAAAGCTTTCCACAACAACCCCTTCGCATGATACAGTATGATTTGCAACTAATTACAATAGTTTATTTTTCAGCTTTTGGCGAGCAATTTTCGCTTGCAATATTTTGCCATCGAGGGAAGAGGCACAACGGCGCATGTGCGTCAGTCTCCTGCAAGAAAGACGGTTGCTTCCCGCAGTGCTTGGCAAGAAAATGACATACCATCGAGATTCACACATTTATCAGCGACCTCCGCGGTTCCTCGTTGCCCGTTGTTCGGAAGCGCGATAATTTGTGCATTGAATGTTACCGCAATGTGAAATGCGGGGCATTTTGAATATTTTGGAATTTCTTGCGGGACGCGGGACAGCAGCCCTCAATGCGGGACAGTCCCGCAAGTCGCGGGACGGGTGGTCACCCTATTCCCGAAGCGGTTACCAAGACGCAGTCCAACAGCGCAGTTCCACTCTCAGTGTGAACCGGTATTTATACGTGACCCTTGCTGACCCTCTTGTAGTTCAAACGTATCTTCCTGGACGTTGGCTCCCTCCTGCATCCCCGCGAGGCCACGAAAAACGCCGCGGCGATTTGTTTTCATGTGCGTCGCTTTGCGGAGCCGCGCTGGCCGTCTCATTTTAGCAACAATGATAGCTCTGTTGACTTGTAGCGATCGAATTCGTAACAGTCGACTGAGACGGTTATCTTATCCTCGGCAGAGCCGGGCATTCGAAACCCTTTAAATTGACATTTCGTAGTGTCCACGTTACACCACACGAGAATCCCCAAACAAGCGTTGCCGAGAAGGCCACCTTAGTTTGTTGGGATCCAAAATCCACGTGCTTCAATCATGCGAAGCTCTTCGATTGACTGTTCGTGTTGGCGAAGACGCTATCGCCATAGCAGCAGTGCACCCTCGCGGTGATCAGAAGCTCGCGGGACACCGGAAGCTCTTATTTTCAAGTACGAGAACGCTGATTTCCTTCTCTGACTTGAAAGCGTTCGTGAATAATGATTTCTCCACTTCTATGTGCGTAACTTACGAACTTCTTAGCAAGTTAATGTAGCCTAAGAAGTTCTTGGTGAATCTCGATGCTCGTGTCTGCGCACCCCGAACATAGTTGCGCCCTTCCTAAGATCACGTGACAGTCCATTGGATTTGCTTCGATGGCTTGTCATCTGCGGTCCGCCATAAGGTGAAACAGACTATGACATATTGAGACGCTGTGGCTAAATAGCTCCGGGCAGATCTTAGTACGGAATGCCGTCAGTGGGCAGCTGAACTTGAACCAGGGTTTTCCGAATGGCCACGATGAAGCCGTTTCTAGGAAACACTGGCCATGGTCGCGTTTCGCGAATCAAAGCCAGCAGAATACGCAAATTAATTACTAGAACACGTTACCTACACATTTTTTGTGCAAGCAGACATTCTTCATCATTCGAGCTCAGACTCACAAGGCGCGAGTCTACGTTGCTCCGTTGTTATCGAAAAAACTGCTCCCACAGTTTTATAACCCTTCACAAAATATAAGAAACCAGATTCCAAATGCACGAAAAGATTTTTAAGCTATACGACACCTTAGCTAAGAAGTTCGTCAGTTACATATATCGTAAGAAGTTGAGAAACCGGTATTTACGAACGCTTTCTTAAGTGAGAGGAGAAAAGCAACGTTCTCGTACCGGAAAACCAGAACTCCCGCACGCTCCCAACTGCGGCGAAAGCGGGCTGTTGCTTTGGCGGCGTTAGGACCTTCGGCAACGCGAACAGCCAAACGGAGAGCTCGACATGCTTTCGAGCACGTGAGCTTTCGAGCGCGTGAGCTTCGGATCACAACAAACATAGGCAAACGGCCTTGCTGGCAACGCTTGTTTTGTTATCGTGTCCGTGCAGTGAAATGTAAACGCTACTGTGTCTTAGGCGGGCCTTCATGTCCAGCTTTACTGAGGCCGGTATAACTGCCTTGGTCACCTGCTACGACCTTAATCGTTACGAAATCAACACAACAACCATTGTTGCTAAAGAAGGCTCGCATGGCTCGTTTGCAAGGCGGCGGGAAACAAACTCCCGCGGCGTTATTCGCGGTCTGAGGGATGCAGGAGGGAGCCCGACGTCCAAAAAGGTATGTGCACCTACAAAACTGCCATTAAGAGCCACGTGAAGACCTGCTCAGACAGGGTGGATACGCGCGTGTTCGGTCGAAGCGCTGAAACCTCACTGTTGGACTGCGTGCGTCTCGGTAACCGCTTCGGGGCGCATCTTTTACAACCGATTATATGCACTGGGCCACCGACAACACGTAGGTGTTAAAGGGATAGGGAAACAAAATTCCAGCGCTCATTTTCTAGCTTGAATGTGTTGCATGTTGCATTCTAACCTCAAAAACACCAGTCTTCCGTTGAAAGGCACAAGAAAACGAATTTTAAAGCTAAATAAACGATAATTCAATGTGCACCTGGTGGATGCATGCAGAGCCTATTTGGGAGGTAATCTAGCAACGTTGAAGAACTTGCTTCGTAGTCGTGTTGTAGCAGATTCCTTCGGAGCAGCGCCGCTGTTTGGAATTTCAACATTTTCCTTCTTAGCTTTCCTCCTAGCTCAACTCACAAATCGCGCATTGTACCAAACGGTCTAAGAAAACGGAAAGGAAGGACTCCCTTCTTTCTCGGACCCTCGTTCGTGCAACTGGAAACAGCCATTCTCCCCTTAGAAGATTAGCCCGTCGCTAAAAACTCGAACAAAAGTTGCTTTCCCCACCCCGTTCAGCCCACTCTGACAGTGTTGTGGGAGCTACGTGCTCCTTGGGCCAGCCACACGCTCGGCACCCCACGGGTACTTCGAACGGCTCGGTTGTAACGCGCTGGCGCTATTGACATCACCACAACGCTGACAACGCCACCAAGGGCAAAGCTTGTAACCACGCCAGCCTTGCTACGTCACGAATGCGGGGAAACTTGTCTCTGTTTTTGTTTGCGCCGGATATCCCATGACGCATCGCGCTCTACGTTCGCTTCTCCTCGAGCGCTTGCTCGGGTGCACCGTTTGGAAGGAAAAATATAGCCAGTCGTTTAAAATAGAGACGTGCGATTATCATTTACGGTTATTATCCGTCATACTTGACTCATTTCCAAACGAAATTTGAATATTTCAATTTTTGTTTCCGTACCCCTTTAAGCGGTGTTCTAGCTAGACATGTTGACGTTTCTAGTACCATCATGTCGGAATAAGACACATTGAAAAAACTGTACAGGGTGTCACAAAAGAAAATTTACACGGTCTTTTTTACCGCAAAAAGAAACTAGGCATCGCCAAACGCTCATTCTCCGCCCAAAGGTAGCGGCAGAGGTCACAACCAGATGCCAAAGTTTCAGCCCGATCCGATAACTTAATCAAAAATTATAAGTGATTTTCTGAAAATTTCAATGGGAAAATGGCGGCCGACGGAGTTTTCAAACACATGGTGCTCTATGGCACTAGAAACCGAAAACGAGCAAAAATGGGCTCCATTTTCCCATTGAAATTTTCAGAAAATCACTTATAACTTTTGATTAAGTTATCGGATCGGGCTGAAACTTTGGCATCTGGTAGTGACCTCTAGCTCTAGCTTTGGGCGGAGAATGAGCGTTCGGCGATGCCTAGTTTATTTTTACGGTAAAAAAGACCGTGTAAATTTTCTTTTGTGACACCCTGTACATACCACATATTGCGAGGGTAATCAATACGCCGTTTGTTGCGAAAGCATTAACTGCACCATGGAGCGCCGGCGTTGTCTGTAACCGTCTGTAGCAGCGAAACGGCAGCTAAGTTTCCATCTGGTGCAGCGAAAAGCAGTGGAATTCCCATTGGCCAAAAGCACGCCAGTTGAATTCCCATTGGCCCAAAGCAGAGCAACGCAGATGCTTCGTCACGAAAACCGGCGGATCGCTCAGGGTCAAAGCGGGCGCGCCTCAGGAATAAAACACAAAGAAAAGCACAGCAATTCAGATGCATCAGAGATAATATAGTAAGGGTGCAGGCGAGCTGGTGAATGTTAACCACGTTGAGTAACCTGAGACTGGGGCAGACGTCGTCCTGTCCTTCTCTGTTCCTTCGACTTATTTGTTCACTTCTGCTCCAGTCTCAGGTTATTCAACATGGTTCAGGTGCATTGTCACGGAAGCCGTGGAGCCGGCAGGGTTCGCCGCTCCTGCGCAGTGGGGGAGCGTGATGTTATCGCCGGAGCGCATGTGGCTCCATAGCAACGGCGTCATCGTTGCTAAGAAACCAGCCGAACTGCTGGCGGCGCAGCGAGAGGGGAACACCGGAGCGCCGTGTGCGCAAGGAAAACATTGCGCGCTGCTTGTGAAAAGTGCGCCGCGTGTAAGAATACTTTCGAATTCCTACACGTAAGCAGTCTCAAGTGTCATGTATTTTTTTTTAGCTCGAGGTGTATCATAGCTGTTGTTCCCCAGAGAATATCGAACACAATTTCCTGGACTGTCCACGCCACATCAAGCTCCAAGCTCTTTTCATGTATACCACCATTGGATGCGCCGACACACAGGCGAACACAAGAACGACTGGAGATTGACGGAGTGAAGAACTTAATTGTAGATCGTTGCGAACTACAAGGCTCGCAACGCACCTCTATCTCCCTGCTTGCCAGTCACCCATAGGCTAGCCACGTCGTCCTGCTGCTACTGTTTTTGATCCTTTTATTTTCTTCGTGCCTGGAGACAGTTCTACAGCAGCCATCGTTCCTCCCCCCAAAAAGTGGATTCCCGATTCGACTCTACTAATCCAAAAATGTGTGACCAAATGACTCCCGCCTCCCCCTTCTGCTCTACTTTTTTTACCCGATCTCCCGCCTTTACCAGCCTACCAGTACATACAGGCATCACCCCTCAAAGACCTTTTCATCTCAGAAAGAGGGCGCTGACGTACCTGGTGCCATAAGGTGGCCTCCATTTGGTTGGTTTCGTTTCCAGCGCGCTCTCTGCTGTGTTGGTGTGTTTGTCGTTTTCGCTTACTTTTGCGACACAGATGTCTCCATTGTGGTGCACAACGAACGATATAATTGTACTGGGCCAACTACAAATAGTTACTAACCTAATTTAACGTGTTTTTACAGTGGATATGTTAAGGGACAGTTTCCCCAGGACCGTGTCTCCCGCAAAGAAATGAAGACACCAAACTCTGGACACCTACCGCCATCTATGAGCGACGGTGGCAAGCCAAGTATCTGAGTGCCGCCGTCGCCCATAGATGGCGGCAGCCTTTCCACTCTGGCTTGCCGACTTGCGGACGGCCATTACTTTCCCTTGTACGGGTCCGCTGGTCTTCCTTCTTCACAAAAGTGGAAAGGCTGAAAGTTTCTTTTTTTTTTTCTTTTTTTTTTTTTTAATGAAGAGTTTTGTCTGGTCATGTTCGTCGTTCAGTCGGGTTCTGCGGCGAAACGACATAACTGATGCAGTAGGAGGATTACCATTACCTATAGCCGCACTGTCCTTGTCGCTTGACATTAGTTTTCATAAAATAAACTATTAAAAAAATAATGCACGAAGGCATAGTGAAAAAGCAGGTGGACAATCTAATCTGTTTACATTTTGTAATGAGACGCTGAATCACGAAAAACAGATCAACTCGCAAGTTTAGTGCTCACCATTTAATCTTCGAGGTCACCAACGCTTTCTGAAAATCCCCGATTAAGCCCTCCTGTAATGACGCAGTTAAAAGAAAAACGATATTGATTCCACCTGTTTTCTTTAAAAAAAAAGTAAGTACCTACTCGAAAGATGTTTCGATGGTCCATCCTAAACTGAATTTACCTTTTTTTTCTGTTGGCCCTGCTAAGGTATTCATTAACAGCATTTCACAATGCAGGCCTTAGGAAATAAACTATTTGTTATACGGACCTTTCCTTACGACATATTCAGAATAGGAGATAAGTGACGAATCCGTCAAGTGAAGTCTGACATTTCTTCCGTGAAACTTCAGAAATTTAGAGCATGATACCAAAAAAATAAACTTTGTTTTATTTCGCAAAACAATTTTTTTATTTAAGTTCAGAGGCTTCTTTCGTACATATCCGAGAAATGAAACAATTGCCTTGTCTCCTTCGGCATGGAATGACCCAGTTGTTGTCCACTTAGCTCGCTCACTGGCACCAACTGGTCATTGAGGGTCTGATTCTCTCTTTGTTTATTTCTTAACGGCATGCGGTTGAGGACAGGTGTTCGTGTGGTGAGCTCCGACGACCTTTAATGTTGTATCATGGCCCACATAGATGTAACATTGCCGATAGCTGTTTTGGCTGCGGTACTTACAAGGTCTCGGGCGACTTATAGACTAGACGGTGACCGGTTACGAAATTAGTAGACGCTCGCCTCCTTCGCGAGCATTCTGCTTTTGATGGCACTTCAGCGTACGCGGAGCCAAAAGCTTGGCGGAAGACATCGAGCTCGTGCTAGTGACACAATAGGTATCTACTAAAACGTTAAAGGAGCAACGAAACGATTTTTCTAATTTCGCTAAATACTACTCAGAATCACTTCCTAACGTTAATAACCGAATAAACTTGCCTTAGTTTCTCTTTTTGAGCAACGGCAGTCGGCACATTAATTCCAGAAATACGAGCATCGTTCATCCTCTCAACTCGAAGCCAGAACAAGCGGTCACGTGGCCTGATGCCTCCTATGTCGCTAACATCAATCATAGCCACGCACTAGGGTCGGCAAAGTAGAAAACACGTGCTGAACTCCAGGCATCGTTAGAGTTCGGCTATTCTCATCGCTGCAGTGGTAGGACGCAAAGCCACTACCCGAGTGTCGGCCGAGGCATCGATCGTTACGAGCCAAAGTCAGTGCCCTCGCAGTTCTCGTGTCCAATCCATGAGCCACGCTCTACTCTCGTCAGGCGAGTGGTTTCGATCCCCCAATTACGTCATCAAGCTTTGCGAAGGCTAGGATGAAAGAAGTAGTCCCCCTTTTATCCTGGCAATTTCACCGCGACCAAGAAGCTTCCGAATCAGTGGCGGTTCGTGCGAGTATTCATGTACCATACTAGGACCAGTCGCCTGTGTAAAGTCACGAACATTCCAACCCGATATCGTTTCATGAGCCCTTTATCCTGTTACCAACTGTACACTGCTTTATTGGGGCTTCACCGGTGTCAAACAGAACGCCATATTTGCAAGCTATTATGAGAATTAGTTAAATAAAGCGTCCCGTTTTCTCCGTCAACTCAGCTAAATTTCCTCATTGGTTTAATTAAACTAGCTTCAGAAAGGGCGGTCATTAGTTAAAAACCAACATGGGTATCGCAGCCGCCGTTTTACTCAAGGGTGCTGCAAGGCTATTTCGATAAACGGTTTTTCGTTCACTTTTCATCCTCTCAGTGAACTTCTAGTGACCGAGCTTGGTTGACATAGAACATCGATTTTTCAACAGTGCAAGGGCTTTGATTATTTTATGCTCTTCACCTCAAAAACCGCGAGAAAAAAAAAAAGAAAAAAAAACCGGCTTTTTGTTGCGCATTTTTGATTTACTACTTACTGTGTTGAATTGAGGTAGGCGTGGGTGAATTCTAAATTTGCTTACAGCATTTCATCTAGACGTATACACGCTTCAAACGCCGAAGCATCGTTTCTTCCTCTGACAACCAAATCTTGTAATATCCATACTTTACGCACCGTATAAAGAATGCGCAAAACTTATTTTTATTAATATGATACGAGCATTGTTGTGCAAAATACTCAATAACAGTATTTAAGATACGATACTAAATGCCCATTTGAAATTGTATTGAGAGTAGTATTTAAGTTACTTTTACTACGAGCTTTCTTGAGTTGAGTAGAAATACTGTGAAGTAATGGAATTACATTCCAAGATACTCGGCAAGTAGGTTGCAAGCTGGTAATATAGGAATAAAAATGGCAAAAGGGGGTGCTCTACTTGTGATGACTTCGCTGAAAATCACATTCTGCTGTGATCTTTATTGATTCATTGATTAGAGTCGCATGGCGCGGGAGCAACTAGGCCAAAATGCGCCAGGTGCATGGACTATTGAAAAAAAAAAGGGTTAAGGAGAAGACAGAGCTATAGTTGCTGGTGATGTAATAAAAGTATGAACATGGATCGTGTAAAAAAATATGACCATGAATTTCAGGTAAGAATAAAAGTTATATTCGATAAGCAATTGTCTGCAATGAAAAAAAAACATGGTAAAAAAGGAGGAGTTATAGCAGGTGTAGATAGCCTGTTAATTTAAGGAATTCCAAAACTTCAGTAAAAGGTACAAGAGGTTCATCTTCAAGCAAAAATGTGAGACGAAATGGAAGATGGGATACAAAAATATTAGCAACACATGCTCGTCGTTTTGGATCCAAGTATCTACTGTGCCACAGATTATGCAGCACAGTCAACGTTTCGCGACAATCTTCACAACGCGGGGTATCGTCATCGCAAAGTAGATACAGATGCGTTAAACGTGTGTGTCCACTACGCAAGCGGCACATCAAGACCTCGTGGTAACGGTTCCTCTAATGGGAATTCTCCCATAACCTTAAAGAAGGTTTGATATTATATAGGTTTTCGTCTGTTTCTTGATTCCATTCTAAGTGCCAAAGTTCGTAAATTGATTTGTTTTATAACTGCTTGAAAATCGTCGTAGGGTAGGACAACCGATGTTTTTAGGCCACCATTAGCAGAGGCAGCCAACCTATCCGCGGCTTCATTACCTGGAATACTTACATGTTCCTTTATATGTTTCTTCAGCAGTTACACCCACCTTGTGTAATGCCAGCAATGGCCTTCAAGGTTTTAATAAATGATGATGAATAAATGATGATGGTTTGGCACCCAAGAAAGTTTCATATCAAAGCCAAGTAGGAGTGCGCGAATCATTTGAACACGCGCTCGTTGTACGAGGCGATTCTTTGTGACGGTAAGAGAGCATACAGCAAGTAGACCACCCTGGGAAACTAGAAACAAAATAGTATTCCTCACGCGGTATTCCAAGATCTGTTCAAGTACCATGAGCATAGCGTAAACCTCAGCATTGAAAATACTTGCAACACTGACAATTCATCTCGCTCTACCCAAGTGCGCCGAATATACTGCGAAACCTACGAATGACAAGCTGTTGGCCACATCAGTAAAGTATTGCACAAAGTCTTGATATTTCTCGTGTAATGCGAGAAATTCCTATAGAAGAACCTCAAGGTTAACTGACATTTTATTATATTTTGTGAGCGACCAATCACATGATAACGTTACTGCCTTCCAAGGGGCAACAGTCTGGGTTTCCTAATCAAAATTTCAGGAAAAGCCAGCTGCAGGGAGGCAAAAATGCTCCTAAACCGGAAACTTAATGGCCGTACTATGCTCAGTTTGCTTTTAAAAAGCCGCAAAAACAGGGAGGTGTGGATAGAATTAAATGAAGGATGTACAAGTTCAAACTCTACTTTGTACCCATAACACAAGCTAAGATATTGTCTGCGCTTCTCTAGTGACATGTGCATCTGCATACAGGCTCAAGACAGACAATATCCGAAATCCTACTGTGGCAAGTCTAAGGCCAAGATGATGAACTTGATTAAGATTTTTGAAACAGATTGTCGTGCTGATCCGTACACAATTGCGCCATAGTCCAGACGAAAACGGACCAGCGAGTTGTACAATCGGATGAGACATCACCTGTCAGAACCCCAAGATATGTGGGAAAGTACTTTGAGAATATTAGATGACCGCAGGCATTTCTGCTTCAAGACCGACGAACAGTTCGCGCTTTCCACTTTTCTCCCCGAATCCTCCTCTCCACCTTCCACCTTGCTCACCGTTGCCTGTTTCCTCCTCCCCCATGTGAGAGGGATTTTCTGCCTTGCAGAATCCCGAATCTAGTCGTCGGCCTTTAAGCTCCCTGGCGTAAGACAGAAAGGTAAGTTTCTTGTCAAAAATAACCCCTAAAATTTTGTGCTCGTGTTTTATAGGCATAGCAGCGCTATTGAGCTGCCAACAAGGATCAAGCAACAGTCCACGACCTAGTGAAAAGACACACACTGTTTTCTCAGAAGAAAACTTAAAACAATGTTCGTCAACTCATTTACTCATTCTGTTTATTGAGACTTGAAGTTGGCGCTCGCAACTTGAGAAATCGCAGGACGAAAAGAAAATCTGCACATCATCCATATAAAACGAATATGAAACGGACTGAAACCTTACTGCAGCAAGGCTGTTTATCTTACACAGAAACAAAGTGACACTCAATACACCCCCCTGAGGGACGCCACTTTCCTGAAGAAAAACAGGAGCCAAACCTAACCTGAAAAAATAGGTTAATCAAAAACTCCCTTATGCAGCGCAACCTGCAGCCGCAGACACCACATGTGTATAAGCCCTTAAAAATCCCATATCGCCACGCAGTATCAGAAGCTTTCTTTGGGTCAGAAAAAAAAAAAAGAAACACAGTGTTGTCAATGAACAAATGTTTCACGTATAAACGTTTCCAGGCGAACAAAATGATCTAATGTTGATCACCCCATTCTAAACCCGCACTGATTGGGATCTAAAATTCCCTCAGTCTCTAAGAAGTGTACTAATCGTCTATTTTATTACTTTCTCATAAGTTTTCCCAAGGCAACCATCGCAATGGGACGGTAACTTGCTGGCAGAGCAGTCTTTACCGGGTTTTAGCAGGGGAATTATATGTGCCCGTTTCCAGCACTGAGGAAAGGCCAGAAGCTTCCCACAAATAATCAAAGAAGGTTGACAAATGGCCTAGAGATTAGAGACAAGTGCCGCAGCATTTCATACTGGATTTTTTCAGGTCCATGTGCCACTGCTTTTTTGACCCAGGGTCCACCTCGAGTTCGTACATTGTGAAAGGCTGGCTGTATGCAGGAGTGTCTGATCCCGACAAAGCAATTGGGAGATTTTCTGCTACAGCTATGAACTTTTTTTAAATTTGGCAGAATATTTAGACGAGCTAGAAACTTCACAAAAATGTTCCGCAAGAACATTTGCCTGGCCCTTCAATTTTGGCGAAGGCGATAGAAAAAGAGGCGTCCTAAAAGAGATGTAGTTACCCCGAATTTTCCTTACTCGGTCTTACGCCTTCTTCAATCATAAGTGACAAAACTGTTCACCTTAGAAACATACTTAATCTATGAGCTTCTCTTTGCTTGTTTCCTTGTCAAACGAGCCTTTGCTTTACATTTTTTAACTCTTGCTTGTTACAGACCGTTGGGTAGCGGAAAAAAGTGCCCCAGGCCCTGTTCTGAGATCTAAGCGTAACTACAGTATTTGGTCCACCAAGGCTTGCAGCGCTTGGGAAGATTTCCAGATGTTTCTGAGATTAATAGAGACAGACGGCAGCACTTACGATACGGTCAGTAACCTATAGGGTGGCATTTTCAGGGACATAGCTAAAAATTCAGTAGGGTCAAGTACTGTTTCAATGCAAAAACAGCTTAGCCAGGTTTGTCTAATTTTCACCTGGGGACACGCATTAAAAGTAAAGGGGGTGCTACAGTACTTTCTAAATTAACAGGCAAATGGTCACCCCAAAAAGGATTATTCAAAACGTGCCAAGAAAATAAAGGGAAGTAAAGTTAGAGATGAAAAGGACAAATCGATGGAAGTGAAAGTATTATGAGGTGCACTAAAAAATGTAGGTTCATGTCTATTTAAGAGGCAAAGGGAGGATGACAGTAAACATCTCCCAACGAAACCACCATGGGAGTCTTGGCGAACACCACCCTACATGGGGTGGTAAGCGCTAAAATCCTTCAAGATTAAAAAAAAAGTTTACGGAAACTGCGCCACAAGTCCATGCAGGTCATGTAAATGCAGTGGAATATTTGGTGGCTGGTAAAGTGAAGCAAGTGTAATAAGGCGGTCAAGAAGAATACAAACTGCCACTATTTTTAGTGAGGTTGAGAGAGGAACTGAAGCACAGGCAATACCGCTCTGCACAACCGCAGCTTCTCCACCAGACGAGTTGGTAGATGATGCACCGTCCTTTTTAAAAACTTGGTGGCGGCGTAGAGCATTTGAGTGCTAAAGATGAGTCTCTAGTAGGCATATTCTCACGAATGACAATTGATGATTCGACGAAAACTGAAACAAACTAAACGTATAATGGGGCGAACTTGCGTCCAAAAACAAAATAGGAAAAGGCTAGCGTCGCAGGCGTCGATGGCGGTGAAACAGCTGGATCGAACGCAGGGGCGAGACTGACTGCGGCTCGCCACGCAGAGTCTCGTATGTACACGCGTTGGCTTCTGGAAGAAATGGCGTAGTAAATTCGGCGCGTAGGACATTCGGACTTCAAAGAAGCCAACAGGGTTCTCGAATTTACCAGAGCATTAAACTGAAAGAATAAATAAAAGACGCGTAACTCCCAGGAATCGAACCCTGGGCCTCCGCACGAAGGTCAAGAGCGGTAACCACTCGGCCACGCTTGCGTGGCCAAGTGGTTACCGCTCTTGCCGACGCGCGTGGCAATATGGCCACAGGTCGAAGCTCATCGAGAAAAAAAGTTTGTCATCAGTATTATAAAAAAAAGCTGCGACAATTCCACTGCATGATAGTACCGTTTTTTTTTTTTTTTTTTTTACCATCTATTGAAAAACATGTATATACAAAAAGTGACCTAAAAAGAAGGGTCGCTAAGGCTTAAAATCTATCTTTACAAGTGGGGTACTCTGTTTCTTAGGAGGATCTTTCTGCCTCCGAGTGGGGTACCTGGTGACAGAAAGAGAAGACTCTGATCCTGAGCCCCCTTTCGTCCATGCCCTCGTCTGTTACCGCCGGCAGCAAGGCCTTAGAGGTCGACTGCTTTGGCGGCTCCCTGAGTTTCCTCTGGGGAGTATAGGTGTGAAGGGGTTGACCTCGGCCCCTGGGGATCAAAGTGCCAGGTAGAGCATGGGGTGTCAGCCCCTGCTCTGGGGTACGTGCTGAGGAGGCCAAATCCACCTGGCGATTCGAAAGCCGTGCCACTGGCACCGCTCCCGAGGACGCAGGAGACCTCGACGGGAGACGCAGATCGTCCGTAGACGTCTGTGTTCCAGTCGAAACCATTGGCAGTACCGGTCCTCTGCGTACGGCCTGGGCGTGAGAGCCTTTGGAAACAAATGCGAAGCGCTTCTTCGCATCAATGTACGAAATGTTTTCAGTAACCTTCAATATGAGGATTTCTTTTTCTTGTTTCCATAACGGGCAAGATCGGGAGTATGCTGGATGCTTACCGTTACAGTTAGCGCACTGAGCTTCGTTCTCACAAACATCAGCGACGTGCTCCTTACTAGAGTATTTGGCGCAGGTCTCGCTACCCCGACAGTTCTATCACCCATGGCCGAAAAAGCACCGCTGAGGGTTCGGCACGTAGGGGCGGACACGGCACTGAAGATACCCTGCCTCTGCTACTTCAGGAATGGAGGTTGACTCAAATGTAAGGATATGTTTGGTTTTGCGTTCAATACCACCGCGGCGAAGGGTAATACGCCGGGAAGCAATTACTCTCTGGGTAGAAAAGCCCTCAACTACTTCGGCTTTTGTAATGTCGAGCAAGTAGTCTCCTGAGATCACCCCTTGAATTCTGTTAAGTGTTCGATAAGTTACGATAGTGAGTTCGTAATCAGGCACGCAGTTGCGTGCTCAGAGTGAATCAGTTAATTGCTTAGTGTGTATCTCTACTAGGAGATCACCGGATGACATCATGTTTGCATTGTAATTTTTTTTCCATTTACTCCTTCGAGAACTTCCGAGACAAGAATAGGAGACAACTTACCAAGCGGTTTATCGCCCTCCGAATGCGTAACAAGAAACTTGGCGAACTATGAAGGTATGTAAAGTTGTTGTTTCAATGAGCAGTGCTACGGCGCGGCCCTTTTCGGAGGCCGATCAAGGAAAGTGTTTTCTTTAGAACCCATAATACACGGGAAGGAGATTCAGTAGCCGGGTGCACCGCCCACCACAGAGCCCAACAAGGGGTTTGATAATGTGCCATAACAAGAAAGGCTTGGCTGACATTTTTCTACTAGTGTTGCCCCGGCGCTACACCCAAGTGTGGTTGCAGAGACAGGTCCTGTTTCCACCAAAGGCTGGCCCTGGCCGCCTAGGAAAGTGAAAAAGGAAAGAAGAGAGTTTAAAAAAAAAGAGGTGGAAGGAAAAGTGAAAAAGAAAGAAAAGAGTAGAAGAGGCGACTGACTAAATCCTCCGGGTCGGGCCGAGCCAGGACACCAGTCTACGAGAAGCAGGGGCCGAAGTGCTATATTGCCTCCCCCGGGGAGCCCGAAGGGTCTAAACATACCCCGGGCTCAGCTCAACCACCAGGATCCATTTTCCCCCGGGTTAAGCCACGTACAGCCTGGTGAGGGTGGGCGAACCCATATGGCTCGGGTTCTGTAATGACGTTACTCACCTACTTAAGTAGGTGTCCCACGAGTGTGGGTGTCGGGGCCCACATGGCTGGGGTCCGTGGTGACGGCACTCACCAAGCACCGTAAACGCACCCTACGCGGCTGTGACCTTTATGACATAGACTTAGCTGCTGTAATCAATCTTTACTTTGAAATGATTCGGGGAATATATTTAATAGGTACCAAAAGATTTGCACAGTTTGGCGGTAGGTTCGGCTCATGGCGCACTCCATAATAAGTTCGTAATATGCTTTGACGCGATTCGGTGGGTTTGACACAGGGTCCGGCATTGCATATCCCTAACGGCCTAAGTAGAAGTTAATCAGGCAGCCAGACCTGATGAATACGCGAGTGAATTAAAACATGCGTGCATAGGAGAAACATTGCCAAGAGGACAGCAGCCTCTTTCGCTGATCAACAACCATGAATGAGTGTTTGGTTTCCCAAGCCAAGGGCAGTGAGGAGCGCGTGTACCTTCAAACTTCCAATATATATATATATATTAATAAAGTCAAAAGAGAAACACAAGTAACACAAGAGAGTGTCTACAAAACAGCTTTCAATCCCTGGCTCTACCTCGCGGAAAATTGGGTTGGGGGATTGAGAATGGAACCATCCGTGCTTTCTGAAGGAGATGAGAGGGAGTGTTCGCGCTCACTTGAAAGCGTGCTCGCGAATTTTCATACCAGAAACCCCTGAACAGTCGATTTCCAAAAATGGTCCATTACGACCGTACCCAAGCATTGGCGTCACATTCTTCCGATGACGGAACCTCAATAGCTTCAAACCAACGGTGTAAAATCCCGATGTCGCCAGCACTTTGCTAGCTGCAAGCGTAACGTAACATTCAAAACCAACTCGTAAAAAACAAAATAAATAACTGACAGGAGGACACATAAAGGCGATCCTACTTTGGGCTATCCATTTGGTCGTTTGTTGGCACTCAGAGACTGCGTTTTGTTCGTGCCTTGTTTCCTGTCCTTTGGTTGGTCGCTTGCCTCCAAGTCTGCAATCGGTTCAGCTTTGCCCCAGAGTCTGACGATCGCTAGTTCCGTGGATTGTTCCGCCGACAATTATTTTCGAACGTTGAAAAACGTAAACAAGATGGTGAGAAATATACTTAAGGTAGAGTAGCAAATACTCTAGACGAAATGCATTTGCAAGATACCGAAATACTACCAAAGGTATTTGAAATACAGTATCTTGAGTAGAGTATTTAAGATGGGCACAAGTCTCGTGACGAGTAGAGATTGTGTCGAAAAAGTGCAGGGCACGGGCACGTGCCCCGCGCTTTTTCCTCAGCGTTTTCTTGGTGTGGTCTTTGATACGTACTTTAGCTTTTTAATAAGTTACATCGCACCGCTATCAAGCCCCTCGTAAAGTTTGGGGCCGTCTGTTCGACTATAGTGCGCTGTACTATGTACGCTGTACGTTTTAGGGCGCATTATATGGGGCAAAAGGGTGTAAGGTGATACCTTTTTTTTTTAGACTGACGGATTGGTCCTGCGTCGGCGTTCGGCAAGGCTCGTCTTCCGATTGGCCACGAGTCCCAGCCGAACGCTCGACGCAGCACTTGTGCTCAATCAGAAGAGCCCCGATTGACCTCCGCTAGGTGGCGCAGAAAATCGAGCACCAATGCCTCGTCGTCTAGGAAGCGTTGTACTAACTCTGTCACAATAAAAGAAAAACTGGACTTACCGAACACTGTGCACCGCCCGTACGCGAGCAGAAGCGTTTCACGTAAAGCCGTAGTCACACCGCTCGTACGTCATACAAAAGACAGGGAGTTTGTCTGCGGACACCCCTCAAGCTTGCTCGAAGCGCGTTTGCTTCGTCGACATATGTAACCGACGTATGAGAAAGGGACGCGCCTCAGACGGAAAAAACAAGACCACAGTGCAGTATGGCAATAGTATATTATCAGTAAACATTGCACTCAAAATTATCAATGTCTGTACAAAGCCCCGCAAGGGGGAAAAAAATGAAACGGCAGTTTTAATGGCACAATCCGCAAACAAAACAAAATTACGAACTTTTCAGAAACTATACAGAGATACATACACCAGGGGCCCTTAACATCGTCACACGCACAAAGTTTGAGCCGAAGCTGGCGCGCGAGCGCCGATCGGACTCTCCAATCAACGCGCTCCGCGAAATTTCGGCTCCAACTTTGCGTTCGACAACTCTTGAAGTCCCGGATGAAAGTTCGCGCTCTCGCGCCGCTCTAGAGGCACCAGCGAGGGGAGTAAAACACTCCGGAAAATACGCTATAATGACAGCAGCACTTTGTTCACGGCAACGGCGGAAGAAAACTGGAAGACTAGTCCAGGCCGTCGGGGTATACAACGGCTCGCGTCCTCCGCTATTCAAGAACGGCATTAGGCGGCACATTATGACCGACGTCTTGCAGACGACAATCTCGAGAGAAGCGTTTCGGAAGACACCATATTTTGAAAGACGTGTTTTCAAGAAGACAATATTCTTTAACAAAAAAAACAACACTGCGGTCCCTTAGTGAAAAAGGGCAACCAGATCTCAGATTTGCAGTCTTGAGACGAACGCCCCAGACGTGATAATACTGTCATAGATTCACAGCACTACTATTGACTGACATGTTTCTACTTGGTAGCGACTAAAGACAACAAAGCTCTTTCGCGCCGCAAGCAAAGCCTTTCTCTGGCGCCCACGGAACTAGTAGAACGACGATTCGCAAGTTGCCTGAAGCCCTAGGGACATCGCGCTTGTAAAGAGCATTCTTAAAAGAAGCATCTTGAAAGGTAGCACACCGAAGGCAATCTCCTGTAAACGATGTCTAACAGACGACACCCTCCAATGAGGAACTTCTTGGAAGACAACGTTTTTATGAAAGACGTTTTGAAGACGACCCTTTTAGACTGCTGTCACCAGGCAAACAGCTGGCCAAATCTATTTGATGATGGATACCCAACTGGCGGAACGACCACCCATCAACGCTGTCTGGCGCTATTGACACGTGTGCTTTTTCGCGCCGACCAGGAATCAAGATATCACGGGGACACGCACATGCTGTTGTCGTGCTATTTGACGAAAGAAAGACTTGGCCAACTGCCAGCCTGGTGGAGAGCCAACAACAATGCAACGTTTTTTTAAAGTGGTATTTCAAAAAATATTAGCACACACTAAGCAACGCCATGAAAGGATGTCTTGAAGATGACATTTGTGAAAAAGTTCCTTAAACATGACACATAAAAAAAAAAAATTTAGAAACGTCCACAGTGTTTCTTCGAAAGACACGGTGCTTGGCAAAATAGCCACCTTGAAGACCAGCTACCATGTACCCCCAGCGTACCAGCTGCAGGCCGTTGGAAGCCGAAAGTCATGCACAATAAACGTTCAGAACACCGACCATTGCAAAGGCTCGTCGTTGGGTCTGCCTTGCATCTGACATTGCAACCCGTTTCTGTCAGACTAGCACTCCAAGAAGTGAGTCTTTGGCATATTTGCTCTTGTTCTTTTGTCGTTGTTTTCTTGTCCGATCGCTGATAGCGCGGGCCACAGCACGGTAAAACTTTTTTGGAGAACAATGGAAGCAGTCTCATCATGTTGAAACCACGGCTGTGGGATCACCCTGGAGCTGAGCATGGCGTCTTCGCAAGTCGGATCGAATGAGAGCTGTAAAACAAAACCGAAAATCGCCTAGCTTAGACACTCCGTCGAATGCAATGATGGTGCTTGATGGGGTTTTTAACTATCAGCATTTTCCATACGAATGATATACAATGTGGCACGTGGCGAAGGAATTCTGAATGTATAAAGGACTTATTCATTCATGAATCTTTTGCTTAGGGGCATTGTATCATTTTCTGGAACGCTGCAGCGTATACAATCTGACCCTGGAATGCCTGCGACCCCACTAGAATATTCTACTAAAACGCAGTTCCAACCTAATGCGCAGCCCCTGTCCCCTCCCAGCGGTGGGGGCGGGGGTAGATAGTAGTATTAGCGCTGCGCTTACCCCCGCCCCCCCCCCCCCTTTCCCCTCTCGCTCCCTCCACACACTACGCGAGGTGCTACGCCATTGATCAAAGGTCAGATATTTTTTTTTTCTAGGAGCTAACAAAGGTCATCTCGCACGCCCCAGCAGAAGACTGAGGATTAATTTCTACCACCGCGGGATCCTTTGACGTGCAGCCGAAATCTCGGTCACACGGCGTCTTGTACGCAATAAGCTTCCGCCAAATTGCGGGTTCCTCGGTCAGGATTCGAACCCACCACCTGGGGATCCGCATGCCTCGGAGGCATCGAGGCGGCGCT
Organism: Ixodes scapularis; assembly: GCF_016920785.2. Lineage (NCBI taxonomy): Eukaryota > Metazoa > Arthropoda > Arachnida > Ixodida > Ixodidae > Ixodes > Ixodes scapularis. The sequence goes on along the minus strand of NW_024609880.1, from coordinate 65,725,095 downwards.
ACATCATTGATCGCGCGAGGTATGGCATCAAACCAACAGCTGCGCACGGTTGCCAACCCTGTCTCCCATTGCCCTGCTACGGTGCGACCAACACCAGCAACAGCGAGCAAGGCAATCGCGTTGGAAAATGTGTCTCTAGACCCACCGGTGAGCAAGGAGCCAACCAAGAGAGCGCCCGACAGCGCAAGGTTGGTGACCCTGTCCCCGTGGGCGTCGAGGAGCCATGTAGCGGCCAGCGTGAACAGGATGCCGAACACCTGGGCCGACGCGTTCAGCAGCCCGGAAGAAGTGCCTTCGGGTTCGGGGAAGGTCACTTCGGCGGCGAACTCGAAGCCCAGGGGGAGGTAGCCGGTCATGAAGAACCTAAGCAAAGTCGTGAGAGGAAGAAAACAAAAAAAGTTAGGGGAAGGTTTAAAAAACATGCGCCCTTTTCACGCACTATGGTAGCAAAAAAGCAGCGATAACACAGCGAGTGTTTTGTGTGTTGTTTCGCGGTGATATGGCACGGAAGGACGCGCGTTTTTTATCTTGTTGGCGCAAACATCGTCGTGCGTATCGGAAAGAAAGCCCCGCGAAAGCTCTAGCGGAAAAGGAACGCGAAGTTCGCGTCTCTTGCGGTCGTAGCTTTGACCCTGCTATATCGCGACCCTCTCCAAAGCCGCCTGCCTGTTCTCTTCCCTTTCGCCTTCGGTACATTCTTTCACCGCGAGCGCGCTCAACTTAAAGGCAAAGGCCATTACTAACACAATACTGTTTCATTACGATTGACTACGTTGATGTGATTCTACTTGCGACTTCGAAGGTGCAACGTCGAGATCCGCAGTTTCCATCAGACAAGCACTTTTATTTTTGCCACACGGGCGACGTCGCAACTGCGAAAACGCAAGTAAAAACGCATCATGCGCACCAGGCATTACGTCGGGTTCCGAAAGCGAGTCACCGGAACACGTATCAGCGCTTGGCACGAAGCTTTGGCACGCAGCATGCGAGGCACGGGAGTGCCGCTGACTCGAGCTTGATTGAGGCCGTACTGCTCGTATCATGCACTTGGGCCGTGTTCCAAGATATACTGGATCTCACTACAAAGCAAAGGCTTTTGGCGTTCGAACCTTGGCGTTCGAAAACCTACTTGCATCCAGCGTCCCTCTATCTTCTGTTATCACGGGAAATCTCATGACCAGTGAGAGTCCACTCGGATCTATTCGAGTAAAAATTCGAATTATCGCAAGAACTGCTAATTAACTCCAGAAAAAAACAATCCAGTATTTTTCTTTTTTTCATGTATGTTTAAGGTTATGCGACTCTCGTCGTACGTATTCATTCGCGCCTCTAGCGACGGTGTCACGAAGTTCCACAGAAACACATCTACTCAAAGCGGAAACGATCGAGCGGCTCTGTCGTCAGAGCAAAACAGTGGCAGCCACTCCAAGGATGACTGCGCATTTCTCGTTGCTTGGTGCCGGTTCCAACACCCTCCAGCGCAATCGCCTGCCTCGTTCGGATCGACGGCGTTGTTTACCGCAGAGGCGAGGACGCACGCGCCCAACGTGCTATCGGTCCTTGACCGGACGGCGCAACAACATTCTCGTTTAACAACACAGAGACACGTGCTTCCCGATCGCACCGTCTCCGTGCCTACGCGAACGCAAGAACGAGTTTAGATCACCTTGGATATCTCACTCGAGTCGCCGTTCTTGTACTTTCTTGTTTCACGGACCTTGCGCGCGGCGCCAGGCAACACGCATTTCAACAAAAGGGTGTTTATACAAGCCAACGCGCTACTTGCAAACAAGTAGAAACCAGAGCCGCGTGAATCGTTCGCGATGCGCCGTGGCAAAAACACGGAAAGCCGGGCCGCTTTTGCCCACATAGCTACCGCGCATGCGCGGCCTTCCGGCCCTGTTGGTAAACAGAGCCGCTCCGCGTGTCGGTCTATATGCCGCAAATATTTCTCATCTAGCCACGCGTTGGGGTTGGCAGAGCACAGGGCGGGCGCCGAGTTCCACGCATTGTTAACTATTCCCGTCATTGCAGCGCTTGGGCGCGAGCCGCTACCCGAATGCATGGCGAGGCATTGTTTGCCACGAGCCCAAATCGAATGCCTACGCAGTCTTCGTGTGCGCTGTATGAGCAGCATTTAAATATCGTCACAGCGAGGATCGCAAGGCTTCATGACGCACTCACGGAGTTCGCATTGTTGGCATTGTCCCCGCAGCTCCGTCATCAAATTGTGCAAAGCAGAGACCGAGAAAAAAAAATTACGCTTTTATCCTAGGAATTTAGCCGCGACGAAGACGCTTCTTGGTCAAGGGCGTTGCGTTCGAGTATTCTTGGTTCTCACTAGTGCCAGTAAGCTGGTGTAAAGCGAGAAACGTTCCTAACCAATATCGTTGCACAGCCCCTTTAAAATAATCAATAGTGAGCTCTTAATAATGAAACTCATTTGCAAATCTAATAAGTAAGTTCGAAATAATCGATATTGAGTTTTTGATGATAAAACTTGTTTCCTTATATAATGAGTAAATTCGAATGAACAGATACTGGGTTCATAATGAACAAGCTCTATTGCATTCCTAATGAGTAAATTTAATAGAAACGAAATTGAGTTTCTTATGATCAGTCTCAATTGCATTTTCCTGGTGAGTAAATTCAATAAAATCGACATTGAGTTTCTGATTATCAAATTCATTAGACATTGAGTTTATATTGAGTTTCAATTTACTATATAGGAACACAATAAAATGTTAATTGAAACTCATTGATCATTTTTGTCAGGGTTCGAGACCTCCCGCTTGACTCTCAAGTTGTAAAACGTGTGATGTGACCCCACCAAAAAGCGCGGGGGAAATCTGAATGTCGAGCAAGAGCCGTCACTTGCAGTTTTCTCAGTCGCTATTTTAAACTTAGGGTAATAAATAGCGTGCCGAGAAGAGCAAACTCGGTTTTCAGAAAATGTGCTTAATTTAAGTGGCTCTCTCTCTCTCTCAAAAAGAAAAAAAAAAAAAAAAAAACGCCAAAGTTAGTTGCCAGCTTCCAACAGAGGCAGGTTATCCGTCAGAGTCTAATCCCACTGTATCGAGGCAGACCAATTTTCCACTGCCTAAGCGTCTCCTCATTTGCTTTGAGCCCCGCCGTCAATTGTAACGGTCCGTCTAAACTTTCTCACGCGGCGCACTAAGCTAGATACTACGTGATAATCCTCAAACTCCAGAATGCTTAGGGTTTGAGGCAGTAGACACGTAAATCGCAGCCTTCGCAAATTACTACCATCGGTGGACGCGACAGAAATGAAAACAAAACATAGCGCGGGCGGACATGTTCTGAGAAATTAATAGGGAGATAGGTCCCGCAATTTTCTCACAACTATCCGACGCAGACGTTTTTGGATTTGTTGCCACGTTCCCTTTCATAGACCTTCGCGTCGCTTATCAACCGGGCGAAAAACATGCCGAGTCACTGAGCAGCGGACGTACGCGCAGGGTGTAATATACCGCACAGTGGAGCAACAGCGCACGCTCAGAAGTCGTTCCACAGCCCAGCAGACAAAGATGGCAGCGCGCAGAAGGCGATTTTTGGAGAGCACGTCGTCTGCTTCTTGTGCAGGGGTAGCGGTGACGTCAGAACGAAGCCCAGCTCTGATTGGCTTTGGTTGGAAGAATAGTGGGTAGACCTCAAGGCATATAGCATTGAGGTCTACCCACTATTTCTGCTGGGCGTTTTGACGTCATCGCAAACCCTATGGAAGAAGCAGACGAACTTGCGCTTTGCACGCGTTTCAAGCTGAGACCACGATCCGAACGAGCCAATCAAGCGGCGCCAAAAATGTGCATCGTCACGGCGCTCCTCGTTTTTGTGCGTTTGCATCAACTAAACTAGTGACGCTCAAAAAAGAAAAAAAAAAGCGCAGATTTATTGTGCGCGATTGGTTTCGCCGGTGATATAGCAAACGCACAAAGACGGGCGTTTTCTAGTACAGCTCAAAAAACGGAAACGGGCAAAAAAAAAAAAAAAAACGCATTCGACGGATACGCAGAAATAATCTAACAAGGACACCATTTACCTAATGCCGGCACAAGCTGTAATACAGTCGGGTCATAAAGAGTAGTGATGCGAGTATTTCCGCTTACACACGCCTGTTTTCTTTTTCTTTTTTTAAGGTAATAAAAAGTTGTTATGTGGGTTTGTAGTTTTTTTTTCGCTTTCTTTATCGAATGTGCATTCCTTGAAGCGACAGTCGCACCACTTATTGGAAACCATTAAAAAATGTATCAGAACTAAGTTCAATTTGCAATGGTAGAGAAGATATGGCAGTTCAATTAGGTTCGTCATCATTAGGCCATAGAGTCATATAAATTAAAACCCTACGTCGTACGCAAGGATACAATCGTACTGGATAACTCGTTAAGATTGGCATTCAAACACGCTGCAAACTATCCAATAATTCCACTTATGAAGGCGAGACGCCTACAAAACTCTCTTGTGTAAACCAAGTCACTTTATTTATTTTCTTTTATATTTTTTTTTTACGCCGTGTTTAAAGGTATGTCGGACATGTCCGGGCTGCGGAGTCTAAAGGTACGTCAAACGTACCCGGAACGTTCAGTCTAAAGATACGTCGGACATATTGTAAGCCCCCCCCCCCCCCCCCCCCCCCCCCCCCCAATTCTGTACAAGATATTAGAGATCGGACACATGCGATGTCTGCTCTCCATCAGGGCTGAGCGACCGAAACGTCGCTTGTTTCCTTTCCCCTTCCCTTTCCACGTCTTATCCACGCTTTTAGTTTTGTGCCCCCTTTCGTGCCAGCAGCACACCACCTCTTAGTCCTTGGCACTCGGTTTTGTCATCAGTTGATAGATGGCGGCACACAACGGCACTTGCGCTACCGTGTAGGCGCGTTAAAACAGTCACAAGTAAGGAGTTGAGTGTTCTGTTTCCGTTTCGTCGCTGTTCGTTCGACTCCGTCGTCTGACTTGCAAGCGCGCCTCTTTTTTTGTTTACATGGTTTAGTTCATTTGTTCAGGCGTACAGAACTTTTTCTGCCCACCACGAGTGCGAAGAGGACTTTGCCCACAGTGAAGCTAAAGCGAACGGTGATCACGTACGCGAAAGACAACGGGAACCAAGGCACTGGAGAGCATCTGAGACCCCGTGTTATACGGTGGAGAAGACAGCAGGAGTAGGCATTCAAGTGCGTCGCGACCCGTAAAAAGTGTACGGGACCGCGCAATGGTGCAAAGGTCGACATCCGGAACTCCAGAAGAAAATTCGCGAGTTTGCATGCAGCTAATTGGACGGGGTTACCGAGGACTCGTCGAGTCGTAGTGGGAGCAACTGGTTGACCGTGGTGCGCGGCGAGCCAGCTAATTCTCTCCAGGGTTATGAATTTCCTATAATCTTATGAATTTCCTATAATCTTATGAATTTCCTATAATCTTATGAATTTCCTATAATCTTATGAATTTCCTATAATCTTATGAATTTCCTATAATCTTATGAATTTCCTATAATAAATTGATATTTCTGGCACAAACTTTGTAATTTCGGAGCATTTCCCGAATTTAAGCACCCCCCTTGAATATCCAGGGTGGGAAAATAAAGCAGAGCTTAGAATGGACTAATTACCACAGCAGTGAGAAATAAAGATGGTATAAAAATTGCCAGTAAGGTCTCAGTAACGGACACGCTACAACCCGCTGTGATAAGACCCTTCCCCCATCGCGGCTACGTCCGACGCGTTTCCCGGGTTCAACGTTACCTTTAGGCTCCTCGTTCCGGACACGTCCGACGCACCTTTAGACAGAGCAATATTTTTTTTTTGTTTTAGTCCTTGAATTGGCTGGAAATTGGCAGACCGTATCAATAACCTTTCTCAACTGATAGCCAAAATATTTTAACAAAAAAATGAAAGCCGCTTACAACTCCCTGTAACGCCAAATTAGAGCGCAGCTCTTGAGGAGGAGGAGGGAAGGGCACTGGGGGGGTTAAACTAACCAGGGGGGGGTCACGTTACCTTGGGGGTCACGTGAACCCCAATGCCGATGATGTCATCACTGACGTCACTGATGACGTCATCAGTGACGATGACGATGCGGGTACCGATGACGTCATTAGTGACGTCACTGATGACTTCACCAGTGATGATGACGATGACGATGCGAATGTCGGTGACGTCATCAGTGACGTCGCTGATGACGTCATCAGTGATGATGACGACGACGATGCGGATGCCGGTGACGACATCAGTGACGTCACTGATGACGTCATCAGTGATGATGACGATGACAATGCGGATGTCGGTGACGTCATCAGTGATGATGACGATGTGGATGCCGGTGACGTCATCAGTGATGATGACGATGACGATGTGGATGCCGGTGACGTCATCAGTGATGATGACGATGACGATGTGGATGCCGGTGACGTCATCAGTGATGATGACGATGACGATGTGGATGCCGGTGACGTCATCGGTGATGATGACGATGACGATGCGGATGCCGGTGACGTCATCAGTGATGACGATGACGATGTGGATGCCGGTGACGTCATCAGTGATGATGACGATGACGATGTGGATGCCGGTGACGTCATCAGTGACGATGACGTCATCGGGGGGTCACGCGACATCGGCGGGGGTCACGTGACCTCGAGGAGGGGGCCACGTGACTTCGGGGGGTCACGTGACCCCCCACGAGGTCACGTGACCTTGGTGGGGGGCTCGCGCGGTGCATTATGGGACATTTCCCATGATGCACCGCGCGGTTACGCCGACGCCGACGCCGACGGCGACGCCGCTCAAGCCGGAAACGGGCCCCTAAGAGCTGCGCTCTAAAACAATTCCGTGGAGTTATCGAAATTTCATGTTACGACGGCCACAGAAGTTCCACAAGGCGAGTCTCTACTGGCAACCATGAAAACTTCCTATTTTTCCCTATCCGTGTTCGTCAGCGGCGGGAAGGTGGAGAGCGACCAGGGAAGTCGCGAAGCGGCTTTTCAAATCGCCAGTAATTAACTTCTTTTTCTCTTTTTCAGTTTTAACGTTGAATATTTTTTTGCAATCTATGGGTAGCAATCAGTGTTCCGCAATAGATTGCACGAAGAGTACCGTAAGAATCTAGTCTACGCTTGTTTCCGAAAGGGGGGTAATGCACTCAGCTCGGCACACAGCTCGGGATGCACTCCGAGCTGTGTGCCGAGGGAACTATGGACACATGAAGCATTCTCGCCTGTGATCGGAATACTTTACGTGCTTCGAGTTGAGTGGCCTTCTGCAGTTGGAACAGCTTCAAGAGCAGCAATCGCACACTCAAGCCGGCTCTGTACCACTACGACCCCCGACCAAAAAGGAACGCTAATACGAGAAAAATAGTGCACATTCCAGCACTAGTCAACATTTGGCGCAGGCGGATCTGTTGTTCAAAATTATTTAGTGAATTATTATTATTTTTTTTTTATAAACACTTTAGTAGGGTGCGTCTAATCAATCAGCTTCGGAGAGCGGAATCTGTCGCAGCCAGCTCGAGCTACTCTCGGCGTTACGCGGGCAATCTGTTGAAAGCGAGAAGTTAACCGTCCGAACGAAGCTCAAGTCTGAGTTGAGACGTGACTTTCGACACACACCGCCCTCCGTGTCTGGTATTAAAGGTTTAGGGAGCAGGTGTTGAGCTATTCTATGCTACTGCGGTTGCCAGGCTGTCAAAATCTCCGTAAGAAGGCCCAACTCTCCGAGTATAAACGGCTCTGAATGTTACTTGAAGGTGTCTTTGAAACGCTTCTAATCCTGACATTATTCCTCGCATACCAATGACTACACGTCTATAGCTTCGGGCCTCACAATCTTCGCTACTTTAGTCGGTTATTCAGAGAGCGTTTGTTCGATACTCCTACAAAATAAACGGCTGCTTCAAAACGCACGAGCTCCGAGTTCTCGCATACAGAGGAGCAGACGGAAATATTTTCATTTGATAAAGAATTCTGCTGAAGCGGAAAGAGAGGAATGCATTTCGTTGAGTCTGCTAAAAAGAAGACGCATTATATTTCCGAGAGAAGACATTCAAATTGGGGAGTTCTCCAAGCTCTCATTAGAGTTGTCGCTAAAAACAGGCCACAATTTATTTAAGCAGATCAGAAATAAAATAACTGGCACCAAGGGTTAGATCTGTGGAAAGGCAAGAGCACCAAAGTAAAGAGTTTGCTTCTCTCCGGACAGTTTTGGCAGGCAAAGTGAAACTTCCGTGAGAATAGTACGTATTTCTGAATACGTTGAAGGGAGTCGAGAGATATTTAAAAAATGTAACTACAGTTGCTAAGATTTTGCTGCAACTTGCCAAGTACTTTAGTTGCTAAAATTAGAACTAAATGCACCAAACACGGTGCTTCCTAAATTTCGCTATCTTGCGACCCATCAAAAATGCAAGTATTACGTGGAAACAACTGGGGCAGTCAACTAGAAAAAAGCTGAATGACTCATGCCGCAGCTGTCGTTTTTTCGACAAAGCAAGGTGGGTATAAGTCCGGTGGCACTCAAATACTCTACTCAAGATATTGTATTCGATACTTTTGTTGGTATCTTATTATCTCGAAAACCCATTTAATTGATAGTACTTTAACTCAACATTACTTACATTTATTAGAATCTCATACTAATTTCCAAGATATATCTTTGTTTATCATTGAAGGAATTTCTCGCCGAAACAATCTACTGGCCTGGCGATCGTCAGCCACCAACACGGAACCAAAGGTTGAACCACAAACCGGCTGCAACCTCCGATCGCCTGAGCAACAAAACATAGTCATTGTTTTGACAGCCTCACACCCCTCCGAACCTTTTTCTTATATCTTCAACAAAACACCTCTCTGTTCGCCCTGCGAACAAACAGAAGAAAACGAAGAGCGGACGCCAAAAGAATACGCATGTTTACTCTTAATTCTCGGTCCTGCTCCCGCAGAAAAGTCAACTCCTTGCGTCGGTCTGACACGTATTCCTCTAGGGTACACTGTCTGAAAGTTGACGGCCACAGCCCGAGAAGCCTTCGTAAGGAGAAAAAAGTGCGACAAGAAGAAAGGAAACGAGCTACACGCAGGATGAGCTCCTAAAATGTCAACAAAATATCCTCTCCAGGTTGTACGTCTTTCTGAACGGGCTCCTAGGGCTTAGTATAGATTAAAAAAAAATAAAGGGATGGACAACCCCGAGAACAATAGCAGTGTGTATTTGCGACCTTTCGTAAACTTTTTTCTTTTAGGCTTAGTTATTTTTGTCGATTTTTTTTTGTTGTTGTTGTGTTTTAGATTTAGTCATCTTTGTAAACAGTGTATATACACCCCACCACTCCACTCCGCAGTCCTAAGCTGGCAGTGGAGTGGGTGCTATGCACTCGCCAGACCTATCGACCGCTTTCCTGTCATCGCCTGGCGAAGGTATGGGTAAGAGCGTGATCACGTGGCAAAAGATAGACGCCTGACTGGTCCAACGAGGCCGCAGCTTCCAGCGCACTGACAGCTTACGAATTAGGAGTACAGCTGTTCGCAGTGTTATCAAGGATAAAAAGGGGGGGGGGGGGGAGGGGGGGGGGGCAGCGTAACGACAAGCAGTTGGGGAGAACGGAAAGGGGGAACTTCCCTCTTGCGCGGACCCTCTCGTTTGTCCCAAACATTGTTTTTGTGCCTTTAGGGGATTAGCTTGCCACTCAAACCTCGTACAAAAGTTTATTTTTCCTTTTTCCTTGTACCCACGCGACTTCCGCAGCGCTGCATGGAATTTCGGCGAGGCAGGTGTCAAGGCTGCTATAGTCGACGACAGGCTAAGGACCCGGCGGCGAAGTCTCCCTCAGAGGAATTAACATCACTCTGCCAGCCAATCGCTTCCCCTCATTTCGTTGACACCGTAACGTAACAGTTGACCAACAATGGACTATTTCTTTGTTGTTTTTTTTCAAGATGGAAGCGAGCACGGTTGGCAAATGCACCTCAAAGTGATTCATATCACCTGCCAGCCAATAGCTTTCCTTCATATTCTAGACGCCACTGACTTCGTGACTCCACCAACTAACCTTTTCTTCAAAACTGGGCATCGAGCGCGCTCCGACAGAATCGCTTTCCCTCATGTCACTGACGTCATGGCTGAACACCATCTTCTTTTCTTTGGATACATGGTTTTGCGCTAAAAAGACGGACACAAGGGAGAGAAACAAACACGAGCGCACGTGCGCTCGTGTTTGTTCACCAACTCGCCCAAAAACGTTCACCAACTCGCCCAAACGTTCACCAACTCGCCCAAAAACAAACTATTTTTCTGTTCTTTTTTTTAATATAGACGATTGCAAGCTGGGCGACTGGCCGCCGCCATGTCTCTGTTCGAGCAGGCACGCCCGTGCGATTACGAGCTTGCCAAAGCTACGTTCACCCGCGCGTTGCACGCGCTTGCACGCATGGGGCACCCCTTGTGGCGCCAAGCGAGCCTGGTTGGCAAAACATCGTCGGAGACGCCCCGCCCCTTTCACGCAGTGATTTTCCCGCACTTTACCTACTCTACTCGGGTTTGCGGCGCAAAGTCGTGCCGCAGTATCCGTCTTTGTCTGTGATAGCTAGGGATGCCGCGAACCACCCTAGGTTCGAATTCGAAAGGTTTCGATATGTTCGAACCGAACTGATGTTCGATTTCGAAAAGTTTCGATATTTTCAACCGTAGGGAGGTTCGAATTCGGAAAATTCGCAACTTTCCAAAATCGTGGGGTTTCGTATTCGAAAAGTTCAAAGCTTCTAGGTTTCTAAAAGTTCGGGTTCGTATATTTCGAATATTTGTTTACTTGAGGTTCGATAAATTCGAAGATTTCGCACTTCCCTAATCTGAAAATTCGAGAGATTCGAATGTTTCGAATTTCTTTGAATCTAAAATTCGAAAAATCTAACTTTTCGAATTTTTAAAGACATAAAGTTCGATAAAATCGAAGATTTCGAATCTCTTTCTACATAAAGTTCGAAAAGTTCAAAAGTTTCGATTCCCTTCAATGCCAAACTCAGAAAAAAAAAAAAAAAAACTTCGAAGGTTTCCGATTTCTTTGAAGTCCAAGTGCGCAAAGTTCGAAGTCCGGTTTTCATGTTCCGCCACAGTTTCAGTTTCAAATAACGTTTTCACGCCTCACTGGTTTTCACGAAATCAGGTTTAGAAAATTTCGGGTGTGATATTTAGACTGCGCGAAGTTGGTCAGGCAATTAAATGAGACGACGAGACGACGGATGTGCTGGAATATTTGCCAGTACAGTGACGTGTTACAATAGACCAGTAATTGTGACCGCCAGCCCAGGGTGGTCATTAACGTGCATTGCGAAGTAGTGATCCTATGAACGCACTGTTTAAGGATACTCATCCAGTTCGAAACGGCCAGGGGCAGGCAGGTGGTTGACGTTCAGAAAAACCTTGAAGTGATCTGGCAAACTGCCCCCTACCCCCTTGCACGCTGGTAGTAATCTGATCGAACGCCGCCCGAGTGACGCTGGTATATAGTAAGTTTAGTTTGTACATGATGCAAAATCCTGAGACTGCGAATGAAATTTGAAAGAAAAAGTGTAAGAAGACAGAAAAAAGGGGACAGGACAACGTCTCAAACTCAACTCAGCTGAAAACCCAGCTCCGGCCGCGGACAACGTCTCAAACTCAACTCAGCTGAGTTTGAGACGTTGTCCTGTCCCCTGTTTTCTTTCTTCTTACACTATTTCTTGCGAATTTTATTCCCAGTCTCAGGATTTTGCATCATCCTCAACATACACCAGCGCAACTGCACCTTGACTTTTTTTTTTTTTTTTTTTTTTTTTTTTTTTGTAATTGCTTTGGAGGTTTATTTTCTGGGTCGGAAGAAACGCCGAGCGAAAAGCACAGAAGCTGACGCAACTTGAGGTCGAGGAGCGTTTTACCATACCAGTGGCGTCGGAAGAGGAAAAACGGGGGGGGGGGGGGGGGGGGGGAGAGAGCTCCAGTCTCTCCCCCCCCCCCCCCCCCCTCCCAGATATTTCGGACTGTTAAAGAAAACAATACGGGGAAAGAGGGCATTGTCGAGCTTATTTTAATCTGAAATTATTTATGCATATGTATAGCCACTGTCGCTCTTTGCATAAAAGATCGCGTAGATGGTCATTGTTAAGGCCGGTTCTCACATGCAGCGAAGCGCTGACGTAACGCTGCTCACATGCCGTCAGCTACTTATCGTATGCCATGAGTAACAGTTTTGGCGGTGCGACACAAAGCTGGTGAACGCTCGCGTCGGCCAGTGCTTAGCACGAGGATCAGCGCTATGCTTGTAGCGCTCCGCTGCATGTGTGAACAGGCCTTTAGAAACTCGTAAGGAGGCACTACTCGTCACATGCTCGGTGGCTCGAAAGTTCAAAGCTATGTCTTTTCGACCTAAATAACTGTGCCATTGGTAAAAAATAATCAATAAATAAACCTAACAATAAATGCGAAAATAAAAAGCTGAAGAAAAACAAAAAAAAACATCAAGAACCCGCCGGAAGTGTTGTATTCTTGCAGATTCAGAGGCCCAGAACTATGGAACAAGTTTCTCCTACCAAAATGTGTACAGACCAAAGGAAACACGTCCCAAAAACGTAAAATAAGAATTTTTTTTTTTTATGACGCGCTGAACTTGAGCAATTAATCTTCCCCCATGAGTTAATTTATTCCTCCTTATTTTAAATTCTGCAGATGGTAATGATATGTGCTGTCTCTGGTATTAATTTAAATGCGATACCCAAACAATGTAGGCGAAAAAAATTACCAAGTTTAGGACATAATTGTCCGTAGGTACATGTTTGGATATTTATTCAAAACTCGTCTTGAACAACAATATTCATATCGTAAGACGACACTCACCTAGGCTATATATAGATAATTCTTAAAACGTTTATCATCTCTACCATAAATAGCTTCGGCTATAGCGCGCTTCAAATATGGCACAAACGACAACTGTCAAAAATTCGTCGTCCTTCGCTCCTTCGGGAATCTATTTTTCTGAGACCAAGCATGCCAGATGATTGAAATAAACGGCATTGTCTTTCACAAGGAATGCGGCACCCCATGTAAAATTACGAAAAAAGAAAAATTACGAATGTACCTCACTGCTTGAATCCAAATGAAACCGTCCGCCGGTCTTTCGAAGTTCGACGAACTTCGAACTTTTACCCTAAAAGTTAGAAGTTCGACGAACTTTTGACTTTCCAGGAATCGAGAGTTCGACAATTTTCGAATTCTTTAGATTAATAAGTTCGAAAGTTCGAAAATTATCGAATTTATTAGCATAGGAAGGTCGAAAGTTCGAAAAGCTTCGAACTTTTTAGTACAAGAAGTTCTAAAGTTCGAAAATCATCGAATTTTTTAGTCTATCAAGTTCGAAAGTTCGACAAGCATCAAATTTTGCAGCGTAATAAGTTCGAAAATTCGAAAAGCGTCGAACATCTTAGTTTAATAAGTTCGAAAATTCGACTTCCGTCGAACTTCTCAATATGGAAAGTTCGCAAATTCGAAAACTTTCGAACCTTTTGAACCGCTCGATTCGATCATCGAAACTTCGATTCAAAAAAAGTTCGCGCCATCCCTAGTGATAGCCGTTTCTGTGCGACGACGTGAGAGTCCAACGGTCGTGTCGCCGTCTAAGCGTTCAATGTGCCAGCTTCGCCGAACCGTTAGGACTATTTATTTATTTATTTATGTATTTATTGTACTTTTCCGGTGCCCCTAAACAGCCCATAGGCCTACATAAGGGTGCACCGTTGACACCTACATGCAGTTTTGCATAAAAAAGATGCACGCAAACGCATACATAATTTGAACAAACAAAAACGTGAAATATAAATGTAAATGAGAAAAGTACATAAAGTTGAAAACAACACTGTTTGCCAAAAAGACTGATACAAGAGGGCGTCACATTATAAAAGCACTAGCAGAGACCGCAAACTAAAACTTTTCCGCAAAAAGATGTCTACTTCGGGCGTGTTTGCGACATTTGACATGTTAAAATTACACTGGATACGCTCAATGGGTCTTAAGCTTTTTGGATCAGAGGAACCGAAAACACGATGGGAGCGAAGAGACCTGCCAGGTACAGCAATGAGTACGGATGAGGTTAGCTTGGGGCAATCTATGATACCGTGAAGACATTTGTGTAAAAATAAAAAGTCTCGTGCCTGCCTCCTTTCGGAGAGGCAATGCAGGTTTAAAATCTTCAACAATCGCTCATGGCTGAAATAAATTCGCCTGTTAAAATAACGATCGTAAAGTAGTCGAACAAACTTCTTCAGTACATTTTCAAGTTCATTCGAGTTTGTCTGGTTTAAACGATTCCAAACAACGCTTGAGAAATCCAGTTTAGACAGGATGAGGGATCGGTACAAATGCAAAAAGCAAGAATATCCTCTAAAGTTTCGAGTCATTCTGGTAATTGCGCCCAAAGTACGGTAACATGTATTGCTCAAGTATGCCACATGATCAGAGAATTTAAATTCACTGTCCAAGAAAACTCCTAGATCACGTACAACTGAGACGCGCTCAATCGAGCACTTGTTTAAAGTGTAGTCAAAGGTGTTAAAGAAATTTTTTCTCGAAAAAGATATGACTTTTGTTTTAGCAGGGTTGAGAACCAACTTGTTGTCCTTGCACCATTCTGCCAATGCTGTAATATCTTGCTGTAGTTTATTGCACTCAGAAATGTCCACAATAGCTCGGAAAAGCTTAACGTCATCGGCAAATTGTAACATTTCCGAGTGATTTATGCATGAGCAAATATCGTTCACGAAGATGTTGAAAAGCAGAGGCGATAGGCTAGAACCCTGCGGGACTCCCGATTTGGAGAGGTACGCGGTTGATTGTGCACCACCGTATGAAACAGAATTCCATCTGTCATGCAGATAGCTCTGAATCCATTCGCAAAGTGGTAAGGAGATACCATAGGACGCAAGTTTCTTAACTAGCAGTGAATGGCTCACTAGGTCAAATGCTTTTTTAAAGTCAAAGTAAATTGCGTCGACCTGCTGCTTCGACCCTAGTTTGGCACCCACAAATTCCGTAAACGCTATTAAGTTTGTTTCCACAGAACGATTTGGCATAAAACCATGTTGTTGCACGTTTATACGTCTGGAAAAAAAATGCATGATATGACAATGCATGGCCTTTTCGAACACCTTGGCAAACGAACAGATCAGTGAAATTGGACGATAATTAGTGACAGTTAGTGCCGACCCATCTTTGAATATTGGCACAACTAGAGAGTACTTCCATGCAGTTGGAAAAAGCCTATCTTTCAACGACCGATTAAATACAAAAGTTAAAATCGGAGCTAACACGTCACCGCACCCTTTCACTATAAACAAAGGAATTCCGTCGGCTCCAGCCGATTTCTTAGGTGGTAACGCCCGAATCGCCGCAAAAACGTCGTCAATGCTGAGCTCGGGAATTGATAAGTATGCGTTTTCCTGGTCTGGCAGTGTGCAAGTTTGAGACGTATTTCCCGTGGAATCAAAAACACCAGAAAAGAAATCTACAAACGCTTGACAGACGTCGCTCGGACTGCTGATATGTTCCGAACCGTTAGATAGTGTTATCTTCTGTGCCGTTTTCTTTTTATTCGAGAAGTTCCTGGTATACTTCCAAAGACTTTGCGGATTTTGCTTTAGGCTTGATTCAACACTTTGAGTGTGGCTTCGGAGGTCCCGACGATAAAGACGCTTCGCTAAAGCTCGCTCCGACTTCAACTTTTCGTACCAGAACAGATTATTAGTCAGCTTGTAATGTCTGTGATAACGTAGCTTTTTCCTCATTGTATGTTTCAATTCGTGGGAAAACCAAAAAGGGTAGTGATTTGTGACACCATGTACGTAAGTCGGAATGAACATCTTCATAGCTGATGTCACTAGGTCTGTAAGCATTAGTACTTGTTTATCTACGTCATCTTTACCTGATGTAATGACTGACCAATCTGTGTTCGCAAGAAACTCGTAAAGCTCCAGGTAATTCCCCTTTGCATAAGAAAAAGCAGTCGCTTGCGGACATGCTGTACCTTGGTTATCAGCTATACTCAAATCTACTTCAAACGGGACATGCCAGGTGTCAACAGGGACAAGTGGGGCGCTAGCTTGTTGTAGTATACATTCGTTATCATTTGTAAGGAACAAATCCAACACGTTGCCTTTGTAGTTGACAAGAAAATTTTTTTGGTATAGTTCCAAGTAGTTCACGAGCTGAGATAAATCATTCGCTTTTCTTCGCACCTCTGAGTTGGACGAGTTTATGATACCAGTGTCCCAATTCACACCAGGCAGGTTAAAATCGCCCGTAATAAAAACACGGTACTTTGCGAAGTCTATCATGCTCAAAGCGTGATTAATACAAGAACTAAAGGTGGAAATGTCGCATTGCGGAGGGAAATAGTAATTCCCCAGAAGAATATTCTGTTGTCCGTGAAGATTAATTTCGATCCACACTGATTCCTTGTAAATTTCCATATCAGGTCTGCGATAGGATTCTAAATTGCTTCGGACTGCTATCAGAGCACCGCCCCCGTGAATTTGATTGCACATTTCGTAATCTCTGTCCCCACGATAGACTGAAAACTGGGACGGAAAATACTCGGTACTAGGAATATCTTCCCGCAACCATGTCTCAGTTATACAGTATATATCATATTCAGAAGCGATACAATTTTCCATGAACTTCGCAGCCTTTCCACGTATGCTACGTGTATTCTGGTAATACAAAGATAGTTTGCGTGCATTATTCATCGCAGTTCCTGGGTTGGCTGCTCGTTTGGTCAAAACGCATGCTGTCCTTTAGCGGACCGTAAAACGGACGGAATAGACAACCCTCAGGCCACAGTTCAGCGTCGCTGATGACGTCCAACTTGTCATCGTCTACAGCAATGTGGAAGGATGAATAAGTGTCAAACTTACTTCGCAGCCTGGTGCACACAAAGCAGGTGACCTCAGTAACTGACGCCAACAGTTCACAAACATTTTCAGACGATGTATCCGGGTGAAGGCGTGTTACAAACAGAGACTTCCGCGGGCGACGAGCACTTGAGATGCTCGACGACTTGCATTTGCCGGCTCTCATGGTGCTCTTCTTCCGTCTAACCTCTTGGAATCCATCGTTGGCTTCATCTGTCGTAGCATTGTTGATGTCGCTCTGTCGGCCCTTCTTGTTGTGGGATGTAGTATTGGCACTGGGATTCAAAGCTGTCATCGTACCGCTTCCTTGCGTCGCGGTGCGTTGCGCAGTGCTGGCCAACTTGCCCGGTTCTGCCGATTTTTGCAGAGCGCCGGCGAACGTAGCCCGTTGTTTCTCAGGTGGGGTCGCGGTGGGGGGATTTTCGAGCACAGCACGAAGTTGATTCACAGCGTCCAACGTCTCGCTCGCCTTGGCTCGTAGCTCTTCATTTTGATCTCGGAGCGCAGCAATCACTTGCCCCTGAGACGACACCACCGCTGACAGCTTGTCTACTCTTGCGAGCAGCAATTCCACGAGGCCGAGAAGCTTGTTCTCGGTATCCGCGTTGTAAGCCACCGCTGCTACCGCTGGTTCCTTGGCGCCAACTTCTTTCGTAGAAGGGGGCGTGTCGCTTATCGATATTCACCGCCGAGTGCAAGTTTTGCATTTATATTTGCTCCGTCCGCTTGCCATAAGCACATCGTAATCTTCCGCGTTTACGTTGATACATTTACAATGAAACCGTTGGCCACAGTCGCCGCAGCACTCGAGATACTGCTGCCTGCCGAAGATTTCCCCGGAGCAGTCGGCACACACGTCCTCCGCATTCGCCATCTTGGCGAAATATGTCACTGACATAGTCACTGACACGAGTGGGAACGGCAGGAAGGAGCTTTAATTATCCCACCTCCAGCGCAAGCTTCCCACCTTCCACAACGCTACGGCGTCTCGTGCAACTCGAGCGCGCGCGCGGAGCCAAAGCACGGTGGAAGGCATGAAGCGCGTGCTTAGAGGGCGGGAGTTCGAAAGACACACACTCTGTCGTTCTAAATCTGTCGTTGATTCCAACAACCACGGTCGACACGCTTCCGTCAACGCCGATGCGTCATGGTTTCTCTTCGTGGGTCTGCTGCTCGCCTCTGCTGACTCGCGTTGCGCCGCAAAGTTGCGGAGGTATGAGCGTTTCTTCGCGGTGGTCTCTGCGGGAAAACGTGAAGATACTTCGGTCGCCAAGGTACGCTGCCTGAGATGAACGAACGACGCCACTGCCGTGCTGCCTCATCCGTCTGCTTCGTTGTTGGCTTTGATAAATAAAAGATACCCGGAAATGACGCCTTCGAGGCAGCATTTATTAATCTGAAACGCGTCGCCCTTGCCAATTGTCGTCGTTGCGATCGGTTGCACGGTAATTCGGGTAAGCAACGAGTTGTCTCGTCCTACCACAGCAACATATAAAGGCGTTACCCTGCTGAAAAATCGTACTTGTATGAAAAATTTATCGGTCCATTAAACGCATACGACCAAATAGGATCATATATGAACGTATAAGACCAATACAAGAGTATATAAAAAGTCATAAGAAACTGATAAGAAGTTTCTCATAACTTCTTATACAATCTTCTCTTATTCTTATGTGTTCTTGTGAGGTTCTTGTACGCGCTTATACGATCTCATTTGATCATATGAATTTGTTTGACCACTACGGCATCTGCAGAAGTTACAATCAAGTCCCGTTGACAACACGAGGTGGAAAAGCTTTCGGTACTCTTCTAAATAGCCGTGCATCGCCTCGCCACGATGCCGTCCCGCTCGATCAGCACCAAGCTTCGAAACCTTCCGCTCGCTCCTGAAACCGATGTTCACGGTGTCGCCATCTCGCGCCGCAGACGAGGCACTTGTAGAGAGTTTTAGTATGGCGTACAATAAGAACAAACGCGAGCGCTGCGTCCTCCACGCTGCGTATGCGCGTCGTCACCATGCGCCAATCCAAGGCCCCAGTTTCGGCTCCGCGCACGCGCAGTGTGGGACACGCAACGATGACGCAAACGTACATTGCTTGCGTTTGCTCGTATACATGGCTTGCATGTCACGACATCCGCGGCCATGCCAATAATTTACGCGCCGCGAGCGTTAGGTTCGCCGTGTTCGTTTTACACCGCAGAAGTTGTAGTTCGAAGAGATGGCGACTCTTGCAAGCTTTGTATAGGAGGTATTCACTGGACGCCATATTTGAGGGCAATGTTTACAGCGCATGCTCAGAACGAGCTCACATTAATAGTCTGCTAAGACCGGCAACCTTGATGGTGCTAAATGCACGCTCCAAAAGGACTGCGGAAGCTCGCCGTGAGCACGCGCTCAGCGGCAGCGCACACGGATATGGCCGCCAGTGAATACTCCCTATATACGCAATACTAAAACCCACCATTTTCTCGGGAGCCGAGCGAAAGCATATATTACGCGCCTGGGCGGAGCACATACTGGGTTCTTCACCTGTCACAAAAAAAAAAGTATGCAAAAAAGTATGTAGAAAAAGAAAAGTTACTCACTCCCTTTGTGTCCTGAATTTGTTTAATGTGAACGATAAATATAGCGACTACGCCTGTCGGGTGAAACGATGCGTCCGATAACCCCGACACAGGGCAAAAATTAATGCAATTTCCATCGAACGACATTACGTGATCGTCGAATCAGCTCATAATCCTCACATATTGAGGAGTTTCAGCGACGGTGTCACCGCCCTGGCGGCCGGTCGCCGAAGGAGAACGAGGGGGATAGGTTCGCTGGGCGTCAGCTTGGTGTAAATGCGTTGGCCGCTAACGTAGGCTTATAAACTTCGACAGCAAGAATATTACGCGGCTCTAGTGTTCCGGTACGAGCAACAGAGGTGACACGATCTGCTTCGACTAGCTACGACCACCCGCCGCAGCGATGCAGGCGTCGAAGGAGCGCAACCTGTGTACTACGCACTCAGTCGCCGTCGCCCGCCCGACGCAGGTCGTTTGGCATTCAGGGCGTTCCGCCCCAGGTTCTTCGTATATACTTGGAACCGAGTATTATTTCCTGTGCTTGTGTATGTGCTCAGTGGCTGGATATGGACCTCATAGAGCAGTTCTTCAGACTCAACAGCGACTCAAAGTTTACGGCGGAGGGGCCTGCAGCAATGCTTTCGGTTGGTGCACAGGTGCGACGACTACACGGATAAATTTTAAGATTGCTGCTAGCAAAGTGGGCCATAGTCGCTTTGTGTTGACACGATTTTGAGTGTAAGTACTCCGTGCAAAGGCGAATCTATCACGTTTCTAATCCACCTTTGTTTTTGTTGTTTTTCGCACGCACGACCGACTGCTAAGCAAATGCTTCTGTACCGATCACGGAGTGAATGTCTTCGGCCTTACATTGCGGAACGCCCAATAAAAAATCATATTCGTTCAGCGAGAAAACTTCCCTTTCTAGTGACCTTCTTTGATTGATAATTTCACCCGTACTTAAGTGCTTTAATCAACACGATCGATCAAGTTTGCTTCACTAGTTAGGACATTTTTGTGCCACATGCGGCACTAATGCTTGGCACGATGTATGCCACTGGTGGTATTGTGAATTGGTTTACTTCCAAAGCTAACACTGTGACAGGTGGGACCATTCAATTTGCTAAAAATGTGATATGGGAATTTCGTTCGTTGCATAACTAGCGTTTTACGTTTAAAATTGATAAGAAACATGCTCATGTGATGATGCATGTCTACAGCATAAGCTTTGCAGATCCAGAATGGACGTGCTATAGGCTACAGCCTCAAGATGTTTAATGGACCAAATTGGTGATTACACGGCAATAAATATTGTGGTGGAAAACTGCCCATTGACTCGGTGAGTTTTGATCTTGACCATTGGTGTGCTGTTAGCAAATTAGGTAATGGCACACCTTTTTCCTGATCATCTGGCTTCAAGGGACATTGCATCTAGATGTGCTTAAATAACTTTATTTCAAGGTTCAGTGGACCCCTCTGCATCATTACGGGAAGGCAGTCTCAAGCCACAAGAAACAGCAGTGAGTATACAATGCATAATAACAGGCACCAGTCTCCAGGTGTATAGTCTGCAGAAGCCAATTTGAGCCTAAAAATGTTTGTTTTGTTTAGATAGTTTGCATTTGGTGTATAATCCGCAGGGCACGATTTCCGCGCCCAGTGCATAGTCCGCCAAGCTGGTGCGTTGCGTCTTCGTGCTTTTTTTCCTGGGTGGTATTTTCTTCAGAAGTTCTTCGGCGAACACTATTGAGCCTGAAGAACTGCTCTTGAGGCCCATATCCAGCCACTGAGCACACACAAGCACAGAAAATAACACTCGGTGCCAAGTACAAGCGAAGCACCTGGGCGGAAGGCCGTGAATGCCAAACGAGCAGCGTCGGGTGACGGCGACTGACTGCGTTGCGCCCTTTCGATGCCTGCATCGCTGCGGTGGGTGGTCGTAGCTAGTCGTAGCGAGATGATCTTCACTTCAAGCAAGAAATCTTGCCATACCATAGTCAAGATATGCGTGCAAGTGTTCAATGACGTGGGCTCTCTCACGTTGGTGCAGTTGTCATCAAGAAAGGGACACATCAACAATGTTGCGTGTTTGAGGCTGAAACTATGACGCATATTTATCTAAACCTAAATTTATCGGTCTGCGGCTACAAACATTTTCGTTGACGTTGCTTAGATGACGTAACCGTTCAGGCCTCGCAATAAAGGGTGTTGCGAACTCTTCGGTTTGTATGAAAACCTATTTTTGCCCTAATAGAAGAAATTTTCAAAAGGACACGTGTCTTCTGCGGATACATATCTTCCAATTTACAATGCAGAGGCAAACAGAAAATCAACTGCGTACATCTACCTCTTAGCATAAGCACCTTTTCCATTCATTCTTGAGCACACTCATATATCAGCTTAGGTTGCTCTTGTTTTAGAAGCTTTGCCCTGTTCTGAAAAAAGTAAAAAAAGCTTTACCTTCGTTTTCCTTCTCGCATTTAATACAGACTTGTTTGTCAGCAGATCACACACACAGCAGATATCACTGTGGCACATACAACTCGAATAACAGATGAGACTATTGCTATTACAATAAAGCTTTCCACAAGAGCCAAAACCAGGCTTGTAGGGGTGCACAAGCACATCGAAATAAGATTGGCGCTTCCGGGGCTTGTTTACATTATGCGTAAAAACAGGACGATCGGCGACCAGCTGATCGCATTATAACACCAAGGATACCGGATGTTTCGATACATAGAACGCGGGATAAAGACCTCAATCGTCCCTTGTATGCTGTAGTTGTCCTACTTCCCATCCAACCGCTTTTCAGCACAATTAACTAGAACAACCGAAGAGTTCGCAACACCTTTTAATGTGAGGCCTGAATGCTTACGTCATCTAAGCAACGTCAACGAAAATGTTTGTCGCCGCAGACCGATACGTTTAGTTTTAGATAAAGTAAGGGTAACAGTTTCAACGCGCGAACATTGTTGATATGTATGTACCTTTCTTTGGACCCGCGTACATTCGGTTCAACTTGATGACAGCTGCACCAGCGTGAGAGCTCACGTCGAACACATGCACACATATCTTGACTATGGCAAGATTTCTTGCCTTCGACTGGCTTGAACACTTCATCTGTAGCATCACGGTAGGTCTTGGTTGAAACAATGATCGTCTCGCACACGGCAACAAACAGAAAACGACACGCTTTGTTTTATTTATACGCTACCGGTCTACGGGCGTCGCAAATCTATCCCCCTCTCGTCCGCCATGTTGGATCGATCGGAGCGCCCCCTATATTCGCTGAAACTCCTCAATACCAGCGTCCAGAATCCACTGCGCCGCGCCAGAAGTGGCGCGCGCTGAGTGGCCGATCAGCTAATGCCATTCGATGGAAATTAGACAAACATTTACCGCGCGGCCGGAGTTTAATATCCGCATCCTAAAACCGTCACGGCCGTGCGACTTTCAGCAATACGCCTATAAACAGAGTGACCTCGTTTCCTCTTTCTTTATACGGGCGTTTGTTATTGGATGCAGTATCAATACGCCTGTCAGTGAAGTCCCTAGAAATTATGCAATACGGAACTATCTTCAAAAGTAATGCAAATTACATTTCTAAGCATTTGTAGAGTGCGCAAATAGTTTTCCGTGGCAGTTACCTGAGCGGTTCTTTAAATACTTGATGAAGCAAGTGTTTAGTAACCTGATTTAAATACACTATAAGTTGATGGCCTAGTTGCTAAAACATTACATAAACAGTTAGAGCGAAAGACGAAGGACCACAGAAGACTGGAGAAGACAACTGCTACCACTTGGTGTCAAAACCATGTTTCTTCTTAGATTCATTTTATCACCATCTCAACGTGCAAGGCGAGGTTCTAATCCTTCGCTATTCCACAACATGTTGCAGCGCTTGTACGGTCGAGTCTTCGACTCGTCCTTTGTTTTTCACGCTAACTGCTTTTGTGACGTCTTAAATACACTTGTCGAGAATCTTGCGAAATTCTGACTACCACCGATCGGCCTCGCCAAGTGCTCAAAATTTCAGAAAACCAACAAACCGGATTTCTGTCCACGCGATGAAAGGACTTCCAGAAACGCAGAATCGAAACTAGAGTTTCCCGCTACCGTACATCATCTCTTAGAGATCGCGACAGCCATGCTTTCCCCAGTTTATTCTGGTGCTAACTATTGAAAACGAGCGTGTTGGTGAATAGATACGCATACATGAAAGGACACAACATCAAGGACGAGGACGAAAACAGAACTTCTTTAGTAAAGGAAGCTGTGAAAGAACGTCTGTTTCCGTACCCATCCTCGATGTTTTATCCTTTTATATATTCGTATATGGTGCTACGCCACCATGTTTTGTCCTTACTAAAATCGACCTTGTCAATCTACTTAGCCTTAAAAAATGTTGTCGCTACTTAGAAAAGCCACAAAGTTTGCTTCTTTTTTTTTTTTTTTTATTCTAAGGCCTTTGAAGAAACCCTTCAAGTTCCGGTCCTAAGTTTGCGAGTAATAAAGCTAACAAAGGGGATGAAATATTCTTCCACGTATTCCAACAGCCAGATTTCCAAACGCCTTTCACGAACTGCTCTATTTTTTTCTGAAAAAAGCCTCCGGAGATCCGTTGCCAGCGTAACGATCCCGCAATGTAGTGAGGCCCAAGCTGTTAATTGTAAAATATATCCTTTTTAAAACCCCATCAAGCAACATTGGCGGTCGCCATTTTCTAAGGGAAGAGGCGGGGGGGGGGGGGGGGGGGCGGAAAAAAATGGCGCACTCATAATTGGCACAGCAGCTACGAGATGGCGTGCACTTTTGAAAAGGGTCCCCTAAAAAGTTAATAATAAGCTATCCACGCGACGTTGGCGCCAATTCTTGGCATTTCGGTGAACTGGGACCTTAAGTTGAAGATTTACATGTGTGTTTTAAAAGGTCATGAAAAGGACGTAATGGCATCTGACTGGTGAAGCCAATTGTCTCCATCAATCAGACGCCACGCCATAATGTCACTTCCATGAGTTTTAAAACGGGGGAAGCATTTTGGCACAGCTTGGCACAAATGGCGCAGCACTCGCATCACTGTCAACTACTCTGACGGGAGAAACCCCGCCCGCCCCCCCCCCCCCCCCCCCCCTCTTACATCCACCCAAGAACCAACATGTTTCCGGATAAGCGGCGACAACCTCTAGGTGAGGTTTCGTGTCGTCAGCCTCTTCCGGGAGCGAGGGAAACTTCCAGTCGTGACAGGGATCGGACGTGTTGGTCAGGGCTCTTTCTCTGATGCTTCTCTGATCTGGGAATTTCGATAGGTGGGGAGGGCATTGGGGTTCTTTTTGGGTGCATATTAAACAGTTCCGGACTCTACCTTACCCTAGTACGTGTGTGTTTCTCATCTGCATTCGAGAGACGCAATGTAGCGATCATCGGCGCAACGGACGTTTCTTGAACTGGCCCGCGACAATGAATACATATAGAGCACAAAAGTCGCAGATGTAGAAATGTATTACTCTAAGATTAGAGAATAATCAGTCTCTAATACCAATTAGAGACCGTCGCCATCGCCATTAACTCCCTTGAACACTACAAGCACAAGATAAAGTCCCAACAACGATATTAGCTTGCATGTGAAACATCTGTGCAATCATAAAGGTACAAAGAGAAAGGCGTTGAACCCTTACTCGTGTAATATTATATATAGTGTGTCCACAATAAATCCCTGTGCTCTAAAACGAGCCAGAAAAATCAGCACCTGGATGTAGAAATATTCAACTTTCACCGAATGTTCACTTAGGCTGAGGATTTTGCCTGGTGAAATTTCGAGGCATATGCAACTTCCCGTAAAATATTAAACCAACAAACTTGCCAAAGTCAAGGGATAAATCGTTCCTCTAAAAACTTCCGCTCTGCGAATACAGGTTCCACGCCGTGCCCCGGCGTCATGTAGGGAAGCTCACTTAACAGTGATAACTCGTTACGCAAAGAATGTCCGCTCTAAAAATCTAGGTTCCCCGCCATGCACCGGTGCCATGTGAGAAGCGCATTAAATAAGGATATCACCCATAAAATGTCCACTTTGCGAATGTAGGTTTCCCGCCGTGCACCGGTATCATATGGGAAGCACAGTTAATGGTGATAATGTCCCAAAGAATGTCCACTTTGCAAATGTAGGTTCCCTGCCGTGCACCAATGTAATTTGGGAAGTGCGCTTTACGGGAACAACTCGGTACCCAAAAGAATGCCTGCTCTGCGAATGTGGGTTCCCTGTCATACACCAGTGCCATGTGGGAAGAGCACTTAACGGGGATAACTCTCTACCCGAAGACTGTCCGCTCTGCGAATGAAGGTTCCCTGCCCGTGCAGGGACTCAAACCGAGAAATATAACATTTCGGCTACGGTTACAGTTACCGTTGGCTGCTGATATCGGTTTCGTTTCGGTTTTTTTACGGTTTTTTACGTTTTTGGTTACCAGCTACACGTTCCTAAAAATTGTCTTTTTCGTTTCTCCAATAATTTGTTTTATTTAAAGGCTAGACAGCTGTTTTCTAATAAACGGTTTAAAGTAGTCCCAGATATCATACAACGGGACATTCACAATAACAAGAATTCAAAAATGTCTTAGTACTTCTAATTGGTCAAATGTTGCAACGTTTCTATCTCCAACACTTGTTCACTATATCTATTTGATTTATATAGTTTGACGCTTAAGCATACGTGTTACCACCGCTACTCGGGGATCATTGCATTGTATACAATAAAAATAAACATTGCTACTTTGTTGTTCGGTAGAGTTTATAAACAACCCTCAGAAAGTTCCCACTGGGTACTGGAAGAATCATTCGAACCTTTTCCTCTCCATACAAGGCGTTCGTGCAATTTCGGGCCGCCATGACAGGGAGGCGACAACGCTTCCGGTTCAGGCTTTTTTTTATTTTCTTTGCATACTTTTAAAGGGCAACACCACTGCTATGTTTCGTGTGTTCCGCAATGAAATCTGTCGTCTGTAATGTTTACCACGTCCACTGGCTTCTTGAAGTGCTGTAATGTTTTTGCAATCGACTGGGCAACTTTGCTGTAGAAGGTCTCCGCGAAATAAAAGATGCAACGAGCAGAAACTCTGCAGGCGTCGAACGTAGACAGTCTCTGTAACGTGCACGTCGATATCACGTTCAGCACTATACTCTGTTTCACCTTGTGTTGTACCGCAGGAAAGGCTACAAGCGAGAGCTCCTTGCTGTAGGGCGCATTTCGGCCGCACAAGCTCTCTTGCAACAAGGGCAGCTGCCAACGCTATGAGCTCGCGCTTCTAGCCTTCGCTGCGGTACAACATAAGGTGAAATGGAGTATAGGATCGCTTAATATTGAAATCAAAAATGCACACAACCGACTCTTTCGGACAGCAAAAACACTGGATCGACAGAATCACACTTGAGTTCTTACGCCTAATAAAGAATTGATTCAAATATTAATTCATATTCACCCAACTGTAACTTTATATTTTTGTCTTAACCCAGGTTCTCGTAACACAGGCCACTGGCACAGACCAACTTGATACTGCATAAAATATTTAATAATGAAAAGAATAGTGTTTATCATACTTTTTTTTATTTTAGAGCAGAGTCTTTTCTGACGAATGAAAAAACAGTTAGGGCGCAGGCGAGCTGGTGTAAGTTTACCATTTTTTTGTGTTTGAGCTGTGTTTGAGCTGTGTTTTAGCTGTGTTTGAGACGTCGTCGTGTTTGAGCTGTTTGAGACGTCGCAGTGTTTCTTCCACCCAGTCTCAAGTGGTTTAAAAAATGGTAATCTTTTCTGACGTTAATTTTCGGGTGCATGCGAGCTTGTAAACAGGCGGTTTATGCGAGAGTTCTTAACATACTCCAGCAAAAACCCAGATAAACTAAAAAAAGAAAACAAACATATATTTTGTGAGTTTATATCAGCGGAGGACTTCACATATTCTGAAATTGACGTGGAACCAAACCTCGGGTCCAGTTCGACGTCAATTTCAGAAACGTCAATTTTGAAGATTGAGAGCCAGATTTTTTCTTTCAGCATGCAACAAAACGCCTGTTCGTGACATGATTAAAGCAAGACGTCAACATAGCATGAAACCACTGGTACCATCCTTTCAATTTTATTACTCGCCGATGCCATCAGACATGACAGCGCTTGTGTGGCTATGTCCCCAGGAGTGTCGCGCGATTGTACCAAGTTAAACGTGAAACTCCCCCCCCCTTTTTTTTTTTTACTTTATTGCCCCAATTCTAGAATCTAAAATAGCCTTTTGACGCCGGCACCTGCAACCGTATCCACGACAATATCATTCACGGAATCGCTAGCGTAGGTCGACGTTGTCACAATCACGATATGTCACGTTTCGTCAATTTCCGTGCTAAATTTAGCGGGGAATTGACACTTGGGCGATGCTTGAGGGAATTGATGCTCGTCGTCAAAATCATGCTACCTTTTTTTTTTTTTTGCAGAGAACGAGCGGCACAACTGTACACACTGAGACAGCTTTATCTCAATCACGATATCTCTACTCGTCGAAAACGCACCTCTTGATTTCTTACGGGGCACAGTCAAGCACGAGTGGCACAATTCTTCACACCCTCCTTCAACTATGTCTGACAGGCGTAGCATAGTTTTGCCTTGGACAGCTCGAACACTCACGATGACGCGCATTTGACGAAGCAATGTTGTGCTTGCACACGCTCTCCCACGCACGAAAAACATGAAAGTTGAAGTCTCGGCTGATTTGTGGGTGTCTTACCTCGTAGAATGTCACACGTGTATGCAAGTTTCCACTGGGACGTCAGGAAGGCCAAGTAACCATCGCCACGAAGGACACATAAAACAAAATGCGGTGCTTTTTTTGGCACCGTATAGACCCGAAGCACACATTGATCTATCTTATGTCCGGGTTTTGACATACTTTTTTTGATTTTCCGCCAAGGAAAACTTAAGAGACCCAAGAGCTCTATCTTGTTCACTGAAACATACTCAAGAACCTGGTCAACCGGAAGTTATCTCGGCCACAGGAAGTTTCGTCATTACTATTTTCACCCCTTGTCCCATATATGACACCCCAAAACTTCAGTTCAACATTCAGCGCACTGATGCCTAACAAAAACCGTAACTTTTACGAGGTGCTTGAGAACGGTGAAATTATACCTCATTAAACAGCTAAGGTATGTATCAAAGACTATAGAAAAATAAACACTGAGGTCTTGCAGTAATGCAAAGAAAACCCCAATTACTTTTCCTGTAGTCCATAGCACGTACATTAGCTATTTTAATAAGTTGTACCACTCGGCTATCAAGCTGCCTGTTAAAGTTGGGAACATCAGTTCGACGTCGGCACGCTGTACGTCGAACTGAAGTTTTGGGGTGTCATATATGGGAGAAGAAGTGTAAGAATATGCACTTTTTTCTCCGAGAGTGTTGCCGAGCAACGAGACAAGCGACGGCGACCCGCTTCGCTGTCACTCGGTCAGTCGCGAGATGAGGCAAACCGCATGAAAGCGACGAGAGCAAGCGATGAAGCAGATGAGCGACGCTTTCTAGAAATCCAAAAACCGGGCAATGTGACGAGCGACAGTGAAAAATCTTCGTCGCTCGCCACTGACTCTCGTCGCTGTCACCGCCACTCGTCTCGTCGCTCACTAAATCACTTACATGCGGTTCAGCCTCGCCGAAGAAGGTTTTTAAAACCTTGTGTAAACGGTGAAACTTGCCTTTGAAAACATGTGGCAATTTTTACGAAAGCACAGTGCCGCAGTAAAAGGCACAACGCGTTGAAAGCGAGTTTCGCCAGTCTCACGGCGTGTCAAAGCTTCCTTGGTACGCTGAAGTGCTGCATCTCTGTGCCTTCACACGCTTAGATACCGATCAAAAATCGACACCACAGCAAAGTTCTGGAAGTGTGTCACGCATAGATGTCTTTTCATCATATATCGGCCACGTATTAAGTTCTAGATCGTCCAGTAGTTCCAGCAAGTTGCTATGAATAAAGGGGGAAAATAACTGTGGTTGCTATTATGCACTATTAACCATGGCTATGTTCCAAATCTAGTCGAATGGATCACATGGCAGCACAAATACACCAAGGCTGTGGAGGAAGGTACGTTTTCGAACACAAAAGTATGAAACAGCGAGATCGAAAATTTCTTGAAACACGACCCATATTGTTGTGTGCCTTCTGTCGCCATCACCACCACTGTGCCCCCATCCTCCTCTTCCGTCGCCACTAGATCAAGCTTGTTTCTGGACCGCAAGTGCGGCAATTTAGAAATATAGTCATCATAGTACACTGCACTCGCAAAACACATACAAACGACGTCGATTCTTCATCGGTATCCAAGCATGCAAAAGCGCAGAGACGCAGCACTTCGGCATGCCAAGGAAGCTTTGATCGGGCTGCGAGACTGGCGAAACTTACTTTCGACGGGTCCTGCCTTTTTCTTGTGGCTCTGCGTTTGCATAAACATTTTAACGTGTTCTCAAAGGGAAGTTTCACAGTTTACACAAGTCTTTAAAAAAACTTCTTCGGCGAATGACGACGAACAAGTAGAAAATGGCTGTTCAGCTGGCTGCACGCCAGCCTCCAGAACACTCCAAAAAGGCCATTTTTCGACATACAAGATGGTCGTCCCGTGGCCGCATTTGCGGCTGCAGCAACCAAGCGGGATGTGCGATCCAGCAAATTGTCATAGAGATAAGTGACCACCACATTTCAAGATCCCTCCTCGAGGCCATTCTTGACAAAAACTATTGTTATTTTTTGGTTAATATCAGTTGCCGGTAAAAATTTACGGTGACAATTACGGATTTCATAAATATTAAATAACAGTTTCCTTCCAGTTACAGTTACTGAAAACATTTCATTCCTAAACGGTTTTCGGTTTCGGTTCCGGTTGAAGTCCCTGCTGCCGTGCACCGGTACCAAGTGGGAAGTGCACTTAACGAGGATAACTCACTACCCGAAGACTGTCCACTCTACAAATGTGGGTTCTCTGCCACGCACAAGTGCCATGTGGGAAGCGCACTTAAGGGTTGATAACTCGCTACCCAAAGAATGCCTGCACTGCAAATGTAAGTTTCTTGCAGTGCACCGGTACCATGTGGGAAGCACACTTAACGGGGATAGCTTGCTATCTGAAGACTGTCTGCTCTATGAATGTAGGTTCTCTGCCGTGCACCGGTGCCATGATGGGGGAAGCGCACTTAACGGAGATAACTCACTACTCAAAGACTGTCTGCTCTGAGAATGTAGGTTCTCTGCCATGCGCCAGTGCCATGTGGAAAGCGCACTTAACGGGGATAACTCGCTACCCGAAGAATGCCTGCTCTGCAAATGTAGGTTCCTTGCCGTGCACCAGTACCATGTGGGAAGCGCACTTAACGGGGATAGCTTGCCACCCCAAGACTACCTGCCCTATGAATGTAGGTTCTCTGCTATGCACCGGTGCCATGATGGGGGAAGCGCACTTAATGGGGATGACTCACTACTCGAAAGCTGTCTGCTCTGAGAATGTAGGTTCTCTGACATGCATTGGTGCCATGTGGAAAGCGCACTTAACAGGGATAACTCGCTACACAAAGAATGTCTACTCTGCGAATATGGGTTCTCTGCCGTGCATAGGTGCCATGTGGGAAGCGCACTTAAGGGGGATAACTCGCTACCCGAAGAATGTCCACCCTGGAAATGTAGGTTCCTTGCCGTGCACCAATACCATGTGGGAAGTGCACTTAACGGGGATAGTTCGCTACCCGAAGACTGTCTGCTATATGAATGTGAGCTCTCTGCCGTGCAACGGTGCCAAAATGGGGGAAGCGCCTTTAACAGGGATAACTCGCTACACGAAGAATGTCCACCCTGGAAATGTAGGTTCCTTGCCGTGCACCAATACCATGTGGGAAGTGCACTTAACGGGGATAGCTTGCTGCCCGAAGACTGTCTGCTCTATGAATGTGAGCTCTCTGCCGTGCACCGGTGCCAAAATGGGGGAAGCGCCTTTAACAGGGATAACTCGCTACACGAAGAATGTCTGCGCTGCTTATGTAGGTTCTCTGCCGTGCACCGATGCCATGTGGGAAGCACACTTAACGTGGATCATTTGCTACCCAAAGAATGCCTGCTCTGTGAATGTAGGTTCCTTGCTGAGCACCAGTACCATGTGGGAAGCGCACTTAACAGGGATAACTTGCTACCCGAAGACTGTCTGCTCTGCAAATGTAGGTTCTCTTCCATGCACCGGTGCCATGTGGGAAGCACACTTAACAGGAATAACTCACTACCCGAATAACGCCTGCTCTGCAAATGTAGGTTTCTTGATGTGCATCGGTACCATGTGGGAAGCGCACCTAACAGGGATAACTCACTCCCCGAAGACTGTCTTCTCTGCAAATATAGGTTCCTTGCCAGGCACCAGTACTATGTGGAAAGCACACTTAACGGGGCTAACTCGCTACCCGAAGACTCTGCTCTGTGAATATAAGTTCTCTGCTGTTCACCAGTGCTATCTGGGAAGCGCACTCAACAGGGATAGACTGGTACCCAAAGAATGCTTACTCTGCGAATGTAGGTTCCTTGCCGTGCACCGCAAGCTGCCATGTGGGAGGCGCGCTGAATGGGGGTAACTCACTGCCCGAAGAATGTCTGCTCTGCGAATGTGGGTTCCCTGTTGTGCACCGGCACCATGTGGGAAGCACACTTAACGGGGATAATTTGCTACACGAAAAATATCTGCTCTGCGAATGTGGGTTCTTTGCCATGCACCAATGCCACGATGTGGAAAGTGCACGGATAACTCGCTACTTGAAGACTGTCTGCTATGCGAATGTAGGTTCTCTGTTGTGCACCGGTACCATGTGGGAAGCACACTTAACGGGGATAACTTGCTACACGAAGAATGTCTGCTCTGCGAATGTGGGTTCTCTGCCGTGCACCGGTGCCATGATGTGGAAGTGTACGGATAACTCGCTACCTGAAGAAAGCCTGCTCTGCGAATGTAGGTTCCTTGCTGTGTGCCGGCACCATGTGGGAAGCGCACTTAACGGGGATAACTTGCTACCTGAAGAATGCCTGCTCTGCAAATGTAGGTTCCTTGCTGTGCACCGGCACCATGTGGGAAGCGCACTTAACGGGAATAACTTGCTACCTGAAGAATGCCTGCTCTGCGAAAGTAGGTTCTCTGCCACGCACTGGTACCATGTGGGAAGCGCACCTAATGGGGATAACTTGCTACACGAAGAATGTCCGCTCTGCGAATGTGGGTTCTCTGCCGTGCACCGGCGGCCATGTGAGAAGCGCACCTAATGGGGATAACTTGCTACACGAAGAATGTCCGCTCTGCGAATGTGGGTTCTCTGCCGTGCACCGGCGGCCATGTGAGAAGCGCACTTAACAGAGATAACTCGCTACCCAAAGACTGTCTGCTCTGCGAATGTAGGATCTCTGCCATGCACCGGTGCCATGTGGGAAGCACATTTAACGGGAATTACTCACTACCCGAAGAATGCCTGGTCTGCAAATGTAGATTCCTTGCCGTGCACCAGACCATGTGGGAAGCACATTTAACAGGGAGCACTTGCTACCCGAAGAATGTCTGCTCTGCAAATGTAGGTTTCCTGCTGTGCACCAGTATCATGTGGGAAGCACACTTAACGGGGATAACACGTTACCCAAAGACTGTCTGCTCTGCAAATGTAGGTTTTCTGCCATGCACCGGTGCCATGTGAGAAGCGCACTTAACAGGGATAACTCACTACCCGAAGAATGCCTGCTCTGCAAATGTAGGTTCCTTGCCGTGCACCGGTACCATGTGGGAAGCGCACTTAACGGGGATAACTTGCTACCCAAAGAAGCCTGCTTCGCGAATGTAGGTTTCTTGCCGTGCACAGCTGCCATGTGGGAGGAGCACTTAATGGGGATAACTCACTACCCGAAGAATGTCCGCTCTCTGAATGTAGGTTACCTGCAGTAAACCAGTGCAACATGGAAAGTGCACTCGATGGAGCTAACTCTCCCCCCTTTACACCATTTCATCTTACGTCCGACCACAGCAGATGCTGCAAGCCATCCCAGCCAATCCAGACATGTGAACGTAGCTTGCGATACACACTCCACGTGTCAGTGTGCCCTCCCTCCAAGGTCACATCACACGTTCAATGTGGCCGAACGTAAGGTGAAACAGAGTATAAACTTCCAACAGTAAAAGATATATATATTACGAAATGTTCCAGTATCAGTATTCTATACCAGAGTACAAGTGAATTCACAGTTATTCTAATCGACACCTACTGGTTCGAATACTTACAGAATTCCATCATGATGACCTGTCAGCGCAGTCGAAAAAGATGGCAATTATCTTTTGGCAGAAGGCTCACAAAAATTATTTATAATCAGTTTTGTAGGCCCTACCGAAGAAAAAGTAACAAAATATGTTCCTCATTATTTGCAAATAAAAGGAAAACGTTATCGTCCTACATTACCTCAAAGTAAAAGGAATTTGTTACCGCTACCAAACAAAGTAATGCACATTGCTTTTGCATTACATTTTATGTATGAATTAACATACTATATAGAGTTGACTGTAAAGGTATGTATAAGTGCCATGTCTCAAGAAACATTATGTTCACGCAGAAACTGAAAGTAATTACCTTATCTTTTTTACGTTTTCACCTAATACTCACAAAAAAGTTGTAAACAAACTAAAAAATTTACTTAACTTGTCGCTCAAAAACGAAAAAAAAAAATTGGAGTGCAATTTTTTTAAGTATTGGGAGGAAGAGGTAAGAAGTAACGTAACTATGTCACCCGTTACTCGAATTAAGTAACATAAATGTTACCCGCTACTGTTTTGGAGACGTAACGAGTACATTACCACATTACCGAAAGTAACTTGTTACCGGTAACGTCGTTACTTGTAACATGTTACTGCCAACACTGCTGATAATTTAACAGGATGCAGCAGAATATAGCACGACCAAGTACAGCGATGTGGCTTGGCACCAATAGCGTGGGAAAGATATCGCTGCATTAAAGCAAGAATAAAGGCAAGCTGGTTTAGCATGGACATATATTAACCCCGGAGGGTGGGTGAACACGTGGAAGCACAGCACATGTCGCAGCGTCACGCCTTAAAATGTGTAACGCTTTTTAACGGAACCCCCAATTCCAGAAATGTGCCTTTGCACGTAAGAGTGGAGCAGGTTTCTCGCAAAGCTGTGAGCATTTTTTGTCAGACGAGTGTTTCTGCGTTCTGGTTTTCCCACATGAGCTTTCATGAGTCGCCGATTTTAGGGTCAGCTTCGGGACTTCTGGCAGCGTGTCCCCTCAAAAAAATTTACAAGGCTTCCTTTACTACAAAACTAAATAATGCTTTCGCCGAAAGCTCAGTATCCACCCAAATGTAGCCCTAGACGCCAGGACGAGTTGTCCATGTATTTGTGGGCATTGTAGTCCCATGTATTTGTGGCCATTGTCAGCCATCATTTTAACATTGAAAATTTTTAATTGTCTCTAACTTTTAAATGTGATAACGGCTTGTTCTGAAACTTTGGCATCTAATTCTGACCACTAGTGCTACATTTTGGCAGAAACTGAGCATTTGACAATGTAAAGTCAATTTTTGCAATTAAAAAAACACTGCAAATATTTTGTGGAACACCCTAGGTGTTCATGTTACAGAAAAGTGTAGATACAGTGCATGCCAGCCAAAGCTTGAATATTGCCATTCTGTTTACAATATAAAAATTTATGCATAACCTCTGGACATGAATCTGAAGGTGGCTGGTTAACACACTTGCATTTGAGTGTGCTCAAGAGCATTAGGTTCTCTTGTAGCTACTTAACGAGAGAACACACTGCCATATTGGTACCATCTGTAAGTCAGCCCTGAAACACTTACAAACTGAGTACTATATAAATTTTTTTATAGCTTTTTCATCATTCTTTGACTGTGGGTTGGAAATATTTCTGACAATGTTATATGATCATTTCTCATGTGTAATGCATTAGTTTGATCTTGGAAATACTGGCGAGACGTTGGTCCAGTTATAAGCAAATTGGAAGGATTCGAGAAATACCCGAGAGTAACGTCAGCATGCGAGAGTGTTCCTAGAGAGCCTAGATGTAAAAAAGGAAGCAACCGAAATCATGAATTGCGTTTGCAATTTCAGGGCGTAAGCCCTCTTGCACAGGTCGGTTTCAAGTGCATGTGCGTTGCATCTTTATGGGGCAAGAAGTAAAGCGGGTGGAAAATCGGAGACATTTGCAGACGATCGGAGCTTTTGACTCCCCCTCGCAGCTCGTACTGCGAGTGTGGCTTGGTAAATCGCGTGACCTTGGTCAATAAGATGGAAACACTCCAAAATATAGCTACACTAGTGATCTCTTGATGTAAGCAGTAATGAGGAAATGCAATGTACTTGGACACACTCGAGGCCGGTTCACATATTTGCATTTCACTGTGACCAAGTGAATTCGGATCTCTTGCGAGTGCTCACGACAGGAAACACGCCACGGATCAGTGAAACCCACTGGCACGCCGGCACCACCTGCCGAGCAGTCTGGAAATCTATATAACCATGCCAAAGGTTTCGCAGTATGTGCAAAATCAAATCTACACATTATCTACGAGAAATGGTCGCTTACGACATTGTCAAGAAGTATTTCGAGGTAAAACCATTCTGCATAAAAAAATAGAAAATAAGTGAGAACCGATGATGTTTCAGGGTTCCCAATACAGTTGAACCTCGATGTAACGAAGTCGGTAAAATTCGCAATTTACTTCGTTACATTGAAATTTCGCTAAATCGAAATTTGGCTTTAGCATGCGAAAAAAAAAAAAATTCCGAAACATTTTACGGGTATGAAAACTCACCGAAAATGACATTTATTTAGGGGCAAAGTAGTCCGCGAGTTTTGCTTGCGCCTTGTCCGACAGTAGCAGCGGCGTCGGCGGCGTCATACGGCGTTCGAGCGCCCAGAGCGCTTGCACGGCATCTTGCTGCCCATGCGACGCCGTGTACCTCCTCAGTACGTCCATTGCGTTGAGCACTTCCCGAGTGCTCGTGATCTCGGCAGTTTCTTCCGGATGGCGTCTAAAACGTTTGCTTTCTCATCCAAAGAAAGAACTTTACGTTTCCTTATGGCAGCAAGCACGTAAGTGAACCGCCCGGTTAAAAAATAAAGCTGTTTAGTTTAGGCGGTGCCAATGTTTCCAACCTACACAGCACTCTTGCCCGCACAGTTTACTTGCCCCCTTGCGCCCACAGTGTGCTTGCGCCTTTGCTTTACATCACGCTCGCAAGACGATAATCGGTCTTTTCGGTCTTCTCCTAGATGGCACTGCCCGTGCGGTCGCGCGGTCGCGCCATCACGTCGCTCCCCCGCTGAAGTTGGCTCCCGCGCTACCCGCGGTACAGTGGACTATGATGATCAGTGAATGTCAGTGGTGATGCTGTTATGCCGTGTTAACTTTTTGCTCGGCATTTTCTGGCCAGCCTCGCGGAATCCGCTTTGCCGCATGCCTCGCCGGCGCTACCGGCGCCGCATCCTCGGGCAGCCTAGGAACGTTGGAAGGCCTGTCCCCGTGAAGTAACCTATCAAGCGCTCGCGTTTGCGCATAATTTTTTTTTTTTAACCACAATTTTTTTGCGAAGTTGTTTTTTAGAGTTGATTTATTTATTGCCTTCTATGGCAATGGCGCTTCGTTATATTGAAATAGCAGCAAAATAGACTTCGTTATATAGGGACCAAAAATACATGGGGTCTATGGGCAAGAAATTATGAAAAATAAAATACTTCGTTAAATCGAGAATTTCGTTACATTGAAGTTCGTTATATCGAGGTTCGACTGTATATGGTGCCAGCGTGGTGTCTCGTTGTTAGCGGTCACAGTCAAATGGAAATGTGTGAACAACCCTCCAGTGGTTAACGTGTCTACTGTGCGCACTCGTTCGACAGGAGAGTGTGTTACCGCACTGCAGCTCGGAGCACTAGGGGAGAAAGCTCTCGCTGCAGAACCCAGGCATCGTGGGTTAAATCCACACCTCTGGCCGTTTAGATCTGGATGAGCATCGCACCGGCTTGCGGTTGTGTGTCACTACTGCGTGAGGCATGACCCCGGCCTAACAGTGACACTGCGCTGCCTAAATGTATCATCTAGAGCAGACACTAAACAGCCATTGGGGCTAACTATCTTCCCGCCATCCAAGCATTCACACAACTCAGTCACTTTCCCCCACCCTTGCCTGTTTTGATGTCGATTAGCATCAAACCATTGTATGTTTGCATAGTAACTATAGCATGATGCACATTAAAGACCACAAATTAGCAGGGATATTTGAGACCAGCCAAATTTCTAATCTGTTGCAGAGACACAGGACGCGCAGTGAGGCTGACTAACTTTTCACTGTCTGAAAATGCACACAACCCAACTACTTTACACCACCCCTGCCTCTTTCAATCTGGGCGAACGTCGTACCGGACTCTGTTTGCATACTCCTACAGCGTGCTAAAGACCCCACGCTAGCGATGGTACTGCACCGAATAAATTCCTCATCTACAGCAAAGACACCAAATGCCCGTTGGGACTGACCTACTTCTCACCATCTAAACAAACGCGGAACACGATCGTTGATCTTACTCACCCGAGCAGGCAGGTGACAAGGAAGATAGGCCAGAGGGTGGAGGTAGACAGAACGAAGGTGTAGGCCAGCATCCCAGCCAGGGACAGCACGTACACGACAAGCGTCGTCTCCTTGTAGCGGTGCGTCTTGTCCAGCACCACGCCGCACAGCACCGAACCAGCCATGCCCGAGATGACCAGCGACAGGCCCAGCCAGCCCACACTCTCTCCCTGGCCCTGGATAATGAATACACTCTATTTACTAAATGCATAGCATTTACAGGGTCACGTCTAGTGTTTTCATGTTGTGCATGAAGCATCGATACAGCATGCTGATCAGAGCGTGCTGTTTTCGATTGCGTGCTCCACATGATTATCAGCGACTCCTATTGGAGCACACACTTTCATCAGCACTTGGCAGCAGCAAAGCGGACTAAATATATCATTAAGGCTCTTGCTCAAGGGCTTTGTGTGCCACTAAAGTGGCGCAGGAGCGAGAATGGCGGGCACAGCAGGGTGGAGAGGGAGGAGCGAGGGATGCGTCAGAAAAACTAGAGAGCCAAGCCCAGCGGCGACAGGATGCCAGTCGCCATTACACGGTGGCCAACCGGCGGGTCAAGCACCAGTTTATGGACAATTCGTTTGGCACGGCGTGTAATGCGTGCGACAGACTTGTGGTACGAGTGGATGTGAGCAAAGGCATTACAAATACAATGCATTTATAACACCCTTGGGAAATACCAGAGACAGTTCATTTTTCACTGGAGTGTACTGACCT
This sequence comes from Ixodes scapularis, assembly GCF_016920785.2. Classification (NCBI taxonomy): domain Eukaryota; kingdom Metazoa; phylum Arthropoda; class Arachnida; order Ixodida; family Ixodidae; genus Ixodes; species Ixodes scapularis. The sequence continues at coordinate 65,686,184 of NW_024609880.1, read as the reverse complement.
ATTCACTCGCCTATTTACCAAAATATTCACTGGGTTATTAAAATGCCTAATCCCTCAACTATTCAATTGGAAATTCACTGACGTATTCACTCTGGGGTGGGGTTGAGTATGGAGGCACTTTAGAATAGCATGGTCAGAATGACAAAAGCGCCAATTTGACCATGCCATTAGTAGTTTGGTTGGTGCATGGCATTCGGCAGGTGCCTCTTGTGTGCATTCAAACTCTTTATCACGGTAGTACCTCGGTTCAATGCCCACCCCGAAGCAACGTATAATTCATGAACAAGGAGGAGAGGGCGATGTTTCTGTGTTGAGCCATAAAAAGTTCATAAAAAATTTAGAGTAACAAAAGCTGAACTTTACAAAGAATATGATTAGAAACAAAGTATGCAGAAAAGAAGTATATGGTACTGAGCAACTGCAAGCAATGCTTTCTGCAACTTTTGTTCTAACGGGAGAGAAACATGCTTAATGTTCTAGCCTCTCTCTTCCTGAATTAATCAGGCACTTTTTATTTCCTGTTCATAAACTTTTCAAAGTTTGCTCCCTTTTTTTTTCTCGCATAACTTTTTGGAGTTAGAGGCAGTCTGTAACGACTACTTTTAACAGGCAGGCGATGTTAAACTGTTTTCTTTTTGGAAATCAAAGTTTTGCCTAAACATGGGGCAGGCAGCTTTTCATTGCTGTTTGCCAAGCAGAGTAATTACGTCCCTTCGTTTGTTCCTCAGACTTCGGTTCACACAGTGCTAATTGTTGACCAACTCGACTCTATGTTTTCTATCATTTCTTTGCTTACAGGGGTTGTATTTTTCAACCCCTAATGAGCTTGGATGAAAATAAACGAGAGGGATGAAAATGTTTTAATATACATAAAACTTAGACACGCATTCTACCTGTTACTCCACCAAATCACCACAGATATTAAGGCAGTTATTATGACGTGGCACAAGCTTTTGGGATGCCCTCTTGCAAGAAGGATGCCGCGCTGATTCTTAGTCATTCCATCTCGCAACAAAAAGACTGTCAGTCACCGCTGACATGTAATGTGCACGGAGGAAACTGCATAAATGTTCGATAGGGACAAACAGACGTCCATAACGATGAAGATCAGAAAAGAATGTCTGTGGCTACTTGATGGGCTTGTTGAACGTGGGATGGAATGATAGAGAACCTATAGGAACCCAGGCAGTAACCTTTTATGAGGAGTGCATCAGAAAGCTTATGCTACTTCATGATAAGTGCCCAAATCAATGCTGCAATCAGAAAGGGATGCAGCTAGAGTATGCACCTAAGTTTTACCGAGTATATCAAAACACTTTTGATCACTCATCTCTTTTTACTGAGTTTGAAAAAAAAACAGCCCTTGTATCTAAGTTAACTGCTAAGAGAAATTCAGAATTATGAAAGCTGGCATACACCACATGTATAGCTGCCAATTTAACAGCACCCTGCTTGCAAATGTTCTGGGAGTTATGGCTCTTGGTATCACAAGGTGCACAGCATGAACGCATGATTGTGCTTTCTCACAGTTGACTAATGCAGCCTAGCATTTAACAATAAATGTTGCCACCTACATCGGTGCCCTAAATTAGTAAATCCAACTACACTATTAATTTTTATCATTATAAGCCATAAGGTAAAAATAAGAAAAACTTACAACTGCAAGTTGAGGCTAACTATTTGTGTTCTGTACTCGAATAAGGTATATAATGTATTGTTTGCTGGCAACTCTTTTTCCTGACAGACGCCACTCCAGTCTTTCTTTGCCTTGTTGCAGAGCCCACTAAAACTTGTCAGCAACATAAAATAACATTGTTTCCTAACCAATTCCTCACATTTGTTCTACCTTCCTATTGTCCCCAGTCAAAACAAGATAGACTTTCTTACATTTGCCAAGTGATTCGGTAGCCAACAAACTTTGAGCACTCTAAAATTACTGGCCATAAGATAGAAACACAACTAGAAAAAAAAAACTCTATTAATGATATATGTTGCAATATGAGGCAAGAAAACACATTGTGATAACAATCAGAAAACTGTAGGTATATTTGATTGTGGCATTTGGCCATGCAATGAATTCTTCCCCTCCTGGTCAATAATTATTGTCCTAACTCTTCCAACTGCTATGCAACGACGTATATGCATACGTTCACTTTGCTGACATCATACAGCTGATGCATATATCATCTAAGCACAAAGAACCAAACAACAATAGAGTCACTCACGGGGAAGTATGGCAGCACCACTTGGTTGAGCAACGTTGAGATCGCATAAAAGGTTCCCACGTTAATCCCTGCGTAACGAAACAACACCTCGTAAACAGTATGTAACCAACTCTGGAATCAGCATCACATACACAAAACACATCAATAAAAGATATACAGTCAAACATCATTTTATCGAAAATGGATATATAGAATCATTGCCTTTATCGAATCGTTGTCAAATTGCCATAAGAAATATATGCATTTTAAATTTTTTATATCAAACTCGGTCGGTAAAAAAATTAATAATCAAACTCCACAGCGCCGGAAAGTGTATGCTCCAGAGATAGGTAGCAGGGTTCTCCGCAATGCATCGGAGGATATGGTCGGCTTTCCAGTAACAGATCGGAGCATAGCGGTGGCAGAGTAGGCGTCTGTGACTTTCAGAAGCACATGCCTACATAAAGCATGAAACACATGAGCGGTGAAACTGGGCACCGCGCACCTTTCGCCGCATGTCGCTAGGCGCATTACAGGCACACTGTGCAACTTTATTTGTATCGACCAGATCCGAGCAAAGCGGCACCGCGCGGAAGTGACGTAGGGACACCACCACCGATTGCCATAGATACTGGCACGCGCTGCCGTGCGCTGCCCACTTTCATCACTCATGTGTCCTTGCTTAAGGCTTTATGCCTTCGGTGTTGGGAGCACCATCCAGACTCAGCGGCATACGCAGACGGCTCAGTTGCTGTCTTTGACTCGAATGGGCTCAGTCTGTCCAGTCATATCACTCTTTTCATGTGCTTGTTACACAGCTCCCGCAGTTGCGTGCTTTTGTTCCTCCGACGCTCCGTCAACCGTGTGTAGCATAGTGATGGCGACAAAACGTAAGAAAACGTATGTCACCGAAGATTGCAACGATCATCCGCCGCGCTGAAAAAGGAGAAAAGAAGTCCAATGTTGCCGAAGAGTACAACATACCGCGAAGCACTTAGAACATGCTGCTGAAGACGATAAGTGACATCAAATCGAAGGCTGAACACAGTGAGCATTCTGGCGCATGCCGTGTTCGAATACCGGCCTTCAAAAAAGTGGAAAGACCACTGCACGAGTGGTTTATGGACGCAAAGTCTCGGAACATTCCACTGTCCGGGCCGATTCTTCAACAGAAAGCCAAGGGCTTCGCGTTTGTCCATCAAGCAGAGTACTTCACCGCAAATAGCGGGTGGCTACAACGTCTCAAAGCCCGTTACGACACTGTCGGGAAGACGGTCTCGGGAGAAAGCAAGGACACCAATATGGAGGGCATAAAAAAGTGGCTCGAACAAGAGTGGCCCAACGTTCTTGCAAAGTATGAGTCAATGCAAATCTTCAACACTGATGAGACAGGCCTTTTCTGGCAGATGCTTCCACAACAAACACTCAACACCCACGGGGAGAAGTGTCATGGCGGTAAGCAAAACAAAGGCCGCATCACAGTTCTCTTGGCCCCCCAACATGGATGGCAGCACTAAACTGCGACCCCTTGTCGTCGGCAAGTTTCAGACCTTGAACTGTGTGTGCAACCGTCGCCATATTTCCCTGACATACATATGGAACAAGAAGGCATGGATGATGCGCGATATCTTTAAAAAATGGTTTGAGAATTGGGACACGGAGCTTGCAGACCAGGGTCGCGAGGCAAGCCACCTTGTCGACAATTGCTTGGCACACCACACAAATGTGCCACTCAAGAACAGAGCTAAAGTTCCTGCCGCCAAACACTACATAAAAACTACAGCTGTTAGATTGGGTTGTAAACATAGAAATAAAACAGTGCAAACAAACACAAGGACAAGTAGAAGGAGGGACACAGACACAGCGCTGTGTCTGTGTCCCTCCTTCTACTTGTCCTTGTGTTTGTTTGCACTGTTTTATTTCTATGTTTACAATGCATCACCGACTAGCCCACCTCCAAACATTACTGTTAGATTGGGGTATAGTTCGAACGTCCAAGGCTGTTCATAAGCGAAGACTGATCAAAACGTTGCTCCTCAAGCTGCAGATGAGCCAAGACCTCAAGATCAACCTCTTAGGTGCCCTCCATATACTTAAAGCTGCATGGGAGAATGTAAAGCAGGAAATGATTGCCAACTGCTTTTGGCACACTGGGTTTGTCGTCGGCACCGAGGAAGTGTCCGAGAGAGATGGAGCTACTGACGATTTTGAAGAACCTGCGCTCAACGAAACGTGGACGGAATTTTCACATTTTGAGGGTGCTGTACCCGAGGGCATGATCATCAACGATTTTGTCGGTGATGATGAAGAGGCAGGAACCACAGCCGAACTAGCCGACATGGAAATCGCCGCAGAGGTCACCCACGAGCTGGCTCCAGAGGAGGTGGCTACTGCACCTGGCCCTTCAAACGCCGAGGACCTCGTCCCTCTCCCGACTTTCGGCAAAGCTGTGGACGCTTTGGCGCTTTTATGCCGCTATGCAGCGCAATAAACGCTAGTGGTCTGGTGCTGGTGGACTGCTTGGAGACCATGGAACGGGCCGTAATAAGATATGCGGTCAACTCCATGAAGCAGTCTACGATGCGGCAGTTTTCTTCGCTGGAATAAAGAGTTCACCCTAATACTTCTTGTGAGTACCTAGCCATTTTTGCCGCTAGCTTTTTAGGAATTAAATCGCGCTACGCTTTGGCGTGTTTTTGGTGCGATTTTGTATGCCAAATTTCGGTCATTACCAGTTATTTCATGGTAATCGCACTGTTCAATATAACGAAATTCGACTGTAGTGTTTTTCTCTCAGATGGCCAAAAAGGGCTGAAAACCTGCGTAAGTGATATACATGGTGTTTGTTTTTAGTGGGACTGGAATTTTATATAAAAAGAACTAGAGTGAAGGTTCTTTTAGTTCTGGGGCTAAGTTTGTACTCATTGGAACCGCTAGAAAAGAGCAAAAATGAGTCAGTTAGCTAGTTGATTAACTAAAATGATTCAGGTAGCTTTTTTAAATTTTAATTTTGGGGGTGCATAATGTAGTTGGAGAACTGACACTTGACGTCATTATGGTCTAGCCACGAGATGAAATCTTGATTAAAAACGTTTGTAGTGGGCACTATGGGGCAGAAAATGGTGCCCTTGTATGTGGCTTCTAGTCAAAACGAAGCGAGCAAAGAGCATCCATGACAACAATCCCTCCATTCTGTACCGGCTCCACAACCCACAAGTCCGCGCCGCAGGCCACAGGGGGCACTAGAATAAGACTCTATTCTAGTGCCCCCCCCCCCCCCCCCCCTGGGGGACCACTAGAATAGAGACAAATTTTTTACTTGACATAGCTGTCAAGTAAAAATACACCAAAACAAATTTTGTTTTATTCTAAATTCCGGTCTTTCTCAAAACACAGCAGTATAAACCGTACAAAGAACTTTTTAGGAGCAGAAAGGCAAGGAAGGCCAACCAATCTGGCTATGATTTTCAGCATAGCGACTTCGTGCTCTCAGCATTAATCTGCCAAGCCCTCACAGCTTCAGTTCTAAACTCCACCTTCTGCTATGCACTACAATCTGGGTTTTGGCCAGCAGCCACAAAATGGCTCTACGACTCTAATGATTACAAAATTTGTTGCTGCTGAATTAACTGACAGCTCCTCTCAATGTGAAGTTGAAAAGTCAAAGGCATAAAAATTGGCAAAAATCTTCATACAATTTGGCCTTGCTTTGATGTTCTTTACTGTTCTAACAAGGGGTCTAATTTAGGGTTACAAAATATGAGCTACAAGTGATGCCTTCTAGGTAAAAAAAAAAGAATCCCCAAATGTGTCACAAAACCTCGTTTAAAGACGTCTTTTTTAATTATTTGTTCCCTGTGATGTACTGCACATAAAATGTAGGAATAACATACCACATTATAGTGTTCTATCATAAGTTCACTATGTAAGAATAAGCACTGTAATGCTGCACATTCCTAGTACTGGTCTTGAATGTTTCAGACCAGGACCCATACTCCTGCTGAGGAAAAGCCACTGCTTCAGTTTACGCTAAACAGGATGTTTCAAGGAACAAACGACTAAACATAACATCAGATAAGTCATATAAGAGCGCTCATGTAGGGAACATCTTATCCCAAAAACAATGAATGGCACAACAAACGCTCACTGTAAAACAAGAGGTATACCACACGCAAGAGCACCTAGTCTCTAACGTGCTGCCACATAAACGTCCAGGTGGCAAGTTTGAGATCTTGACGTTCGCATAACAGGTGCAGTTTTGCAAACAAATAATTGTGTGTTTTTCTTGACAACCGAAGTTATTCAGCCGTAATCAGCGTCTGGTGTCTAACCTGCAAATGAGAAATTCGGCCAGTGCAGTACCACTGTTAGCCTGGGGTCTTTATTGTGCAACACGCAGTCATGACACACGACTGCACATTGGTACGATGCCTGTCTGGATTGAAACAGCCAGGAGTCGAAATTGAGCTCAGAATCCCTGGGATCTGCAGTGTAAGCCTTTGCTCCATGCGCTTTGAGCAGTGGTGCATTTATGCACTCGGCCACCCATCCCTCTAACGAATGCTGCAATGAAACGAAATGTTTTAGAGTTGAACACCCACCGTAGGTGACCAAAAGCAGGACGTAGTTCCAGTTCCGAAGCAGGTTGGCCATCGAGCGCCAATAACCGGCGGTCTCCCCTTCCTCCCGGCTCACCTGGGCGCGGCTCGGTGGGCGCGGGGGTCGTTCGCGGATGCCTGCATGGAAAACAGAACAGGATGACCGACTGCTTTTGAAAGGACAGTGACACGGTATGCTTAGAGCCACTAAACATGTTATGTTTCAAAGTAACGCCAGCAGCCATCTTGGCTTTTTTTTGTCATTGTTGCCAGCCATCCAAAATATTACCTGAAATTGCAGGAAACACTTTTGCACCCTCCAGAAATGCTGAAACACTCGGCAGCAGAGAAAGATAATGTCGCCCATGTCTTCCGACACGGTATCTAAAGCTTAGGAAGGTGCATTTCCAAACCGTAACCTTGCCAACTGCGGCCACCCTACATAAGCACCTAAATGGCGGCACCTACGAGGCAATCGGGGAATAGAGTGCCAAAACTTTAGGTATGCTAACTATCTTAAGCAAGGCAAGTGTTCCGCTGAGTGCCAAGTCAAGAACTGTCTTGCTTGGAGAGTTCAGATTAAAGTCACCCATGCAAGTAAAAGCACTGTAAAAGTAAAAGCACTGATCGGCAACTTGCTTTTGAACAAAGCCTAAACACTGTAAATGAGCAAGCAATTGGTGCCCCAGAAAAAAATAATTGAAAAAAAAAAAAAAAAAAGAATGGGCACTTGTTAGATTCAAGAGCAGAAAAGGCTGAAGATACACCTAAGCACTTCTTATGAGTTGTGAATGCGAAAGCATGCACATCATTCTTCTGCTTCCTTATTTTGTCTGCGGCATATTTGCATCGAAGGAAGAACATGCTCTCTCCTTGCTGCTCTGACCTTGGACGCTTCGTGTTATCGGCGCGCTGACGGCGCGGACACGCAGCGCCATGGGGTGGCAGTCGTTGAAACTGACGTGCAGTGGCCAATGAAAGCCTCGTTCCTTGAAACTGGGACGCGCAACAGCCAATGGGACCAAAGCCGAAATCCATCAGCTTCACTCTGCTCCTTTGGGATCAGGGAAACTAAATGCCGTTTGTCTAGTCTTTTTGCGTGGTTTTATAGCTGAGAGCCGGCTTCACTTGGAGAAAGGATTTAAAGTGGCGTTTGGCGCGGCTTCAAAGCTGATGACGTCGGTTCGCTCCATGGGACAGTTAATGCTTTCGCATTAAAAGCAAAAGGGGCACATGGCACGGTAGGCCCTTGTTTGATCCAATAACATGATGTAGGAGCAATTCAACGGCTTCACATAACTTTTTATGTTTAAAGGAGATGCACTGTTCCTGTCAAGCCTGCTTGGCACCCCAGCCCTCACGTTAAGCTTTACCACTTAGCACCGACGCACACGCATGAAGCTTGACTGCTTTGCACGAAACACCCGAAGCAGAGGAGCACCTCAGTCAGCTTAGTGGGCTCAGATGTTAGCTGGGATTGGCACTTGCTATGTCCCTTGTCTATATTTCATATGTGTCAAAAACAGGTGTGGCCGCTTGTCGCGACGGGGGTACATGCTCAGTATTTTATGGTGATTACGTCTCTGCAGAATACAATCTAAGCTCGTTATAACAGACCTTGACTTTGACCAAGTTTTTGGTCTATTGTAAAGGGAGTATGTTGTATGCAGATATGAAGTTGAGTCAATGGTATGTAGAGGAAAACCAACTGAACTTCACAAATCGGTATGTTATATCCAAATATATGTTGTAACCAGGTCTGTTGTAATAAGCTAGACTGTATGCGGACAGTCAATAAATCACTGCAATTGACAAAAGAAGCAAATAGATTAATGAAACGAAGTTGCCCCTTTGCTGTACTAGCATCGCAAAGGCCATGATAGCAAAATGTAATGTGTTAATGTGAGGAAACTGGGTAGACGTGTGGAGACTCGTACTAGCGTCGCAAAGGCCGTGGTAACACAAAATGTAATGTGTTAGTGTGGGGAAACTGTGCAGACATGTGGAGACTGGATGGCATGAAGCGGAGTCTTGCAAAGTAAGCGCGTGAGTGCTCCGTGGATGTCTTACTTGTGGGTGGAACCTTCTGTGGTTGCAGTGTAAATGCAACCTTCTCAGAGCCTGTTGGAGTTTGAGATGCAGCAGACGGAGTGTGCAGAAAAGGGACAATTGAAATGCAGCACCGCCGAGCAAAGCCCTAGCACAAGGTTGCAGCAAAAGAGAACCAAGCACTCAAACAATACCTCAACCCGTTAAGGTAAAGTGAGCGTCTGCTTTCTTTGCTTTTCTTTTCTGCAGCTCTCTCTTGCACTCTTTCTCCATGAAAGTCCAGTGCATGCTCATTACACGGAGCACAGAACCGCTGAATGCCTGAACACGTGATTGTTTATCCCCACCAGAAGTATAATGAAGGCACTCGAGGAAGAGGTTCGGCTGGCACTGGTGGCCGATCAGTGGAGCCGAGCGCTGCGAGTGTTTAGTCTGGTAGTCGGCCGGTCGACCTCCCTTGCTGGCACCTAACTGGATATGGTTAAGTGCCAGCCATATAACACATTCTGTGTTAAAAAAGATATCTATATGTCACGGTACCTACGGCCGTATGCGTGCTCCATGCGAAAGTAGACGTATAAGTGTCATTCATAAATGGTGCATCCATTACTCGAATAATCACAGTGCATAACGGCAATTATTGCATAAGCGCAGCATTGAACAATTCTGAAGATAATAGGTAGCCTGATCTGAAACGTGACCTTGTTTCATTCCCGACTGTTGGAAAAAAACAAGTTACCATACAGTCTGTTGTGGGTGAAGAGAAGCGGAACAAACCCCACCAATAAAGCTTTCCGTTCGCCAAGATTGGTGCTTTCCTCCTCTCCACTCGCCTCCTCTCCAGTGTTCACTCTGCTAAAGTGGAAAGAGTGGAGGGCTTCGTGGAAGGAGCTTCTCCCAGTTTTTTAACCTGCAACAGACTATAAAGGCCTGTTCACACTCTTGCGACTTCTTAGAGCTGAGTGCCTTGAAACCTCTTACGAGAAGACACACTGGCGCCACCTATTGAGTAGCCGTGTAAACTTAGCGGTCCGGCATATTTTCTACTTCTCTCGCGCATTATCTTTTCTTTCTTGGCTCGAAAAACTCTTGCCTACTTTATAAACGAGCCTTTCTTATAGGTATTACGCGCATTTGATCTCGGAAATCCCGCAGAACCTTCGCTCTTGTGAAATGCAATTCCAGGGTCACCGCATAGACGCCGCCAGAATGACACTGTGTTCCCTAGTCCTAAGAAATCTTAAGAGGTTTCAACAGGTCTCGTCTCTCTTGGTCGCACTCTGTTGCAAGAGTGTGAACGGGTCTTAAGGCTAATAGAATCACTGTAAAGTGAGAATAGCAGGGACAAGATTCAGTTGTCCCGCCCCCAGCGCGAGCTTCCTACCTTCGACAACACTTTAAACTCTCGTGCACTTGGGGCGTGCGTGCACAGCCAAAGCAAAACAAAAGGCAGGGAGCATGTGCTGGAGGCCGGGCATTTGAAAGACACACCCTGCCACTCTCACTATTGTGCAGATTTACAAATACTGTTGTGTAACAAGGGCTCCGCCCCTCCGTAGCGCTGTAGTCTCGGCATCTCACCAATGACAATGGCTGCCAGCACGATGGTGCTGAAGATGGCCACAGCATAGCACAGCCGACTCAGACCTTGGCCAAGCTCCTCTATGTTCTCGCTGTCCATGACCATGTGCGGAGGGACGAGGAATCCAAGTGCGATGCCCAGCTGTGTGCCAGGTAGAGAAACCAAATCAGTGAAACAGCAACAATGTTTTACAATGCTTACAATTACAATTTTACGATATATCTTGCCTAAGTTTTTGAATACGCTTCTATGTGATCACTTGAATGATATGTCTTCTTCTATCCTTAGGAACACTTTTCTATCATTTGTCTGCACTTCTCATTTTGTCTGTACTATTCATTTTTTTATATTTCATTTTTACCGCAACTACGCTTCCAACTTGTAAGGGTGGCGAGGCCCGTCAAGGAGTGGATGACACTGTTTTTTTCTCACCATCCTCAGTTTGTGTTTCAAGCTGAAATAAACGCTGATTGATTGATTGAATTCAATCCTTTTTCGTAGAGATGCGTGGATAGTGACATTTCCCTGTCTTACACATTTTATGTTTTCTGTTACTTTTTTCTTCAGCAATAGCTGTTTTGGGCTCTTCTCCCCTTTGCCAAATCGGAATCATGTAAAACGATAGCAACGACGGACGTCCATTTGAGGACGTCCATCGCTGATATTGTCATGTGACTTGCAACGTCAAAGTCAAGTGAAGTCATTATGTGATGAAAGGTCATAATGTTATGAGACGTCACTGTGTTATGCGATACTAGTGTTGGGCAACATACTCAACAAAAGATTTTAAGATATGTTACCAAAAGCCTGGCTCATAAATTATGAGACATCACGTGCCACCTGAGTGTGACGTCCCGTGACACTCTAGTATCATGCAGACTTGGGCCTATCTCAATTACTCTACTCAAGATACTGCATTTTTAATACTTTTGGTAGTAAAGTTTCAAGCTTGCAATCGGACATTGATTTTTACATGATCCCTATTCCTATTCCTATTCCCCAAAAAATATTTGAGTGACAAATGTTTTCAAAGATTGAAAAATGCATTCAAGTAAACGAGTACAAGATAGTGAGAAATGTAATTAAGTTAAAGTAGCAAATATTTTCGATCAAATGTGCTTTGCAAAATACCGAATTACTACCAAAAGTATTAAAAATACAGTATCTTAAGCAAAGTAATTGAGATAGGCCCAAGTCTACATGATAGTAGGGTCCCAAGCAGCACAGAGTTGGCCAAGCATGGTCCTTTGGCCAGTGGCCAGACAGTGGCAAGAGCTTGGCCGATGACTGGCATTTCCCTGGCTATTGGCCAAAGGCCACTGGCCATCAGCCATTGGCCAAGCATTGGCCAATGAATGGCCATTCTTTGGCCACTGGCCACAAAACCATCCCCAGCCATTGGCCATTGCTTGGCCAAAATCCGTGCTGCTTGGGGTGTCGCGTGACCTCACACTCATACGACGTCACGGTGTCACGTGATGTCCACATGTAATGTGATATCAGAATGTCCCATGATATCAGAGTCACGTGACATCATAACGTCAAGAACGTCACAGTCGCGTGACGTCAATGTCATGTGACGTCACGGTCACATGACATCGAATTGTAACTATACGTCACCATCTCATAAGACACCTTGATGTCAACCAACGTCACAATGTAGGGCGCTCGTCACTTGAGCACACTGTCACAAGGAAATGCAACACACACGAGCAATATGAAACAGAAATGCATGGACCACGTGGACCACATGACGTCATGCGCTATGATGACATTGCAATTTCATGTGACGACAAAATTTGCCGTGACGTGTGGTTCACAGGGTTAACACACTGCCGTTTCGGTGTGCTGGGGTGTGTTGCACATCCCTGTAGCCGCTTAACACACTGTAACACTGTCGCCATATTTTGGGCAGAGCTAAGATACTTCGAAGTAGTGTATTACTAAACTGAAGGTTTTGCGGTATTTGCGACATCACATTTATACATTAGAGATCAGAAACAGTCAATTATAACTAGGCTTCCGTTTGTTTTAGAGCGCAGCTCTTAGGTGCCCATTTCCCGCTTGAGCAGCGTTGCCGTCGGTGTCGGCGTAACCTTGAGGTCACGTGACTCCCCACCCACCCGCCCCCTGAGGTCACGTGACCCCCCGTGACGTCACGGGGGTCACGTGACCTCACGGGGCCACGTGACCTTAGGGGGGCCATGGGGGATTGAAGGATGAGGAGGGCAGGAGGAGGAGGAAGGGGGAGGGAAGGATAAATAGCAGGCAGGATGGAGAAATGAGGAGGATGGAGGAAGGGTATAAGGAGAGGTATACTTTCCCCCTCAGCACCCTTCCCTCCTCCTCAAGAGCTGCGCTCTAATTCGGCGTTACAGGGAGTTGTAAACGGCTTTCTTTTTTTTTAGTTTATTTTTCATAGAGCTCAAAAAAGAGTTTTTCCATTTTTCATTTTTTTTTTTTTTTTTAGTTTTATTTTGTTAGATTTTTAATTTTCCGAAATTCTAAGTTTATGTTTGCTGTGTTTCCCAATTTTCAAAAATAAAAATAAATAATATTGGGGCGGAAACGTTTGCTAAATTCAAGGGAAAGCACTTGTATCGAATAATATTTCTTTAGCTGGACTTGATGTTGACGCTCTCTCCACTTGCAATGCTAATCTGTCCCACGACAAAACTTGTAAACATGCGTTGCTTCAAGAAATGTCGATACCTCAAAATCCCCAAACTTCGGGAGGTATACTTCGTTTCTCCTGAAGTCCAGATGCAGCCGACGCTACGAGCTGATGGGACCAATCAGACAGCGTCAAAAGTGCACCATCATGGTGCTAGTCATGTTTCTGTACGTTCATCGCTGAAAAACCCATAAATGAAAAAGGCCTAGCGACTAGCGCTTTGACACTGCTTGATTGGTCTTATTACCTTGTAGCGTTGGCTGCATCCGGACTTGAGCTGAAATGAAGTATGGTTGCGAGAAGCTAGTTTTTATACCATCCTATTCTACCACAACTGTGCAAGGTAGAGTGGTAGAGGGTGTAATATAGAAGTTTAAACTGCCCACCCTCCCCCTGAAAAAAATCTCTATAGTTCATAGCTTTCACTGTTACTAAAACACAGCCCCTCCTCCCTCTAAGAAGCACAAATAGTTTAATTCAAAGTGGAAATCAAAATGGAGGCTTTTGTCCTGTCCCGGAAGTAGAATGACCCATTGTATTGGCTTCTGGACGAACCCCGACGAGGTAAATGGCAAGACCTTTCTGGTCAATGATCCTAAATTTGAAAGGAGGCTGGGGTGGCATTCTCGGAACCATTGAACCTGTGCACTGACCAAAGTTTATTGTAGAATATATTCTTTTTTCCTCCTTTTTAAAACGCAGCTCTTAGGCGCCCGTTTCCAGCTTAAGCGGCGTCGGCGTCGCCGTCGGCGTAACTGCACGGTGCATTATGGGTAAATTTTCCCGAAGGAACCCGAGGTCCTCCCGAGGTCCTCCCGAAGGAACCCGAGGTCCTTCGGAAGGACCTCGGTTCCTTCGGGAGGACCTCGGAAGGACCTCGGGTTCCTTCGGGAGGGCCTCGGGAGGACCTCGGGCTCCTTCGGGAGGACCTCGGGAGGACCTCGGGTTCCTTCGGGAGGACCTAGGGGGGTCACGTGACGATGACGTCATCAGTGACGATGACGATGCGGATGCCGATGACGTCATCCGTGACGTCACTGATGACGTCATCAGTGACGATGACGATGGCGAAGCGGATGCCAATGACTTCATCAGCATCCGCATCGTCATCGTCATCATCACTGATGACGTCATCGTCACGTGACCCCCCCAGGACCTCGGGTTCCTTCGGGAGGACCTCGGAAGCACCTCGGGTTCCTTCGGGAGGACCTCGGGAGGACCTCGGGTTCCTTCGGGAGGACCTCGGGAGGACCTCGGGAGGACCTCGGGTTCCTTCGGGAGGACCTCGGAAGGACCTCGGGTTCCTTCGGGAGGATCTCGGAAGGACCTCGGGCTCCTTTGGGAGGACCTCGGGCTCCTTCGGGAGGACCTCGGGAGGACCTCGGGAGGACCTCGGGTTCCTTCGGGAGGACATAGGGGGGGGTCACGTGACAATGACGTCATCAGTGATGATGACGATGACGATGCCGATGACGTCATCAGTGACATCACTGATGACGTCATCAGTCATGATGATGATGGCGATGCGGATGCCAATGACATAATCGGCATCTGCATCGTCATCGTCATCACCACTGATGATGTCATCGTCACGTGACCCCCCAGGTCACGTGACCCCTTCCCCCGAGGTCACATGGTCTCCAGGTCACGTGACCCCCCCCTTCCGAGGTCAACTGATCCCCCAGTACCCTTCCCTCCTCCTCCTCAAGAGCTGCGCTCAAATTCGGCGTTACAGGGAGTTGTAAACGGCTTTCATTTTTTTTTTTTTTTTGCTTTGGCACACCAAAATTACAAGTTTGTCGAACAAATTCGAATCGACAAGAATTTTACTGGCGGGTGTTTTCCCAAGTTCTACGGATTTATTCAAGAACACGGAATCCTACTCGTAACAATGATGGAATTATAACGAGCCCACGGTAAAAAAACTATGCGTAAACAATTATGAAAAATTATATCTGTGCAAGAAATGCTCCACGTCCACCCAACAGATGGTGCCGATGTGCCAGTATGTTAAGCGGTTACAAGAAATCCCAATGCACTCGGTCTCGGTGTAACTCGAACATGTGAACCAGCCTCTAGAGCAAAGGAAATGCGGTGCCGCCAAGCGGACAACGACCGGCACCTGGTTTCCGAAGACGCCGACGGCGCATGCGCGGGACACTTCCTCAGCGCTGAACCAGACAGCCGCCAGTCTGGGTGGGATACTGAGGATGAAGATCTGTGAGCCAGCCACTATGGTCTGCCCGACCAGGCACAACGTAAACCGATCCGGATGAACGCTCAGCACCTGCACAGTCACGGAAAAATATTTAAGCCTTATTAGAAAAAAAAAATTTCCTAAACAATAACAAAAAATGAATATGCGACATCAGACCCTATGTTTTATTTGTGAATGGGAAGCAGAACTGTTACATTAACACAATCACATTCTGTTCCCCTTTTTTGTAAATGCCCGACGCCTGCGCCCGCCTCTCCGCTGCGAACGAGTCATTTTCCCTGCATACACAGCTGCAGCCGGGGAAAGCAGTAAACCAAGAAAACCGCTACTTGCAGAACATATGCAAAGTCGTACAACCTCTCCATTCATTGGAAAGTAGTTTCATTGTTATAGCTCTTACACACAAAAGCCTCTAGTGCAAGTTTTCCAAACACCGGAAGAAAACGGACGATGGCAGCCGTCAATCGGTGGTCACGCATAATGAAATAAGCATGCTCGCGCGGTTCAACACGCGGCATCCGGTGCTATAGCCGTGGACAACTTTAAGCGGCATTTACGACGAGAGGAGTGAGCGTGCGCAGCTTTAATCGGCGTTCATGCACGCGCTCCCATGCCTTTTACACAGCCACGAAAGGTGTTCACGAGCATACCTCCAAGGAGTAGCGCGAACTGCGCGAACTTCATTCCTTGCGGAACGACCGCTCCGCAAATGTCGCTTTCCCGCAGCACAGCAGTGCGCTGTGGGAAGCGCACTCAACGGAGCTAACAACCAGCGCAACTTTTCGAAAGCTTTCCACTTGTTCTTTTGGACCGCGCGGCTTCTGGCTACCCGGATCAACACCGCCGCCTTCAATCGGTTGTTTTGGATCAGCGGCGCAGATCCACTCTGTCAAATTCAACGTACGCAGCCAAAAGCCGATCCGTGACACCTGAGAGGCCGGGGGAAGCTACACGTGCTCTGCGGACATATCAATGGTCTGTCTGTTATCGCATGACCCTCCCCCCCCCCCCCCCTTTTCTTTTCGGCGTGAGAACCTGATCACGTGGTGCAAGGCTGACGGTTGACTGGTACAAGGTACACGTAGTTTCAACCGCCCGGTTAGCTTAGCTCTCGAATATGGAGTGTACCGCAGTCGGGTACAAGTTTAAAATGCGCCAAACCAACATCGCCACGTACCAGTCACGGCGTCAAACAAACAGCTCCTCCGACCAATCAGGAACATCAGTAGCCAACAAGAGTTATATGAGGTCAGCGCGACGTGCGCCTCAGAAAGAGCATTCCAATATTCGCCTTCTGCGAGCTGCCTGCCATCTTTGTCTACTCGACTGTGGAACGTTATCTGAGCATGCACAGGACCTCTCTTTTGCAAACTATCAGAGGAAGCACGTGCGTCCGAATCCCCGTGACTCGGCATTTTCGCTTTGGCTGATGAGCGCTGGAAAGTTATAGAGGGGTGTCCCCAACCCGGGTGAAGCCTTTAAAGTGAGCGCATAAATCGGCTTGGTAACGTATCGCGCTACGATCTACCACTTAGGCACCTGAAGGTGGTGCAAGCATGCATAAAATTTTCAAAACACAAACTTACCTAAGAAAAGTTAAGAAATATAAAACTAACATGCCTTTTTTTATTTTTATTTTTGCAGCAGCAGCAGCATTAGTTTGTTAACTGCGCACCCACTGACTGGAGTAACAACCGAGAGATGGCGGCAGCGAACCCGGAGGCTTACTAAGGCCAGTCTGCTACGGCTTACGGCAGCCCAGCAGCCACCCGGTCGCGCCAAAAGCATACAACCTTTGCGAATCAAACGGTGCGCGCTTTTTCGGCGCAATAATGGTCAGTGCATTATTTCTTTTTCGTTCCCAATAAAACAGATTAGATGAACACAAAACAAACAAAACCAATGGTTCAGTTACATTTAGTCAGCTTTCGGTGCAACCGGGCGGCTAATACCACAATGTGCGTGGTTAGCAGACAACCAAAAGAACCTGTTTTTTTGTGTGTGTTTTACTTTTTTATTTTAATAAGTTTGTTCTTTGAAATTTTGGTGCGATGCTTCCAGCACCTTCGAGCATTTCTGCGGTGAATCGTAGCGCGATTCGTTATCAAGCTGATTTATGCGGTCACTTTAAAACATTACGACGCGGCGGTGACAAACCACACTTCCTAGGAAACAAGGCCCTGGTGCTTTGCCATCTGCCTCACCTATTGGAGACAAACGCGTTGCACCGTTTGGACACGAGTGCTGCGTGAGAGTTCGGCTGGAATTCGTGTCGTCCTTGATTGAACACGAGTCTCCGCCCGGAGTCCTTACTGACTGAACACGAATCCTCGTCGCTGTGAGCAAGTACAGTGACCTTGACCTAAATCGCTGGGTGAACTTTATTGCGTATACAAGCACCACCAAAGTTGTGCATGACGGGCTACGCGCTTGAGCAATAAATGGCAAAGTGTCGCAGCGAACGCAATGCGTTGCCACACATGCGGTGCATTGCCGAAAACGCGGTGCGTTGCCGGCAGAGAAATTGAGGAAGAGGGGGAGACGCCAGCTCGGGTTGGAAGGATTAAGGGGAAGACGGAAAGGCTAGCTACCTTTGTGTCTGCTCACTGATCGAACGCAATGAAATGCCAAAAGCCCGCGTTGATGCTCCTGTTCGCTCCGATCGGAGGGAGACGGTGGGTCAAGGGCAGCTAGCCTTTGCGTCTACCCCCTAATCGATCCAATCAGAGCTCAGTGCTCTGACGCTCCCAATGCTCTCTCATCTCCTCCTCTCACTCAATTTCTCTAAGTATAAGAGAGCGCTCGAAAACGGTTCCGCGTCGCCGTCAGACACGGCAGGTCAAAAAGGGCACCCGCGTTCGCATGTGGGGCGAAGCGTCGTGTGCACCCAAAGGCAAAGCCTGCGGCACGATCGAACGTTGGCGGTGCCTACTTTGACCCAGGATCCGGCGCAGGTGCCCAGGGCGCCGAGTATAATGACGAAGCGCAGGCCCCGTCGGTCGAGCAGCCAGGCGGCCGGGAAGATGAGCGGCACGTAGGTGACCATGTACACTATGGCCGTCCAGTTGACGGACGCCTCGTCGACGGCATAGTAGCGCGCCACCAGGTTGGCGACGATCGAGTACTCGATCCACTGGAAGGCGTTGGACAGCGAGTACAGGCAGAACAGGGCCAGCTGCACGAAGCGCATCGGGTACAGCTGCGTGGCGCCGGACAGCTCGGACGAGGAGCCGCCGCCGGACGCCGCCGCTAGGGGAGACAGGGGCGACTCGGGGCTGCAGGGGTCCCCGCAGTCCCCGTCCGGGGGCGCTGCAACACGAAAACAGTACGGTAAAGAAAACGTGGCTGTGTTTCTGCGGTGCTTCGCAGCAGACTACGTCGAAATACGATGGCGTCGCTTGTCCTTTAGGAAGGCAATACGTGTATGGCTGATAAAATTGCAACGAACCCTAACCGGGTAACTAAGCTTTAAATGTCCGTACAGTGGTGAACAATGTGCCCGAAAGCACTCCATTTGTCCTTTGGCTGTGACTGTGGTCTCCACAATTCACATTACCTCTCGATTTGTCCGGAACCTGAACTTGGGTGTTCCAGCAGTTATAGTTCGGACGTTCCCAATGGCTGGCAGGTGCTCCAAATAAGCATGATGGGCCTTCTCATATCTTATGACTGTAGATTTTTATTTAAAAAAAGGCGGGGCGCATCGCCGCTTCTGTTCAGGTGCCTTTTTTTTTTTTTTTTTTTTTTCCAGTTAGCTCCTTCCTCTTGCGAGAACGGCAAATAATAGCTATCGCTTCTAAGTCACTTGGCACAGTGGTTGAGCATCGGGTTCAGAATCTTCATGTCCCCATGTTTGATTCTCTTCGGGGAACGTTCGGAATTACGTTCCTCGTTCTAAGTTTATGCACTTATCCCTCCCCCGTGCAAGCGTTTCGTGTTACAGAATAATAGATTCCGGGGGAGGTTACAGAAAGAAATGCTATCACATTTAAAATTAATACACTCTAATCGTACGGTTGAAGTCGCGAGAGACAGAATATGCAGCGCGTTTCGAGCTGCGATCTGTGCATCCCAAAATTTAGAGGAGAATTTAATTTATGTATGATTACGCATCAATTCAGGTTTTCCAAGTAAATCATATGTAATAGGGAAATTATGTGGTACACGCTTGCGTTACACCTGTTGGGCTTTTTTTAAATAAAATTTTAGTCCCAAACACTTTCTATGTAAAATAACACGTGCGCGCCATGCCTTTCTCACTCTCACCGTCTCACCCACTCACTCACCCTCACACCCTCACCCACTCACTCACCCTCACACCCTCACCCACCCACTCACTCACTCACCCATTCACCCACTCACTCACTCACTCACTCACTCACCCATTCACTCACCCACTCACTCACCCACAGAAGACCTGCGAAAGGGTCACCCCAAAGTAGTGACAATAAAAAAAAAATCCCCGTGTCGCGATTATAATTGATAACCTTCAAGACGCTCAGAATATGTGGCAAATGAGATGCATGGGCACATGTTTTGTGTGTTCCCAGCTCATACAGGCAAAATGTCACGTGGCATCACACGCACGTTACGTTATTGCGTCACGAGAAAATGTCATCCGACCCTTTGACATCATCACGTCTCTCAAACCCTATGAGCATATGGGCTATGGCTTGTGTAAATTGTGACACTGGAATCTGACGCAACGCTTTTCTTGCGAGCATGAGCGAGTCAACATGTAGTGTTCACAAGCGGGAAGTGTTTTCGACCAGTAACTTAAGCGAGTGATTTTAAGTGGAGCTTACCGTGCGCTTTGGTTTTGTACCCGTTCTTCTCCATCCTGTCGGCGAGGTCGATCGTCCACACAGCTGCGGCAGAAAAAGAAAATGAGAGCAATGAACATATGTGAAACACCCGTCTGCCGTGACGCAAAGAAAAAGAAATTGCCGTCGTAGACATCCTGTCAAATGTAGTTGAAGTGTAATAACACTTTATTTTTTATTTTTTTTAGCGAGCAGCATTTTGTTATTGGATTGGCATACAATGTAACACATCGACGAGAAGTCTTTGCTGCGTCGCGCGATGACAGCGCAGCAGAGGTTGGATGCACAATTTCTCCACGGGGCGCGGTGCCGCCGGGGACGAGATACGCTCCGATAGCAAACCGAAACTTAAAAACCCGTAGAATTTGTGCAGTTTTTTAGAAAGCCGTAAAATGCTTCGCGTGCCTTCTATCGTTCTGCAGTTTGTTGATTTAGTGTCTTTTGATGATGCTGAGCAATTTTCCAATTGAAACCATGCCCTTAAACACAATATTAAAAAAAGTTAATTACGCGAAAATAATTAAGAACTTAATTATCTTGAACTTTTATAGTTTTCCTAAATGGGCCCCTGGCCCAGAACCAAAACGGCGGAAGCCTTTTTTTTTTTTTTTTTTTCTTTGCAACGCGTAGTTTTCGGACTATCGGATTTATCCACCTTTCGTGAAACACCCTGTATATGCACGGCATAAACTAGACTGGCACATTGTGGTGTTTCAGCGCACGATCAAAATAGGAGCAAGTTGAGACGACGCCTATATAGATTCAAATATTATTGTGCATTTCACCGGCAGAAAATCTGTAGCTATACACTTCGTTCCATATCAAGTACGAGCGCGGAGCCAAAGTTAGTTGCAATACACACTGACGCGAAGAGTAAAAGCGCAGTCTTCGCGCTTGCTTAGATAAATTAATAGACGGTAACACACGCCTAGAGAACAAAACCAAAATGACATGGTATAGCGCTTTCCCAGAAACGTCAATGGCCCCAATGGCTCGCTGCGTTAATAGCGCTCGGATTTACATAGTTACGGAGTAATTTAAATGCTGCTTGTCTACCTCGGGCGCCCGATCGTCGAGAGCAAATGACTTTTCGATTTGTTAAGCACAATTAGGGACCCTGTGTATATATTCACTTTTTTTTTTTAATAAATACACGAGACACATGGAAAGTGTATGTCACTTTCACGCTGACGCATTGAAAACACATCGGTCAAAACAACACAACAACTCTTCCCCCAAGCTTACCGGTCGTGATATCGTGCGAAGCACACCGCCCGGTCATCAAGATGCGCGGAGACATCGTAGCCCAAGGAAATCGACTGACCCACCAAATCGGGTCTGACAAAGATGGGATCGTTCAGCAGGAACAGCTATGCTGCAACCAATCAGCTGGAGTGAATCGGCCCATCCAACTATTCAGCTCACACGTTGGAGAAGGCACACACGCCTCACGTAGACAAGAAGACTTCTCAGTCTCCTCGCTGACAAACCAAACGTCTCCCCGACTGTACTCACAAAGACGTCGAAACCGAGACGCTCACATTCCCGGAGGCGGCGCTTATCGCAAACGCATAATCCTGGATTGCGCGTTACAGCTCGTCTTCGCGAATTCTTTCTGACACGTAACGTAATGTCGCGTGTAACACTTGGGATACCGTGATTCGTATAGCGGTGTGCGTGAACCCCTCGCGTCGTTATCGCGGTCGCGCGTCAAACGTTTTATGGGGCGATTTGCAGTATGCACCGTCCGCGCTTCCAGCGTGGCACGCCGACGAGCGACGCTGGAAAAATACCGACCACACAGAGAACAGGGGAAAAACACCGACCGCCGCCTCCAACGTTAGGAGAAGACGAACCTGTAGATAGCAGTCGCTTGTTTCCACATAGTTATCGCTATCAGAAAACTTGTAGCTATTAATTCAGTTAGGTGTTACGAGTTGCTAAGACCGCCGATAGGACGTTGGGCGTAGGTCGTCCTCTCACTCCGATAACGATATCAGATAAGAATACGGTAATGAGAATCCTTTAGAATACGTATAGTCAGCGCTTCCTGCTAGCGATAAAGACTTTCCAGGGCGAAAATGATAGGAAAAGTGGAGAGAGGTACCAGTACATGATAAAAAGAACTGTCTATATATATTTTTTTTTTTTTTTGCGAGAAAAATGTACGTATGATTTGTTCTGGATTGCTACATGCAACCGTCGACCGCCAATTGGATGTTTTCATGTATGGTTTTCTCACCCTGATAAGAATATCAGATAACGATACGGTTGAGTAATAAGAACGATTAAGAAATTATGGCACGTCTTGTAGCGAGTAATTTCGCAGGCACGATCGGGAGCGTATCTTACTGGTGATTAAAAACTTGCCGAAGCTACAAAAATAAAAAGGCGCAATAAAGCTGAATATATAAAATAAAGTCTCTAGAGGAAAACACATTTCTTGTATTATTCAGTAGTGTCGGGGAAAAAAATACGACGAAATATATAGTTTCACTTCGTAAAGCAACTCCTTGGGGGAGCTTCCGACCGGCTAAAGTTCGAAACGTTGACTCCGGAAGACAAGACGAAACTTCTTCGCCACGAAGGCGGTAAAATAAAAGTGCTTCAAAAAGCTGTGACCAAAAATTAACGGCACAGAAACAAAACAAAACAAGCAAAAATGTCAAGACAATTAAAAGGGTCCCGAAGTTCCGGATATATAGTTTCGATCTAACGAAAGAAGGAGGAGATGACTGCGCTGGGACGTCGGAACGCTGAGATCTGGTTGGAATGATTTGTGGGGACGCAAAGCACGCTGTCCTTGTCTCCCTCGCTGTTCGAACGCGCACGACAGATACCGGTCGCCAGCGTTCGAACGCGTTCCGACGATTGACTAGGGACAAAGACAGCTAGCGTTGCATCTACCCACTAATAATTGCAACCAGAGCTATGTTTTGCGACGTCCTCCTCTTCCTCAGGTTCCACCTGTATATTGCGTTCTTCGCATGTCTAGACAGCGGGCATTTAGTCGAGCACCAATCGGTTGTTTAATATGTATCCGCGCTGTAGATGCGACATTTACCCCGGGCGATGAGACACCCTGGGGTATGTAACGTGAAACACGCATTAGGAACACACATTGGTACAATACTCACGTAGAAATGGGCAGGGGCGCGGGTCGAACCCCCCTTACCAAAATTCTTATTTTTTTTTTATTAGTTTCAGTGTCATACTATGTGAGTTTTAGTAGATAGTCCCGCTACCTACGATAACGGTACCCCACGACGAAACGAAGCATGCGCAAAGGTGTCGTTATCGGAGTTATCGGAAGGATATATGCTAAAACGTCATGTTGCAGTGATGTGACTACTGCGCCATTTGCGCCGCACTGCGACAAAGTGCTTACCCTGATACACCCTACGACATTTCGCGAAAATGTGATGAATTTTCGCCAACATTGCGCCAAAAATATTGTTTCATTTTATTTATATACTGAAAATATAATAGTTGGGGCCCCGCTACACGGCCGGATCGTTACGGTCAGACTTGTACACGTTACTGAAAAATAATAAGGAATTACATTTACAATTACTCAAGGCTGAATTGTAATTTATTACAATTACAATTACCCTCGCATAAAAGTAACTGACCGTTACTCCAAAAAGTAATCCGTTACTTTCGTGGCGTTACTTTCAACATTATTGTCCTCAAGTAAGAAACAAAGGGAAGGGGGTTATTCAAGTTCTTATTGTTGCAAGCTGTTCCATTTAATGACCCTGAGTATTTTGAGCAACAGCTGGCACTCGAAAGTCTCGCCAGACATTTTGGGTCATTTCTTACTCAATATGTCGACTGCTACGCTGAACACCCACTGAACTGAGGCACTGGATGGGACTGCCATATTGTTCCTGATGAATGCTTTATGGTCTGCATTGAGCTTCTTCAGCGAAGCAGTGGAAGTACTATTTACCTCGAAGATAGAACAAAGCTTTGTCGTTGCAGCTGTTGCTTGATAAAAGAGAGTTTCAGTAAATCGTTCCGATTCCTCCGATGCCCCCGATAACAATATGATGCATGCGCAAAGGCGGTGGCGGTGTATCGGGTATCGTTATCGGAGTCATCGGACCGATCTACTAAAATTCTCCGTTGTCTAAATCGCAAAGCTGTGGAAGTCATCATGTCATCTAGCCAAAACTAGAATAAGAACTGATTTATGTCCATCTTACTATACCTCCATATATTGCCAGGCAATAGCAAAACATAGTTGTAACAGTAAGGTGATAATTAAATAATAAATAAGGTTTGGCTCCATATTCTTTTTCCTTTGGTTATGAAGAGGTCGAGCCTCGGTTGAGACGTTGGTGAATACAAACAAAGCTCCTAGTATATAAATATAAGTACTAAAAAAAAGGACACTCATAACAACTTAGAGCGTCGGTTAAAACAAGGTAATGTAAACGCACGTTTGCCGTGTGTACCTTTTTGGTGCCGTTCAAAACCGCGTGGAGCACGAACCGACTGCAGTTTACTCCGGTGTTCTCCAGATAGACGTCCGCTGATGCCACGGGCAGCGAAGGGCAGAGTACTAAGTAAGCCGCGCTATGGCCCCACTCACGAGTTTCACTCACCCGTCAAGCACTGAATATCAAGTCTACGTCCGCCACCATTATGTTTTATTCGTAAAAATATCTGTTCGAGATGAGATGCGTCCTGCTAGGGCAAAACAGAAAAAAGAAAGAAAGAAAGACTATTACCATTTTCCAAGTGCTCGCAAAAAGCTGACTCATAAAAGGGTGACTGAGATGCAGATAACCAGGCTGGAATTCACAAATAAAGAGGACCAACCCTAGAGGTTAAGTAGCTTTTAAAACGGCGTCAAATAATGTGAAAGATGCAGAAAAATATACATCCTGTTTTCTAAGAGAAGATGATAAGTGTGCAGCGACGAACGAGGATGCTTGCGGCAATAACACCTTCACATATTATCACATCTCTTCTAGTGGATTTTAGGGCAGACGGAGCGTTGTCTCTTGTTGTGACATTAGGAAAATGGTCGTAGTCCCTATAACCGAGAAGGGCATTGTTAATTTTTTTTGTCCACTTACCACCTCGAGCTTCTCGAAGAGGCACACAATCACTTGTGTCCTCCTCTCCCAGTTTTCGATCGCAAAGAAAAAACAAAGGGACTAAAAAAAGCGGATATAACTTGCCCCCTCCCTCCTTTTTCTTTTTTATTTTTTTGTAGAAATGTTTATTTGGATTTTTTTAATTGCAAAACAAAAAAGGCATTGCGGAACTGAAGAGTGCCAAGCCTCCCTTTGCGCTGGTCAATTCGCGTGTCAGTGTCACTGCGCTCGACTTTACCAAATTAAAAACAACCCTATCTTAACAAAGGAAGGGGGGGGGGGGGGGGGGGGGTTGGTCCTGAAAAAAAAAATGTAACGGATTACAAGGAATCCGTTACGTAAAAAATGTAACGGAATTACTTTAAAATTACTCTAGAAAATATGTAATTATTCCGTTACTAAATTACTGATAATTGTAAGGGATTACAAGTAATTTCGTTACTTGTAACGGATTACGTACAAGTCTGGTTACGGTAGACTCGTTCGAATCTTCGGCACTTTCGATCATCAGCTCAAATCACGTACAACTGCATGTCATCCCTGTATCAAACATTGCTTGCGATGGAGGCTCGGGCGAGTTGACTATTAGCCCCGAGAAGATGAAGTGGCACCACCTGGCGGCTCCTTGTGAGGTAGTAGTACCATATATCACGTGACCGCTTCTGCGCTTCCTTGGTAGCATGTAGGTTGAGGTGTATCGTTCACAATTCATGGGGGTGGCGCGTGACAGTTAATACTGTCGCTGTACCTCTCGTCAAAATTAAGCTGAAGCAGCGCGACAACAGTGGCGTCGCGGCCTACGGAACAAGACCCAGTGGCCCAGTTTCGTATCATCGTACTGAAAACAATCAAGTCGGTCATCGTCGTGACTTTGAAGGCTCGTCAAGCAATCAGACAGATCGGTCAGAAACAGACAGTCAGACAGCTGTCCAAAACAGACAGAGCAAACAGAAATCGATCGCGACGAGCATGCGTTGAACTTGTCATTCCGATCGCCAGCCTTTTTCGCAGTTTGCTCGCGGGGTTTACAGAGAGACACGAAAAATAAAACATACGTACCCCATGATGCGAGGGTAATCCATAGCGTGTTTATTTAATCTTGACATCGAAGAAAGCAGCAAATATAATTGACGAGAGTGTCACTGCGACGAGAGCATCCGCCACCAGTGCCGCACAACACTCCGAAAATGACGAGGCGACGACGAAGATACAAGACGAACCTTCTAACCGGAAGATCTAGGTCAAGGTTCAAGCTATTCCTACGGAATGGGTCCACACAAAAACAAAACAAACAAAAAACGGGTCTCGCGAACTTATCTATTTAACGAGGCCGCTGGTCGCAGGCAGCGAGTGACGAGCACCTTGTTAGGCCTATACCGAACCACCTGTGGCTTGGCCTTTCCACCGACTTGAGCTGGCGCCGAAGTCGTTGGGATTGTTGTCGTTGCTTCCGAAACGCGTGAATCGAGCGTTTCCTTCTGTTTGCTGCTTGAAGTCGGGAAGCGCGCGAAGAGCACGTGGAAGTATGCTCGTCGGTCTCCACGGCGAAGTACCCGGGCGGTGTTGGCGGCCATGAAGCTATCGTGTAGGATTCCATCGTAACTTACACGTACCCTCCGATCGTTTCGTTTGGTGTATTCGAATTTGTGATTTTAGGTTTCGTTCTACGCACGTTTTGCGTGTTAGCAAAAACAAAATGCACCTAGCGAATAATTTTTGTTGCTACGCGCTAAAGCACACAACTGAAGCCAAGCAAAGCGCAGAAAATACCTGGCCTCGTCACGTGACACTTGTCACGGGCCTAATTCAGGACTTAAAGATAACAGCGCAAAAGATAACTTACACACTCAGGCTACAAGCACACCGTCAGAAAGAAACCTCTCGCGTCGCGCTATCAACTCTGGTTTTGTATTTCGGTCTTCTTTTACACCCATAAGAAAGAAGAAAAAGAATTGTTATCACACTTTTTTGTTTTTGTTTCTGCTGCTAAGTACCATAACTCTTATACCACGTGGTATTTCGTCCTCTTTTAAAAGTTTTTAAAGTCCAATGCCCTTGTTACTTTCGAGTAGAGTCTAGATATGACAGCTCCCTTCTAGAAAAGTGATATAGAAGGATTGCTAACAGAAGTGCCACACTGCTTCATGATGCTTGCTGCTTCGATGATTTACCTCGTGATAAGGGTGATGATTCTTGCTGATTACGGAGCAGTTTTTGAAATTGGCTGAGCGTCCGCAGTCGCGGCAGTGAATACGGGCCCAGAAGTCCTGAATCGGCTACTCGGGTTAAAAGAATATAACAACAACATCCGAGTAGCCAATTCACGACTTCTGAGCTTCTCCATAATCAGCAAGAATCATCACCAGTCACGAGAAAAATCATCGAAGCAGCAAGTGTGAGTGACACATGGGTTAGTAATCCTTCTATATCACTTTACGACAAGGAGTTATTATACATAGACTCTACTCGAAAGTAACAAGTGCTAACAAGTGACTTCGAAATCGTTAAGAAGATGACGAAATGCAACGCAGAATAAGAGTTGTCTTACTTAGCAGCAGAAAAAAACCAACTTTATATATTTTTTTTTTTTTGCTGGTGTAAAAGAAAGAAGACAAAAATACAAACTAGAACTGATAGTCAGCGCGACGTTAGAGGTTCCTTTCTGACGGTGTGCGTCAGTGCGAGGATCTGGTAGCACAGAGCATTTCTCGGGGAAGCTGGTAGTGAGCGCACAGTTTTCGCGGCGGCGAGGACGCGCGAGGAACGCAAGGAGCACGGGCGGACATTCAATCGCTATGGACAAGTGTGTTTCGGCGTCTCGCCGCAGCGGGGCGCCCGTTACATGCCTCTCCTCGCATCCGTTGTCTGCCGCTCTACTTTTTCACTTTCGGCAGCCGCGTCTCATGGCGATCTGCCAGGCTTTGTCAGCGTATCGTATTGCGCTATACAAGATAGTCACGCGGCGGAGCGATGAAGTTCGATACAGTCAGTGTAGAGGAAACTATGGTGTGAGTTATCTTTTGCGCTGATTTCTTTAAACCGAACACTGACAGTGCTCGCAGGTCGCGGAATAGTTCTCATGTTCGTGGACTGTTTTGGTGGGTAAGGTAGCTACGTTGAGTGCGCTTCTCTGCGCGCACTAGTGCACTGCAGTGAAGCAAGAACCGCGGAGTTGGCATCGCGATCTTGCGTATTTTGCTTCGCCGCAGCAGAGCCACGTGCAAAGGGAAAAAGCACTCCTCCAAAGAGATCGGGGCGCTGCGGACACACACATATATATATATATATATATATATATATATATATATATGTGTGTGTGTGTGTGTGTGTGTGTGTGTGTGCACGTATATATGTATATATAAGTATATATATATTATATATGTATATATAAGTATATATATATATATATATATATATATATATATATATATATATATATATATATATATATTCGTCAGCTTCCTGACGAAGGCCGGACTCCGGCCGAAACGTCGAAGATTAAATCGTCCGTTGTTGCTGTTTTTCACTAAGGGTTTTTTTCTTCTCAGTTTCATATATATATATATATATGTGCGGGCACTTCACACCATCGTACGTGGTCTCCGAGGAGGATATAAACAAATATGTGCAGATGAATGAACCGTACTTAATCCAATGAATCAAAGAATCAAAGTTTTCAGGAACCCGCCGAAAGCCAAAAATTGGCGGAGCCAGGATTTGAACTCTGGGCCTCACAATGTCCTGTCGGGTGTGCTAACCTCTACACCACTCCACTTTTTTTTTTCTTTATTTTCTACACCACTCCACCTTGGCTTTCTGGCGTTTCCTATCTGTTTTATTAATGCACAAGAAACGAAATGTACCCAATCGGAGGTGTTCTGGAAACACACGCCGCCGCGTGGAACGCGGTACGACGCTTAGTGTCACGTGGTACGTGCTCGTTTGTGCTCCAGAAATCCTCCCACTGTTTGTCTCGTCCCGTGTACATGTAGTATTATTTGTTTATGAGCTTTAGAGACACGGTATCATCATCATCTGCGAGAATCAAGAACCACGTTATTGAATATACAACACGGGCACTTCACACCATCGTACGTGGTCTCCGAGGAGGATATAAACAAATATGTGCAGATGAATGAACCGTACTTAACTTTTTGCCAATTTTTGGCTTTCGGCGGGTTCCTGAAAACTTTATTCTTTGATTCATTGGATTACGTACGGTTCATTCATCTGCATATATTTGTTTATATATATATATATATATATATATATATATATATATATATGGTTAGTGCCGGAAGTAATCAAGAGTCACCAAAATGTCAATTAGGCCGAATTAAAGTTCATTAAGTCAATAGTGACTCAAAGTACTTAAAAGAGTAATCATAATGTCGATTGAGCTCATAATAAATAATTTGGTTTAATATTAGCTTAAAGTAATTAACAAGCTCATCATAACGCCAACTAGGCCGTATTAAAGTCCATTGGGTCAAAAGTAACTCGAAGATAAATAATATCGTGTACTGAGCTAATAATGGATCATAATGAATCAACTGGTTGCATAATAACTCGAAGTAAACAAGGCACCACAATGTCAATTAGCAGACAGTCTTGAGTAAATAGTTCCTCGAAGTAATCAAACTACTAATCATAACATCAATTAAGCTTAAAACAAATCAATCGATTGAATATTAGCTCTAAGTAGTGAAGTCATCAAGATTTCAATTAGGGCGAATTAAAGCCCATTGGGTCAATAATACACGACACCCAAAAACACTCCCTGGCAGTTCCGTGGAATCCTGGGGCCAGTGAATACAGTGCAGCGCCACAAAACCTTCAATGTTGGTGGCCGCCTGTCTACCCTGGCCGGCTCGGACCAAGCAAATACAAGGAACGCCAAGGAAACTCCCTCCCTGGCAGTTTCGTGGCATTCCGGTGCCCGGGAAATGCAATGAGACGCCAGGCCGGCAGTTCAACGAATTCCCTGGGAGGTCCTACGGCCAAGGCCCAATCCTGGCGCCATCTGGCCCCAGTAAGTGTGCTGACTGGGTGGTGGTGTAACAACTCTACCTCGCAGTAAAAAAATTGCCAATAGACATTCGATTGCAATATTCCGATGATTTTTGTTCAAATTCAAGGTTACTCGTATATTGCGGGAAGATTTATACGAACTGCTCTATAAACGAAATTAGCGAAACAAGCGAATCGAAACTTAAGAATAACCTTAACAAGTTCGACTGGATTGTCTCTAAGGCTTAGTTATCGTTTACGTGCCGATCTTTTGTTAGCATAAAGTCCTACACGTAAATTGCAATAGTATTAATAATCAAATGACAACGGCTTTGATTTCATTTCAATTAATAATAGCAGTTTTATTACAACCAAGACTTCAATAAAATAACAATTTAGGTGTTCAATATCATTCAGTTCTTACATCATTTTTGTGGAATATACTATGTTGTTTACCTTCGCCTCTGTAGCTAAAATAGCCATTCACGGCAGTTCATATATGCTGTCCTCAATCAATCAGCATATGTTTTTTGTGCCAGGTCATTCTACACGCAACAGCTAATGCTGTGTTCGAGGGAATTGAACGTTCCGTGCTATCGATGTTAACAAAAGTTTGCACCGAAGTGGGAACACGAAGTAGACAATATCATCTGATGGACAGGCCAACACATAAATCTTATCGCGCAGTATTTGCATTGGTAGGAATAAAAATTAAGTGTAAACTTGTGCTCCACAACTTCCTATTGCTACTCCAAAAATGACTCAGACCAATCACATTGCAGCTACTCTCATTGCGGACAGCCCGCTCGCTGCACGGTCACTAAGGGGACGATGCAACGGGAGTAGGCGGTAGAGAACATGGTAATCCAAATAATTATAAAATTAACATTTTATTTTTTTTCGTTTTAGTAAGTTTACTTGATAACGATACGACGAGTGCGCTAAACCGTCAGAAGAGTATCGCGTATCGGGTGCCGCTATAGGAATGCAAAGACGATCTATTCAAATCCGCGGAAGGATAACGACACCTTATTCCCCACCGGCGCTTCGCGTACGCATCGCATTGTTACTCGATGTCGTAATCAGAGCGCGAGAAAGACCTACCAAAGCTTCCGAGTATTACTCACCGAGACTCCATGATGAATTTCCTGTGGCGTGGGACGAGCCCACATTAACGCGCCACAGGGAATTTAAGGTTCACAGGAACCTCTACTGCTCGGCGTATACATATAAACTGAAGGTTTTGAAGCACTTGCGAATGAAGTTTACGCACTACCTATGAAAAATGGTCGCTTATAGCATTGCCAGAATCATCTCAATCCCATTGGAAAAGAATGATTCATAACAAAACAACGAAATATACATACGCGGATCGGAAGCGTTCCAGGGCTGCCCGGTAGATGGCATCACCATGTTTTCGTAGTCGTAAGCGGACACAAGCGGCTGCGATGCAGTGGATCACACTCAAACGCAAATGTGTGAATCCGCCTTCATACGAGCGTTCTAACGGAAGTGCGAGAACGGTATTCACAGTGACGATGTACTACACCTGAGTACCATAAGAGTAAACCGCGGCTGAAACACCGGCTCGGTATCGGTCCTTCAGATGTTTTCGAGTACTCCTCTACGGTATGAGTTCAAGTTTTAAGCTTAGTGGCCGCTAACCGCTATTTCGGAAAGCACTGCGGACTCTTCCACGGAAAAGCAGGAAATCCACAGTGGTCGTGAACAGAGTAGTCGCCCCGGTATGCCGTTCCTGACGTGCACCTCAAAAACACCTGTGCCTGTGCGCGTGTCGGCAGGACTACCGTCGGAGGCATGAGGCATGCCTGCGGAGCTGCCAGGGAGAAAAACAAAAAAAGTGATAACGTCAAACACTTTATTTTTGGTTCCACCTGTCATGTCATAAAAGCCTTGTTTCACCTTGATTCACTATCGGGCTCGCCATATATACACTTTCTCGGTAAATGCCGAGGAGCAAATAACTTGTTGAACCGGGGTTGAGAAAGAGAGCGAAAGAGAGAGAGAGAGACGTCGGAAGGCAGTCTGCGAGCAAGCGAGCGTGCGCAGGCAAACACGTGACTTTAAAGAAATATATCAATCAATATATCAATCAATCAATCAATACTTCCTTTTTTCACAAGAAAGACGGCAGCCGGGACAAAAAGCTGCAAGAAGCACAGCTTGACGAGGCCACAGTCAGTGAATCAAATGACGAGTTGGGTCGAACAGGTGATACGGAATTTCGCACAAATATTACTTCGCAACGCGGGTCTCCAATGTAGAATTTAGAAATGAATCAGCAGTCAAGTACCCGCCAACGCTACAAGTCCGCTTCCAGAGATGCGACAGCACGCGCCCTTTGCAAAAATAAGCACACTACGCTAGGCGACATGCGCGACCGAAAGCGTCGCTGTTATCAGTTTTCCACGATTGTCCGAACCTCACTGCAACGTTTTTGAGGGATTAATTCTGGTTTCATCGACCCAAATCTTAGTAATGCCAGAAAGCCGACGCTCACGCCGTTGGTTCAGGTTGCGGTGGGCAACGTGATAGCTGAACAGAGGCGTAACTGCGTAGAGAACACCTGAAAACATCTGCAGGCAAAATTTCGTGGAAGCGATGTCGCGGGGTCAAAGATTGAAACGCTCGCCATCAACGTCGATGCAAGTGACACAGAAGACGAAACTGGCGAACACGATAAAGCCGATGATGAGAATCTATCACAGGCTGGATGGCCATGACCAGGGATGGGCAAAATACATGCAAATATGTATCGAAATACAAATACAAAATACTTCGTCAAAAATGTATTTAATTACAAATCTAATTACATTTCCAAAAAAGCATTTAAATACAAGATACAAATACAACCAAATGTATTTGGTCAGTTCCAAATACTTTTCCAAATACATTCTCAAAATTTGCCTCAGCGACTTCAGGCCTTCAGGGCACCTGCAACGGGTTTCTAGGTATCTCATTTTAATTTTGCATCGCACACTAGGGATTTAGTGGGCGAGGCTCTAGTAACGTAATAGAAATATAATCGCAAAAAAAGAAATGTAATCAGCTTGGACGCAATAGGTGAAAAAATACAAAACTTCAAGCAGCTTTTTTTTTTTTTTTTTTTTGTCGATTACATTTTGGCGTTAGATCAACAAAGAACCGAGACGACCAAGACGCGCAGCGCTAGCTAGAGAATTTTTTTTTTTTTGTTGCAACTCGCGCCAGTTAAGAAAATCTGGACGACCCGCACATTTATAATGTTCGAGGCAGAAATATGGGTGGAAATCAGGCTGGAAAGCATCACAAGTTGTCGCAGGCACTTATTTAGCCAGTCTGCCTGTGAACGTCGATTTCGTCACTATTCTTGCCCTGGACTAGCACCGTAATCACAAAGTCACTAAACACTTGTGCTCGATTGAGAGACACTGCATTCGGTGCAGAACGTAGTTTTCTTCCTGCTCTGGACAGTGACAATAAATTTTAGGGATGTATTTCCGCCCACAAAATTGTATTTAATTACAATTGTATTTGAAATACACACGTTTTAGTATTTAAATACACACGTCAAATACATTACCCAAATTGTAATTAATTACAAATGCAAAATACACAAAGTATTTGAAATACGTATTTGAAATACTTGTTTTTGAAATACTGCCCATCCCTGGCCATGACGTATGCCTGGTTTCTTCGCGGCGTCATGGCATCATGCAGGTGATCGTTCGAACTTGTTCTTGCCAAGAAAAACACATTCGGTGATGCGAAACGAATGTATGCTGCAGAATGTACGCGCTTAGCGGCAAGGCGACTGCAGTAACGCAGATGTGACGTCAATGCAAGCCACGTACGCAAAAGCCAGCTGCCGAACAGTCAGCCGCGATTCCATAGATTACGACGTACAGGTTTACTGCTCTCTGCCTTCACTTGCCTTGCTGCAAACAAGTGAAATCAAACGGTCAATGCCTAACTAAACTATAGTCGGTGATCGGCGAGGGAAAGGAAGGCTGGGGAGGAGGAAGCAGATGGATTGCTGGAGAGGAGAGGAAGAAACATCCCCTTCTCTGCGCCATTCCGCCTGCTTCCTCCTCCCCAGCCTCCCTTTTCCTCGCCCTGAACTCCTAACCTGTCAGTGACTATTCGCCTCGAGATTCTATCCGCACGGCTCATGTGGTAAAAAGCAGAACTACGCTTTGTTTTCCGCTTACTTTCAGCAAAACGAATGCTACGCCCGCGAGGCCGAAGCCATGGGAGGCGCCAATACAGCGCTCGCGCTCTGGAATCAACCGCTAAGAGGTCGTACTCTGTGACGTTAGTGTGGACGCTTTCTCTCCACCCGCACTGTGGACAGATGGAATCACCTCGTGCCTCATAGAGAAGCACGGATAAACAAAAGCACGCTTCCACACAATTCAATCTGGGTCTCGAGGCCAATCGACATGAACGATGCTGGAGAGATTTGTGAGTGAGAGAGTTTATGGCGAAAAATTAACACAGAGAAAAGTAGAAGTAAAGCAAGTAAAGCCCTTTCATGTTTCAAAAGGAGCGCAAGGTGCGTCCACGCACGAGGCACGTGCAACGTGCAACCCTTGGGAAGATCATGGTGGCACAGCGCAGCACTGGGCTAGATTTCAGACGCCATTCTTCCCAGAAGTGGCGGGCGACACGTGTCTCGAGCATTTCCACATCAATTAATGGCGCAACTCTTCTTAGGATAGAGGGGCTTTAAACGCAAGTGGCAAGGAGCGCCCTTCATGGAAAGTTTCAGCAGATGCCCCAATACTGGTGTGTGTCCTCTGTATTGGAGAAATAGCCAGCGCAGTACGACTGCTATCTGACAATCTTTAACTTGCATAGTAGCGATCACAATGCATACGTGAAAGATGGCAACCTGCGAACGCACGCGCTTCGCCATGCTGCATATTCCAGCACGAGCCCGGTAAGAAGAAGACAAAGCAGAAAAATGCGGCCGCCTGTCGCGGACGTCATCCGTCTGCTATGGACGCTTCTACCGCTGACCCTCAGCCCCACCGTCGCTCACGGCGCAGATTCTTCGGACGTCGACGAGCCGCCACCGGCAGCGCCCGATGGCCGGCTCCAGTGCATCGTGCAGCCCACCAGGGGCATCGTGCTCGAAACCACGTTCCTGCTTGCCTGCATGGAAAAGGACAGCGCTGGGGCGAGTCCCATGGTCTCGCTACGGCTGTACGTGGAAGACGGAGAGACCGGAGCTCCGTTCCGAGGTCGTCTCGTGCACGTGCTGCCGGGGCTCGGCGTGTACCGGATCAAGCTGCCCCTGGGAGACCCCCGGGTCGGTCACGTGGCTAAGTTGAGGGTGGAAGCGGTGAGCACGGCGTCTCTCGACGGCGACTTGAAGAAGAGGACCGAGTCCGTGCCGCTGGAGCACGTCGTAGTGGTTCCGCCCAGGCAGTGCACACCGCTGGCCAAGCTCGTAAGTTCGCTTCGTACCCGATAGAATATACGGTGGCTACGATCAAGACCGGTGGCAACTGTTGACATCAGTGTAGTGTGCCATCAGTCAGCTAGATGGCGCCAAAAGTTAATAGTGTGATGTTCTTCCTCTCTTTCATAGTGGCCCTCCACGACCATTACAATCCGTTTGCTCTACTGGCTGTCAGCTCCTGGTTAGTTCTGTTGGTAGGGTCCTCCGCTAGTCTTGGAGAGGTCCGGGGATCGAATCCCAGAGAGGACGGACTTTTTTCGCCTAAAGAGGGCCCGAGTTACACTCCATATCAGGTGGAAGCCAGATTATTCTTACGTGAATGTCCTCGTCAGTTATGGTCGTTGCCGCTGTCTTCTAATGCGCTATGCCGTACTGTTGTGTATTTCTTTCTTTATTTATTTCAAACATCCTCAGGGCCCGAGGGCATTGCAGAGGGGAGTGGGTTACAAGAAGATATCAAAAGCAAACAAACAACAATCCTAAGAATGAAAAAATACATAATAATGAAATGCTAAAAGTTAAAACTGTCAGGGCATTGTTTAAAAGCGATGGAATCGGATATGGATGCCACACACGCTGGAACGTGGTTCCATATAAGACCGTTGGTCTGAGGTATAAATGAATTATAAAAAGTTGTAGTGTTACATCGAGGAATGCCCATCTTCTGTGGATGATCGAGACGTGATGATATGTAAAAGGGGGGTGTGAGTAGTTTGCCACGTTGCAGAGGATTATGGTAATAAATTGTGTGGAACAGACACAAACTGTAAAGATTTCGACGTAATGCAAGGTTAGCTGGCTCAAACTTATTTTCATTGATGTTACACTGGCAGTGCCGTGATAATTAGTAAGGTTAACGAACAGATCTGTTCTGAATTGCTTCAAGAGCCGATATCAATATGTTAGTGCCAGGGTTCCAAATTGAAGAGGCATATTCCAGCTTAGAGCGCACGAGCGTTTTATAAAGAAGCAGCTTGAGAGATAAGGGAACTGATGAGAAGTTTCGTTTAATGAATCCTAACAAACGGTTAGCATTATTCGTTATATACTGAATATGAGTTTCCCAAGATAAGTTCGATGAAATATTAACGCCCAAATATTTGTAAGACGACACTTGTTGTAGAGAAGTATGATATAGGTAGTTGCATGAGACATTAGCAGTCATTCGGGAGACCCTCATTACTTTAAATTTGTTAGTATTAAGCTTCATATTCCATTGTTACACCATTCAGATATACGGTTGAGATCAGATTGAAGACAAGACACATCATGATCATTAGTCACTTCACGATATAAAACACAGTCATCGGCCAACAAACTAATTGAAGATGTAACACAGGAGGGTAAGTTGTTGATAAATATCAGAAAAAGAAGAGGGCCCGATACAGATCCTTGCGGGACTCCAGATGTCACAGATACTAAAGGGGAGAAACAGTCGTTTACAAATACCACGAATCCAAGAAAGTAATGAAGGATCAATGTTAAGGGTACTTAACTTATGAAGTAGTAGTTTATGCGATACTTTATCAAATACTTTGGCGAAGTCCAAGAACATACAATCAGCACGTGAACTACGATCAAGAATAAAGTGAAGGTCATGACTGAACGTTACTAACTGCGTTTCACACGAAAAGAATTTACGGAAACCGTGTTGTGCGGCTGAAAAAAGTTATTTGATTCCAGGAATTTTACAAGTTGTCAATAAATGATATGCTCGAGAATTTTGCATGGGATACTTGTTAAGGATATGGGACGATAGTTAAGAAGACAGTATTTATCGCCAGCTTTATGTATCGGTATTATTTTCCCCACCTTCCAGTCGTCGGGTAAACATCCTTGTTCAAGAGTTTGCTGAAATATTTTAGCCAGTATTATAGAAGAATACTCTTTAGTGTTTTTCAGAAATTTAGAATTAATAGCGTCTACCCCAGATGAGCAAGATACTTTTAGGTTATCAATTGCAGAAACAATGCTATTAACATCAATAAAAATAGAGTTCATTGGTGAATAGTCATTGTTGTAATGAAGGTAAAGTTGTTGATAAAACGCCTGAAAATGACGCGACAAATGTGGAATTCAAAATAGATGCACATTCACTAACAAGCACAGGGTCACCAGGAGTAAACAAGGCTATAAGGGCCTGTTCTTCGTTAGTAACTACTTTCCAAAACTGTTTCGGGTTGTTTGTTAGAAGTGATGGTAGAGTTATCAAAAAAATAGGTAGCTTTGGTATCTTGAATAGCAGTTTTGTATATTTTGTAAGTAATGTGGTAATTATCCCATTGTTCAGAAAGGTTTGTAAATTTCGCTACTCGAAATTTACGCTTCTTTTTGTTGGAAAACCTTTTTAATGTGGCGTTATACCAGGGAGAGTCGGGGAACACCGAGATGTTACGTAATGGTATATATACATTTGTAAGATATGACACCTGGTTTTTAAATAATTCCCAATTTTCATGGACCTGCAAACTGTTGTAGAAAGTCCTCAAGAAAAATGCCAAGTTCACTGTTTATTGCCTCAAAATTTTCTTTAGCATAATCCCGCATTTTTCAGCGTACTTTGGGGAGTTTCTAATAGGCACATCGATAAAAAAATGTACTAAGTAATGGTCACTGAGACCCTGAATGTAGCTGATTGAAGAGACCAAAGCAGGTGACGTTGAGAGGATTAAATCTAATACGTTAGCGGAGGTTGTTCTAGTGACTCTTGTGAGAACTGTGACCAACTGAGTGAAGTCGCTGCACAAGTCTATAAACTCAAGCGCGTCTGACGAGAATGGTTGAGTGTGAGTATATTAATGTCTATCCATAATATATTAGGACAGTGAAAATCGCCAAGAAGGATAATTGGATCAAAGCTCAATATACATGTATACACTCTTACTACTGTGGCTCAAATAACCAATAATTATTTCGTTGCGCGACTGCAAAGCCAGTGTTGCCGAATCGTAGGAAATGCTTCCATAATTTGGGGAAAAACATAGATTTAAGAGAGAAAGAGAAACCTATTTGAACGAGTGTAAAGCATTAAAAATATTTTTCATCCAACCAAAAAAAAACGACGCAGTTTCGATTTTTTGTTGTTTTTAATTAAGGCGAGAATACAGAGGCAACTACAAATTAAGAAACGCAGGGCGCAATGAGTCCCAAACGTCCTAATATATAGCTCCACGCCCAGATCGATGATTTAGCTCAGGGGTCTCAATTTTTATGGCTAAGAGGCCATATCGGGGATTTGTCGCTGTCTCGATAGCCGAAAAGTAAGTAAATATAAATTAGAACAAATTTTAATAAATATTCTTTTATTAGCATCTAAATGCAAAAGTAAAAGTTACAGTGAAAGAAAAAATAAAAAATCTAAGGCGGATGAAAAGATATACTTTATTTTGAAATTCAAAATTTAGCTAATGGTGACGTTACACAATAATTGGGAACCTGAAGACTTACGAGGCATAAATGAAAGCGCCTAGGATCTTTGGCATGTTCCCGCAGGGCACAAGACTACTGAGAATGATAGAATTGACGCAGAGAATACGCAATGGATACGGCACAGGACACTAAGCACAATATACATGGGAACGCCAAGGAATCTTAAGCTACGTAGTTACACAAATACGAATCAGGAGACTAAGAATGGTGACGCTGGTGATTGCAATGTCCAATGAATAATGTGACTTGGTTTCACGGTAACCTGGCAAAAAGCGAATGCTTCGCTCTTCTGCAGTTGGAGAAGAAAATAAGGAACTCCCCCCTTGCCCGGACACGTTTTCGAAAAAAACGTGCGTGTGGAGTAAACGTATAACCACGACGTTTTTCACCCGCTTCACCCGCGTCAGCGTCACCTCGCGTCGGCGCGCGTCGAATTGTTATGGGTGACCTCGAGCGACACGCGCCGACGCTGACGAGGGCGAAGCGCGCGAAAAACGATCAATTTCGGCACTGATTGGCGCGTTCTCATGAACGTCACATCGCCTGGTTTACATGCGCGGGGGAGGGGAATTAGTTAAACGTGCCTTACTGATATACGCGCTAGTCTTTAGCCGGCTCCCAGATTTGCTCGCGCTTATCGGGTAAGCAAATCTGGGAGCTGGCTAAAGGCTAAAACATGAATCACCGAGGCGCGTTTACCTAAGCCTCGGGCCTCCCCTCCTCTACCTCCGATTTCCCCATACGCCAGGCAATGTGACGCACGATGTCGCCGTAAAAGGCCGTGTGCCGCTTATTTCGTCGCAGCTGCAGCCGCCGCCAGGGGTCCCAGCCCCCGGCGACCTTCACCGGACCCTGGCCCTCATCACGGTGGCGGCCAGCTACGCCGAGGCGTGCGGCGAGCCGCCCGGCCCGGCCGCCGCGCTGCTTCTGCGCTTCGTGGAGCCCCTCAAACTGCGGTCCCCGCTCCAGCTGGAGCACGGAGCCGAGACCCTGCACGCGTTGGGATTCGCACTCGGGCCCGGACCGGGCGTCCAGGGACATACGGCACTAGTCATGCTGGCCGCCAAGTGGAGCGACGTCCTCAGAACCAGGGGTTTGCTCTTTGCGGCAGCCGAACGCAGGATGAAGGCGTCCGTGGCGTTGCTCAGGTGCACATTAATCGTGTTCTATTTATGTAGACCATTCCAATATTCACCTTCTACACTTCGTCGTCTTTGTATACTGAGGTGTGGTACGGGTTCAAAACGTGCGCAGCAGGTCTCTTCTGAGGAATGTCAGACGACGCGCACTCGTCCACAGCCGTGACTGGGCATTTTCAGCCTCTAGTCGGTAACAAGTTAAGAGTTCCGGGGGAAGCTCCTTCCATCTTTTCCCACTTTAGCAGAGTGAACGCTAGAGAGGATATCGCCTCTTCTCCAGCTTTCGCTCTGCTGAAGTGGAAAGAGGTGGGAGGAGCTTCCCACTGAACTCTTGACCTATCACCGACCATAAACTTATAACTGGTGGGCAAGTGTATACAGAGCGCAACGGAGGGAAAGGAGGAGACGAGACACGCGTGGAGAGGGAGTGATCACATGTGCGACGAACCTCCGCAGTAGCTTATCGGTACAATACAGACGAAGTCTTGGCCTTTTAGAGCGCAGCTCTTATGGTACGTTTACACTAGCGGATCCGCTAGCGAATCCGCCCAGCTTTTGCCACTGGGGCGAAACGCTGGGCGGAAAACGCGGCGGCGAGCCGTTTTGGTCCAGGACCTATTTCTGCCGCCGAACGAGGCGTTTCGCTGACCGGAAGTGACATTCTTTCGCGGCGCGACGCTGCCTACGTCACGAGTACGCGTTCTTCCGGGAGCAGCGACGCCCGGGAGAGAGAGAGAGCCGAGGCGGGAACTCTCGCGCCTTCTCGTCATATTTGACGAGACGTTACGGGAACCGCTGCCGCAGCCGGTGCTGCCGCCAATGCTCGAAGGAAATAGATGTAAACGCAACCAGCTCGTCGCCGCCGCCGCCGGGAGCGGATCCGCCCCCGCGGTAGCGGATTTCTTTTCAGGTGTAAACGTACCATCTGCGGCAGCGGTTCCCGTAACGTCTCGTCAAATATGACGAGAAGGCGCGAGAGTTCCCGCCTCAGCTCTCTCTCTCCCGGGCATTGCTGCTCCCGGAAGAACGCGTACTCGTGACGTAGGCACCGTCGCGCCGCGCAAGAATGTCACTTCCGGTCAGCGAAACGCCTCGTTCGGCGGCAGAAATAGATCCCGGACCTATACGCCTCGCCGCCGCGTTTTCCGCCCAGCGTTGCGCCCCAGCGGCAAAAGCTGGGCGGATCCGCTAGCGGATCCGCAAGTGTAAACGTACCATTAGGCGCCGCTCAAGCCAGAAACGGGCGCCTAAGAGCTGCGCTCTAACGGCGTCGGCGACGCCGTTGGCGTAACCGCGCGGTGCATTATGGGTAAATTTCCCCGCTAAATCTAGCGGAAAAATTTCCCCGCTAAATCTAGCGGAAAAATTTCTTCGCTACATCTAGCGGAAAAAATTCCAAATCTAGCGGAAAAAATTCCCCGCTAAATCTAGCGGAAAAATTTAACCGCTAAATCTACAGGAAAAATTCCCCGCTAAATCTAGCGGAAAAATTTCCCGGCTAAATCTAGCAGAAAAAAATTCCCGGCTAAATCTAGCGGAAACATTGCCCCGCTAAATCTAGCGGAAAAAATTTGCCCGCTAAATTTAGCGGGAAAAATTTCTCCGCTGTCTAGCGGAAAAAATTCCCCGCTAAATCTAGCGGAAAAATTTCCCCGCTAAATCTACCGGAAAATTTTTACCTGGGGAGGAGCCCCAGGTAAATTCCCCGTTACCTGGGGGGAGGTCACATGACCCCCCCCCCCCCCCCCAAGAAAAGGTGACCCTAAGTACCCTTCCCTCCTCCTCCTCAAGAGCTGCGCTCTAATTCGGTGTTACAGGGAGTTGTAAACGGCTTTAATTTTTTTGTTCCTCGTTCGTGGGAACGCGTCTGGTAGTTAGTCAACAAAAACAACGTATCCATCGAGGACTCCAGAAATAGGGTAGCAAACTCCTCGTTCGTAAAGAACCGGTGAATTTTTTAAATAAATATAAAATGTAAGGCGGACATTGCTACGAAGAGCAAGACGACGCTCGTGTTCGACGTTTGGACCCAGACCCTGACGCCACTGCTCCGTCTGGGCGAAGAGGAGACGGCGGTCTTGTTCACTCTGATTGAAGGGAGATAAACGTAGCCTAGCCAGTGTATCTACGCACACTATCCTTCCAAACAAAGCTCCGCGCTCTGGCCTCACCGCATCCTGTGCGCAAGAAGCGCCGAGGTCTCGCCCTCTCGCCTCGTCTCACCTTCTCCTCTCCTTCGTTCTACAAGTACGGCCTGTTAGCGCCGCCATCTTGCTGCTGCTGACTTGTGTAGATCGTTTGATAGTCAAGGCTTGCTAAGGCGTGGCCATGGTGGCCAGAGTTGAGCCGTGGCCACCGTAGATGCTGCTGTCAAGCCTTTCGTTCCGTCTACCACCACGTTTCGTACTGTTGTGGCGCTAACTAAAACACTACCCTACGGCGCCACCAGCTAGGGATCTCTCGATAGTGTTTTTGCAGTATTGAGGCGGTTGCTATATTACTGCAGCGCGGCGCAGCTCGTATCATTAAATTTCGGTGCTAGAGGTTTTGGCCCACTCCCCAAAAAAGCAATATCCAGTCGTAAATCACTTTTGGTTTGAGCTCGTCATATAATGGCCACCACCCGTCTCTCTTAGGGTCTGGCTCGACATACCCCCGGTAGAATTAGTGGCCACTGGTTAAACCATTCCAAATCGGCATTTTTCTCAATTTGTACTTTCAAATAACACACTTATACTTCCTTTAGCTACCGGAAATCTATCGGTAGGGCGAGTGATTCTATATAACGCGCCAAGTTAACCTCGACACCCCAGGGCACTGACGCGACTCCACCGCGACGCCCTCAAGAGCGACGAGCCGTGCCGCCGCAACTACCCCAGTTCGCATTCTCGGGTTCTGCTCACCAGCATAGACACGGTTCAGCGGTCCCTGGCAGCTGCCACCCCACCAAAACCGGGCA
Source organism: Ixodes scapularis (assembly GCF_016920785.2). NCBI lineage: Eukaryota > Metazoa > Arthropoda > Arachnida > Ixodida > Ixodidae > Ixodes > Ixodes scapularis. The sequence goes on along the minus strand of NW_024609880.1, from coordinate 65,642,924 downwards.
GCCTGTCCCTGCAACTGTCCGGCTACGGCGTGTGCATACGAGCCGAACCCCTCAAGGGTACCACAACGACCCTGGGGCTCCCCAACGCCAGTGCCGTGACCCTAGCCCCGGCGTCGCCTGCACGCTGCCTGGTACTCGACTCCAGTCCGTTCCCATGTGCGCGGGACGGTGCGGCACTCAACACGCAGTTCGTGATGGTCAGGGCCGGTCGGCGAGCGTCATCGGTGAAGCTCTTGCTCAAGAAGCGCCGGGTGGAGAAGGACAGTACCACGAGGGCTCGGGCCACGAGAGGTATGGTCACGCTGCACCGCGTCAATGTGCCAGAGACGGCTAGGGGCTTTGACCTCCTCGTGCAGCTGGTACCCGACCAACCCATCGATCTGCTTCAGGTACCGGAACACTTGAGGAAGCGTGCTACGCTTCCCCTGGGAGCTGTTGCCGGAACAGAGACCAGAAGGATCCCGAGATTCGGTTGATTGCCAGTCCGTGAATCGTCTGATGGTGTTTAACTTTAGCATATACGGATATCAAGCGTCTCGATGCTAATCTAATGCCAAGGCGTCAAAGATGACATCGGGTGCTAAAGAAACTGAACTTCGGGGAAAAAAAAAAGATACTGGAAACGACTTTACTTTTGAGAACTAAATATTTCCCGAATTCTGGGAAGAGTGGGTTTCCAGAATATTTTGCGGGTACGAAATTTCCCAATTCGAAGTGATATGCTAAACATCCGCCACCCTATGGTAATATATATATATATATATATATGGGTGATTTCATCTCAAATCGGGCAGGCTAAAAGGGTCTAATTTTTAATTTTCACGAAAAAAATATATGTTTTGGGGGTATTTCTTAAATGAAGGAGGGCGCAAACCGCATGTTCTCCCGATTTTTTTTTCTCGAGTTACGAGCCCTAGAAGCCGCTGTGGCAGAAACTAGTGTTTTTGCCTGCCGTCGCAGGTCGCGTGTTTGACACCCTCTGCTGACGTTATTGTAATCTCTACACCCTTTTAACTTTTCCCCCTCATTTAATAGGTATTATAAAGATACCTTGATGTATTCAAATAGTTTTAGGAATTTGATTGTTTTCTAAAAAACATGTCAAACTCGTCACTCCGGTCGCTTTTCGGTTAAATTTAACAGGTCATTACTTTGTCTGTACTTAAGGTAAATTTTCTTTGTTTGGCTCTACAGAAAGCCCAAAGCAAGCCCATTATAGATATAATAATATCATTATGACCTGTCGAGTAGCCGCTCCGCTACCTTCACGTAAACGTTGTGAAAAATAACAAATGTTCACACATTTCACGCGATTGCGGCTCGAACAGAGGACATACAACCAAAATATTACATTTCTAGACTGTTTTTTCTTGTAGTCGACTAATATGTCTAAAATAATTTTAAAAATAAAAATTTACAAAAATGGGGTTTTTGAGAAAATCGACCTCAAACTTTCAACATTTGTTATTTCTTACAACGTTTACGTGAAGGTAGCGGAGCGGCTAGTCGACAGATCATAATGATATTATTATATCTATAATGGGCTTGCTTTGGGCTTTCTGTAGAGCGAAAGAAAGAAAATTTACCTTAAGTACAGACAAAGTAATGACCTGTCAAATTTGACCGAAAAGCGACCGAAGTGACAAGTTTGACATGTGTTTTAGAAAACAATCAAATTTCTAAAAATATTTGAATACATCAAGGTATCTTTATAATACCTATTAAATTAGGGGGAAACTTTAAAAGGGTGTAGAGAAAACAATAGCGGCAGCAGAGGGTGTCAAACACGCGACCTGCGACGGCAGGCAAAAACACTAGTTTCTGCCACTGCGGCTTCTACGGGTCGTAACTCGAGAACAAAAATCGGGAGAACATGCGGTTTGCGCCCTCCTTCATTTGAGAAATACCCCCGAAACATATATTTTTTTCGTGAAAATTAAAAATTAGACACTTTTAGCCTGCCCGATTCGAGATGAAATCACCCATATATATATATATATATATATATATATATATATATATATATATATATATATATATATATATATATATATATATGAATGCCCGACAAGCCCGAGCATGAGTCATGCACCGCCAGTGCAGGCGATGCATGGCTCAACGATGCGCATGGGCGACGATGGTGATGGATTTGTGGCGTTACAATATATTTTTTCTTTCTTTTTAAATCAACAAAGTTTGCGAGAATTAGGTTTTCGTGAAATTGAAGTCGTTTAGAGTACTGCCTTTAGCTCTGTGTGTCATAAGAGACATTGGGAAAAATCTGACATCTAAACCCTGTTCCCGCTGGGTTCCACATGAATGCATGCAGATGTATGATCGAGCAGTAGCAGTTTTACGCGATGTACAAATATAGCATCTTGTGTGTCCGCCTTGGAAAAGCAACGCGTGACTGCAGTGAAGTAGCACTGCTACCCTTCACGTATAACGGCCGTACAAGTTCACGCGCGTACACGCGCACCGGGACACGGCGACCCCCGTGCACGCCCGCAGGTGACGTTCAGCGCGGGTCGCGAGCCTTCGGACGCCGAGCTGCTGTCGGGACCCGGCCCGTCGTGGCGCGGCAACCGCACCCTCGTGCCCCGGCTGGCGCGAGGCGGCGGAGCGCTCTTCGTGGCCGTGCGCCTCAAGCTCGAGGGCCTGTCTTCGCTGAGGCCCTCGGACCCCAGCAGCGTCCAGTACCGGCTCTCCACGGCGCTGGTGGCGTGCCGGAGCTGGCGTCGACCGTCCTGGTCCGGGCGCGGCTGCGCGCCGGGGCTCGCCACGTCGGCGTCGACGCTCCACTGCCACTGCTCGCACCTCTCCTGGTTCTCTGGGGCTCACTGGGTGGCCCCCAACGAAATCTCCTGGCGCAAGGTCGGGAATCTCCTCTGCGCCCCGCTATCTCTGATTAGAGATTTTTCGTACATCGTTTTCGCCGCCCCGAAACGCTCTCCGCAACCCGCTACGATACCCCGAACTCTACAGTCAAGGTCACCGGCGCGCAGGCGCAGTAGCGGCTTCTTCGTAGCGGATGGGGAAACGCGGTCTACGAAAACTCTGGTCTGTGGAACGCGTTTTGGGCACGCGCAGTGCCTTCCGCCAAATATCTGACACCGCGAATCGGAATGCGTCCGCAGCCAACATCACCTATAGACCATTCCATTTAGCGCTCTCAGGGCGGCGCCATTTTGTTCGACCGCAGCGCCCTCTCCACACACCCGGGAAGTTCAGCAGCTTCCGCGGGATAAAACGAGAGAGAGGGCACGCGCCCGATTCTGCTAGCAGACGACAAACCGGGAGGTTGCCGTTCTCCATCTTTGGGCTGTACCGGCGGGCTGTACCGAACATCGAAGTCTCGCTCAAGGCTGCGGTTATGAAGTGGTTCGCGTTCTTAGAATATTTATGGCTACTCCAAAATCAGCATTTAGCGCTCTGTTGTTTTATTTCAGTAAGTGATCAACTAGCGAATCTTTGTTCCGTTACTTCAATAACAGTGGAGTCAGCCGGCAACTCAACCACTGGGTCTATTGCGCCAGGAGAGCCCGTTTTTATTTATTCTTCCAGATTTCCACTCATTGTCGCTAAAGGCCTACACCCAGCACGAACTTCGTATAGTAAAATAGTTACAGCAACCGGATTTACTTTTCGCCGGAGCGACCGGCCACTCTCACACAATTTTTCCTTCTTTTTTTTTTTTTTTTTATTCGCACGCAGGTAACATTGCAATTAGACTCGGTTAGTGTTATTTTTTTTTTATGGAACATAGAATTACACGATAACTTGCACATCAAAATCCAAGCATCTGCGTTTGAAATTTACAAAATGACGCGATTTTAAAACGAGTTTGAACGCCAGCCGGATGTTTGGTACAGCCCACTCGGCGGAGCAGACGACTCGCGGCATGAGAGGGGGGGGGGGGGGCATTTTTTCTTCTCTCTCCGCTCTTCCTAGTGGAACGGTCTATAGAAGGCTGTAGTGCTTAATAGTCTACGTCAGCTACTGGCAGTCAGCGCGGGTCGCGTATTAGGCAGGAGGGCCGTGTCAGCGTTCGGCTAGGATTTGTGTTCTGACTGAACGCGAGTGCCAGCCGAATGCTGACGTGGCACTTGTGTCCAAGATATGTCCCGCTCACGTGACCCCGCTCTGGACCCCAGTAGGTGACGTAGGAAGTTCAGCACTTCACGGCCTTCTTATCTAGACGGTGTTGCCACAGACCCAGTAACTCGGCATTTTTCACCTGGGTGATAAGCGTTGGAAGGGCGTACACACGAGTGATCAAACTGGAGGTGTTTCGGCATCTATAACTAATCAGGCGGCGCCATCATTCTTTATGAAAACTAAAATGGCGAAGTCACAGTACGGAGTCTGGTTTTCACTTCGCTGCCCGATTCTTGTCGGCGGAAAAGGGGTCACCCGCGGAAAAATCAGTCCAAAATACTGCGATGAAGAGGCCTTGCCGAACGTACAGTTCATTCGCGAAAATGAATCGCATACACTGAAGTCAGATGAACTTGAAGATGCTTCAATCGTTGGACGTTCAGCGTGCAGCACCAGATGAATATACTTATATATAGTGTAAATGGTGTTTTCTTCCTTCTTTTTCTTAAAACGCGATCGATGATACAAGGTGTTCGTCGCAAAGATCCGGCAAGGAAACGACGTGATTTCGAGCTGCCGAGCGAGAGGCAGAATGGCAGTACCTAAAGATACAATGGCGGACTACTGTGGTACTCATTTCGGAATTATTCTTTACAAGAGCACCCTGTTTCGCCGCTTTTCCGGTACACTTCTAATGGTAACAAAACCGTCGCCCCATGACGCCAGACGTAGGCCTCAGTACTTTAGTGCGGGAGGCATCAGGCAGCACCGTCGATTGTTGCAAGCCTGAGCCACCGCTCGCCTTTTTCTTAGTGAAGTCGGCGTGGATCTTATAAAATAACCGCAACGCGGCGCAGCCAGTACCCTGGAACTTTCACGATGAATGCCTACACGGCCTTCGCAAGCTATAGCGACGAATATGACGCCTGAACGCGCGGAGAGAAAGATATACTTTCAGAGATAGAAATGGTTCAAAACACACACACACAAAAAAAAGGACTCCTTTTCCCTCGATTAAAAAGATAGAACCGCGTAGACTGGCTTTCATGTCGCTGCTGCCAGAGCCAGCTCTTCAGCTCTTTTTCGTAATCACAGGAGTCAGTGTGGCGCTATCTTGAATAGAGACCCCTTTCGAAAGTGAACGTGCCGATTATTAGAAGGTCGAAACCACTGCACAATGGCGGAACAACTGATATTGATATCGTGGCACGTACAAGTCATTCCACAAGATAGCAAACGTCCGAGCGCGGTCAACGATAGCAGCCGACGAGCCAATCAAAAAGCGTCGAAAGTGTCACGTCACTGCGCTCATCGCCTTTTTCTATGGCGGTGTTTTTGCCTTCTCCAATCCAACCAAACGCCTAAAGTGTGCTGTGACGTTGCGGTTTTGGACCACCTTTGTGGAGGGATTCTATAGCTACCAACAAGGGCAGTCTTCCGAAAGGGGTCTAATAATAATTGGGCTGTGGGGATATTTATACAGCGTGTAGTTGGTCTGCCATTAAAGTTGCAACGAGTCACACGCAGTGGATGAGCAATTTAGCCAGTGCGGTACAACCGCTAGCCTGGGGTCTTTAACGTGCACCACGCAGTAGTGATACACGACCGCACGCCGGTACGATGCTCATCCAGATCGAAACGGGCAGGGGTGGGGCTCGAACCCAGGATCCCTGGGTTCTGCAGCGCGAGCTTTCGCTCCACGCGCGTCGAGCTGGGTGTGCGCTTCGGCCCACTCGGCCACCGATCCCCCCCACGAAAGGGGTCTATGGGTCGTCCACATCGCGAAAAAATTGCCTCTGTAGACGTCTCGTAACAATGAATGCAACGTAAAAATTACCACGGCACGAGCAATACGAAATGGAAGGTAAAGCCATTGATTCGGTCTCAGTATGCGCGCAAACTCGCACTCTGTCCTTCGCACTTTATGCACGCATCATTTCTTTATCAGGTATAGATATAATTTACAGTGACAAACCAATTTTTTTTTCTACCAACTCTAGGCAATTGTGCAGTCATGTCCAAGCTTAACTGAGCCACCGAAAATTCCGCGTGACAGTCACTCTACGACCTCAAAATAATTATCATGGCCCAAAACATTTTTTTTTTCTCTTTCAAGAGCTAAACAAAACAAGAAGCCGGCCGTACCTGCAAGAAGAACTCCGAAACGAAGTCTCTGGAAGCCTCGGAATGGCAGCCGACGTTTCGTAAGACTCAGTTCTTCAGAACGCCCTGAAAAACTGAGTTTCGTGATGCTCAGTTTTTCAGAACGCTCTTACGAGGCGTCGGATCTGAAGATCCCGGAAGATTCCTTTTTTAAAGTTTACAACACCGAGGAAAAAAAAGAGTTTCTCTAGGAGGTCAGAAACAATTAAGCCAGGAAATAAAAAAAAAATAAACAAAAAAGTGCAAAAAAAAAAAAAGTGGGCGTATCAATTGAGGAATTTATACGGAATTTCACAAGGCAATTGTTCGTCCTTTTTTTTTTTTAACTAACTCGCGTTCACCTGAGTAACACCTTTTTGGACCTGGGGGTATTGTCAAGTTCAAGCATATGTCTTGATCATATCCGATAAACTCGAAGACGAACAGAATGTGTAGTGATATAGCTAGGCACATGCCCTATGTAAAGTCACGTGACGTCATGAAGTCACGTGACCTCTTAACACCAGATATTCGCGTAACCCCGTGATGTCACGTGCATCATCATGTCACGTTACACCCTGACGCCAAGGTCTTATAAGCAATATAGCCCCTTGACCTGTGTGTCGGTCGAGCGCAGTAACGTATCGCTTTTCCCATAAGACCAAGCCCCGTAAGTAATACATAACGGAGTGGAAGCTCTGCCTCGAGCAGGCTTACGCTGTCGTTATCTTCCGCCGGGCTTTGGCTGCGTGTGCGACGAAGTGTAATCAAAGGCCGGAAGCTCGCGCTAAAGGCACAGCATCTGCCGGATTCTTAATTTGTCACCGACTATTCGCGACTTCAGGAAAACCGTATGGCCCCTAGCGGGAAAACGCTAGACTGGCCGGAGCAGGTCCATTCGCGATTTCTGTTCATCTCTCGTTACTTCCATGATTGCATGTTGTCGACGGCTGGCGCGATAAAGCGAGGGAAATTGCGTCAGTTGTGTCCGAAGCGACGAGAACCGCAGCGAATGACGGGGCCGCGGGCAAATCCATGCACGACTCATAAAGGCCTGCGGAATTAGGCGAGCCTTTGCATCGCTTCCAGTTGCCCCGGTGACTCTGTCGTTGCTGGTCTATCAGCGTGTTGCCTAAGTCGCTCAGAACGCGACCTAGGCAACCGCGTGAACCAGACATTGCGCATGCATCAACGCTCATCGGTGAGGTAGAAGAACAGTTGGTATGTTCTTTCGTCGCTACTCCGTAGAAGGCCAAGCCTCTGGAAGTTCACCTTCGCCGATTTACTGCCGCAGGTTTGAAACGTATAGTGAATAAAAATCGGAGCAAATAATTTTGATACCAATGCCTGCCTGCTCAAAACCGAGTGTCGTGCATTGAGCTGGAACGTGTCACTATGAGTGTACTACAGGTTTTCCCGCTCATTTTAATCCAAGCGACGACCAATTTAATCCCGGGGTCACTCAATTTAATCCAAGCGCCATACAATTTAATCCAAGCGCCACACAATTTAATCCCGGGGTCAGTCAATTTAATCCACAATATATATATATGCACTTATTGTGTTTAGTGGTCGTGTTTTGCTTACACATTTGGTAACTTAGAATAATTGTTTATACAATTTGAATTTTTGGGGGAGCAATTGATAATTTGTTCACTAATGTGTTTACTTTGAGTTACTAGTGCCACTATTGACGAGGCTTAATTGATATGTTGGTTACTCTTTTTACAGTGCAGCTCTTAGGCACCCGTTTCCGGCTTAAGCGGCAACGGCGTCGGCGTGACCACGCGGTGCATGATGGGTGAATTCCCCCGCTAAATTTAGCGGAAAATTTCCCCGCTAAATCTAGCAGAAAATTTTCTCTGCTAAATCTAGCGGAAAATGTTCACCTCTATATTCAGCGGAAAATTTTCCCCGCTAAATTTATCGGAAAATTTTCCCAGCTAGATTTATCGGAAAATTTGCCCCGCAAAGTTTAGCGGAGAAGCTTCCCCGCTAAATCTAGCGGAAAATTTTCCTGCTAATTCTAGCGGAACATTTTCCCCGCTAAATTTAGTGGAAAAAGTTTCCCCGCTCTATCTAGCGGAAAATATTCCCCGCTATATTTAGCGGAAAATTTCCCCCGCTAAATCTGGCTGAAAATTTTCCCAGCTAGATTTATCGGAAAATTTGCGCCACAAAGTCTAGCGGAAAAGCTTCCCCGCTAAATCTAGCGGAAATTTTTTCCGCTAAATCTAGCGGAATGTTCTCCCTGCTAAATCTAGCAGAACATTTGTCCCGCTAAATTTAGCGGAAAATTTTCTCCGCTAAATCTAGCGGAAAATCCTCCCAGCTAGATTTAGCGGAATATTTGCCCCGCTAAGCTTAGCGGAAATTTTTCCCCGCTATATCAAGCGTAAAATTTTCCCCGCTAAATTTAGCGGAAAAATTTCACGCTAGATTTAGCGGAGAAAATTTGTAGTGCCAAAGCGCGACACTTATTAGGGAGTTTTCGTAGACCGCGTTGCCCCTTCCGCTAAGCGTTCCGCAACGAAGAAGTTGCTACTGCGCCTGCGCGCCGATAGCCTTTACGGCGGAGTTCCCGCTATCGTAGCGGGTTGCGGAGGGCCTTGCGGGACGGCGAAAACGATCTACGAAAACTCCCTATTGTGGTGGCTCACGTAACGTCTGGAGCTAACAGGGTATTTTCGTAGATTGTTTCTGCTGCCCCCCAACGCTCTCTGCAACCAGCTACGCTAGCCGGAACTGTACAGTCAAGGCCATCGGCGCGCCGGCGCAGTAGCGGCTTCTCCGTTGTGGAGGGCTTAGCGGAGGGGGAAACGCGGCCTACGAAAACTCCCTATTAGCCCCGTGCGCGACCGAAAGCGTCGCTGTGGTCGGCCTTCCACGATTGGCCGAACGCTGACTATGACGTAGGAAAGGGGATTTATCATCGACGGAAATAAGAGGAATGAAAGAACTTTAATTTCGACGGTGTTGGCAGTGTTGCTTTAACAGCTCAATGATTTCAAGCTTCCACCATGCTATTTACAAACACCATCGAACTTGTTGTTTGCAAGGTAATGACGTCACAAGGGGGAACCATAGGAGGGCGGCACCAAAACATCTCGCCGCTAATAGGGAGTATTCACTGGCGGCCATATCTGTGTGCGCGAATGCTGAGCGCGTCCTGACGCCGAGCTTCCACAGTTGTGGGAAAATAAGCGCCAAAAAAACACGGACAAAGAGTAGATTGACAACGACACAGGGCGCCCTGTGTCGTTGTCAATCTACTCTTTGTCCGTGTTTTTTTGGCGCTTATTTTCCCACGATGTACCAACTGGCCCATCTAAGCATTTTATTGCTTCCACAGTTCTTTTGCAACGTGCATTCGGCACCATCAAGAGTGCCGGTCTTAGCAGCCTATTAAAGTGAGCTCGTTCTGAGCATGCGCTCCAAACAACACCCATAAATATGGCGCCCAGTGAATACTCTCTATTGACCTTTTTAGCGTGCGGCACGAGCAGCACCGACGGGACCGAGCTCCAGGCTCGAACAGAACAGCACGAGACTGGCAGCGTTCGACGGTGCAGCAGGGCGGCCTCAGCGGAGCCCCCTTTTGATGATCTTTTTCCGTTTTGTTGCGGTTATAAAGATCAGTTTGTTAATTTGCATCGACGGACGTCTTTCCTGAACCCCACAATTTTTTCCCTAAATTTATCAGGGAAAATAATCCTCTAGATTTAGTGGGGAAAAATTTAAGCTATATTTAGTGGGGAAAATTTTTTGCTAAATTTAGCGGGGAAAATTTTCCCCTAGATTTAGCGTGGAAACTTTTCCGCTAAACTTAGCGGGGAAACTTTTCCGGTAGATTTAGCGTGAAAAAGTTTCCACTAGATTTAGCCGGGAAATTTTTTCGCTAAATTTAACGAGAAAAAGTTTCCGCTAAATTTAACGGGGAAAACTTTCCGCTAGATTTAGCGGCAAAAAAGTTTCCGCTAAATTTAGCAGTGAAAATTTCCTGCTAGATTTAGCGGGGAAAATGTTCCACTAGACTTAGCGGAAAAATATTTCCGCTAGATTTAGCAGAGAAAATATTCCGCTAAACTTAGCGGGGAAAATTTTCCGCTAGATTTGGCGGGGAAAATTTTCCGCGAAATATAGGGGGGAACTTTTCCGCTAGATTTAGCGGGGAAAATTTTTCGCTAAAATTAGCGGGGAAATTTTCCGCTAAATTTAGCGGGAAACATTTTCCGCTAGATTTAGCGGGGAAGCTTCTCCGCTAGACTTTGCGGGGCAAATTTTCCGATAAATCTAGCTGGGAAAATTTTCCGATAGATTTAGCGGGGAAAATTTTCCGCTGAATATAGCGGTGAACATTTTCCGCCAGATTTAGCGGGGAAAATTTTCCGCTAAATATAAGGGGAAAGTTTTCCGCTAGATTTAGCGGGGAAATTTTCCGCTAAATTTAGCGGGGAAAATTTTCCGCTAAGTTTAGCGGGAAAATTTTCCGCTAGATTTAGCGAGAAAATTTTCTACTAGATTTAACGGGGAAACTTTTCCGCTAGACTTTGCGGGGCAAATTTTTCGCTAAATCTAGCTGGGAAAATTTTACGCTAGATTTAGGGAGGAAAATTTTTTGCTAGATTTAGCGGGGAAAACTTTCCGCGAGAGATAGCGGGAAAAAGGTTTCCGCTAAATGTAGTGGAAAATTTTTACACTAGATTTAGCGGGGAAACTTTTCCGCTAGACTTGGCGAGGAAAATCGTCCGCTAAATCTAGCTGGGAAATTTTTCCGATAGATTTTGCTGGGAAATTTTTCCGCTAGGCTTAGCGGGAAAAATTTTCCACAAGATTTAGCGGGAAACTTTTCCGCTAGACTTTGCGGGGCAAATTTTTCGCTAAATCTAGCTGGGAAAATATTCCGCTAGATTTAGCGGGCAAAACTTTCTGCTAGGCGTAGCGGGAAAAATATTTCCGCTAAATTTAGCGGGAAAAATTTTACACTAGATTTAGCGGGGAAATTTTCCCGCTAGACGTAGCGGGGAAAATTTTCCACTAGACTGTGCGGGGCAATTTTTTGGGTAAATCTAGCTGGGAAAATTTTTCGCTAGATTTAGCAGGGAAAGTTCTCCGCTAGATTTAGCTGGGAAATTTTTCCGCTACATTTAGCGGGGGAATTCACCCATCGTTCACCGCGTGGTTACGGCGACGGCGACGCCGACGCCGCTTAAGCCGGAAGCAGGTGCCTAAGAGCTGCGCTCTAAAAAGAGTAACGAACATATTAATTAAGCCTCGTCAATAGTGGGACTAGTAACTCAAAGTAATCACATTAGTGATCAAATTCTCAATTGCCCCCCAAAATTTCAAATTGTATAAACAATTGTTCTAAGTTACCAAATGTGTAAGCGAAACACGACCACTGAAGACAATAAGTGCATATATATATATTGTGGATTAAATTGACTGACCCTGGGATTAAATTGTGTGGCGCTTGGATTAAATGGTATGGCGCTTGGATTAAATTGAGTGACCCCGAGATTAAATTGGTCGTCGCTTGGATTAAAATGAGCGGGAAAACCTGTAGAATACGGGTACAGTGTTAGGACGTGAGCGGCTCGCGTGACTCGCATGCAATAGCAACGGCTCGCATGCAATATACAGCTTTAGTAGACTGTACGCTGAAGCTTTGCGCACGCAAAGAAATTGCGGGTCGGGAGTGCGCATGCGCAGAACGCAACGTTGGGGATTTGGTGCTGCGGGCTAGCGGGCTTTGCGGGAAGCTCTGGAGATATCTCGGGGCCCGCGAGAGCACTTGTTTCAAGATGGCAGTTACCGTCAAGTGGCGCAGCACGGGCGACGTCCATGCATGGTGTTCAAGAAGTTCAGTGTTTTACGGGGTGTTCAGCTCGGCAATTCGTTCCGGGACCTACCGCAGTCGAGTCCGATCGCCGTGCAGCTGGAGGAGTTCGTAATGCAAATATTCACAGCTCGCAACGTGCGTGAACGTTGCAATCTGATCAACGCCCCTTCGTGCAGTTCATCGCCGACGGACAAACGACTCCTCAAATAATCACCGTCGCCGTGCACTAGGCATCAGTATCTTTCCGCGAAAGCATTGACAAAAGGTGCTGTTTCCACGGTACAATTGACGGTGGCTCTGTGTCCGGATTCCGCTACGTACCGTATTTTCCAAACTATAGTCCGCACCCGGTGTATAGTCCGCAGAGGGAAATTTGGGGTCAAAAATGAAAGTTTTCGCTTAGATAGTCCGCACCCGCTGATAGTCCGCACCCAGTGCATAGTCCGCACCTGGTGCTTAGTCGACACGAAATTCTTCTCATACGCGGCACACGTTGACATATGTATGTTTTCTTAGCTCACAAAAAAAAGTCTATAATATACATAAATTATCAATAACATACTCTTTTGTTCACAAAATCCGTCTCGTCATAATCAACGATATTGAAAAACATAATTCCTGTATAGTCCGCACGCGTAGATAGTCCGCACAGCCAGAAATTTCAACTTTTAAACTTGTATAGTCCGCGGACTATAGCCCGGAAAATACGTACTCGTCTCGCAGCCTCCGGACCTCCGTACCTTGCAGAAAGCGCGCTTCACCAGGCAGCGCGGCTTGGATTAATCTGAAATAAAATCATTGGAAACGTTTTCATTTTTAATACTGATTTTAAGGAGCGTGGCGGCGCTGTAAGCTCGTGGAATTCTACGGCTCTGGCAAATTGAATCAAGATCATGCCAGATGTTCACCCGGCAACATTTACGGAACATACTACTAAAATCGCAATAAAATGCTTACATGGGTCAGTTGGTATACATCATGAGAAATAAGCGCCGAAGAAACAGGGACCAGAGGTCGGCATTTTAGGTCGCCCTCACCCACCCTCACTCTCACAGCCACACTCACCTAAGCCCCTCACTAACCCTCACCCTCACAGCTACACTCACTTTCAACCCCTCACTCATCCTCACCCTCACAGTCACACTCACCTTCAGCCCTTCACTCACCCTCACTGAACCTCACGGTACTCACGCACTCACCGCCCTCACGGCCCTTACTGCCCTCACCGCCCTCACGGCCCTCACGGCCCTCACGCACTCATAGCCCTCACGCCACTCACCGCCCTCACCGCCCTCACGGCCCTCACACCACTAACCGCCCTCACCGCCCTCACGGCCCTCACCGCCCTCACAGCCCTCACGGCCCTCACGGCCCTCACGCCACTCACCGCCCTCACGCCACTCACCGCCCTCACGCCACTCACCGCCCTCACGCTCCTCACCGCCCTTGCGGCCCTCACACCCCTCACGCACTCATGGCCCTCACGCCATTCAGGCTAGCTTCAGATGGGGCAATTTCGCCCAGAAACTTTACGTCGCAACACCAGCAACACAAACCGCCCGCGATCACACGCAGCAACCATTTGCTGCAATTTGCCATCGTCATCATAAACTTTTATTTTTCTTGCACTATTTAGACACAATTACGCGTTATAAACGTGTTTTTATGCATTTAAATCTCGTTAAGAATACTAATGCACCTTTCTGAAACAGTTTATTTAAAAAAAAAAAAACGATCGATTTCAAACCAGAACCAAATCTTTCGGTGTCATCATCACCGGCACGAGGTATCACGTGAAAACTTTGCGTCCCTGATTGGATGCAGCCGCTTCAAACGTATTCGAATTGCTCCGAGTTGCTTGCTTATTTCGAGCCGGACCCGATCTCAGCAATTCGTGTCGATCTAGGGAAAGCTAGAGAACAACCCGCCATTAGCACCAAAATTGCTGAGAAAGATGCTCGATCTGAAGGGCGCCCCACGCACTCATGGCCCTCATACACCTCATGCACTCACCACCCTCACACCACTCACGCACTCATGGCCCTCACGCCACTCACCGCCCTCACGCCCCTCACCGCCCTCATGGCCCTCATGGCCCTCACGGCCCTCACGGCCCTCACGGCCCTCACTCACCCTAACACTTATGAATTTTCCTGGTTCAGAAACTCACCCACCCTCACCTCACCTGTGAAGATGAGGGTGAGTGAGGGCCCTCATGAGTGAGGTTTGCCGAGGTATGACAGGGACCAAGAGTCGGTCCGAGCAGGTCGTTTCTAGCGTACGCTATACTACTACGTATTGCGTACGTAAGAGTCAGCAACGCTATAATAAAACTGTCTAATACTCACCGGACTTGGCGGGGCGGGCTGCAGCGACTTTCTACTATCGTGACGACTCGCTGCAATCGCTGTCTATACACGCAGCCTCACTATCTCCCATTATTACCGAGAGCCGCGCCGTTCCCACCACGTACACTGTAATGCCACCGCCATGGAGGTAGGAAGAAGAGGGAGGCGACACACAGGCTCAAGCCAGCCAAACGAGAAAATTCCACGTGAAGCGGGAAGTAGAGGTCGTGTTCTGTGCGAACACCCTCAAGGGTGCCCAAGGGTGTCCTTCTCGTCCAAAAACAGCACATTTTGATTTGGTTCGTTTCTGGTTATCGTTGGCTGCGTGTCCATCCAGACCGGAAGTCTCCCCCGGCTTCACCTCCGGTGTCGTCATGTCGCCTCCAGAAGCTTCCTACCTCCATGGTCACTACACAACCTGTTTTCAGCCGCCATGTTTGCCAGATAGTGGCAACCCCTATAGATCACTGGAGTCGCGAATACTCCCTTCACCCTTAATTTAAGCTGAGATTGCAGCCAACGCCATAAGCACGAGACCACCAGATTACAGCCGCCGTTGCCAACTTTCACATGTCTTACCGAGATGCCGAGCCACTGAAGCGGGCGTTGACGAGTCTCTACAAAAAGTCTATGCTGGGGAGAAGGGTAGTATTAAAATGCCAATAACCCGTCCTGCTTTGGTAATGATCAAGTGAAGTGAAGGGAATAATAGGAAAGAAAGTGAAGGTCGCTTATGGTGGCGCCCATGGACCAGCTGCTGCAAAGCGTCTGCATACTAGAGTGTTGGGATCTGCAGCGGTCACTGGGCGCCTTAGACATGAGGTGTGTTTTGAGCCGCACCCTCAGCAAAGGAGCTGTTGACAACTTTTAGGAATCGGTTGTGCGGCAGGTGTCGCGCGGCGTCCGCGAGCGCGACCTGCTGGTGGGCGGCTGCGTGCTGGCCGTCTGGGTCCTGTACGGCGTCGTGCTGCTGTGGGCGAGGAGGGCGGACCAACGGGACGAGGTGTACAACACCGTGACGGATTTGCAGCAGAACCTGCCCACGGACCAGCAGCCCTACATCGTCACCATCATCACGGGCTTCCGAAGGAACGCCGGCACCACCAGCAAGGTAACTCTTTACATCGCATTCTCCGCTAGATCGTCGACGAATAAAACGTATTTAAAATACGCCGGCAACTCGAAAAAAAAAAATACAGTTTAAACCAGAAAACGTTTTTAATTCGGCAAACCGGTTTAAAGCAAAAATAGCCATTCTTCAATACCTCGTCCACCAGTCATACAGCACCATGCACGTTGCACTCAAAACGCAAAAATAGTCATTCTTCAATATCTTGTCCACCAGTCATACAGCACCATGCACGTTCCCACTCAATGTGCGAACAATGGCAGTATTAGTCACAAGCACGTATCCAGAGTGAGGGCCTACTTTTGACCGGAGTTACCCTCTAACCATGTGCTAATTCAGGCGGATGATTTCATTAGTGCTGACGACGCCCTTATTGAAGCACAAGCACGGTTCCTTGAGCGTAACGTAAACAAACACGGACCACCAGCGGGATGTTCCCTGCGCGCAGGTCTGGCTGCAGCTGGTCGGCGCGGAGGGCGAGTCCCGAACCTTCCTGCTCAAGGACGCCAACGTGAATCCCGGCACGCTGCAGCGCAAATCCGAAGACTACTTCCTGGCCACCACCGAACGAGCCCTCGGAGAAATCGCGGAGGCGAGCTTCCTCTTTGCCGAGCTTGTCTGCACAGAGAGTCGCCTTGAAACGCAGTCGGCCGCGGTCGAGAACCGCTATACTACGCACACCTTCGAAGGTCAACACGACGACCGCTGATGCAGCTTGCTCAGCGAGCGGTGCAGGCTTGCCAAGTGCAGTTCATGCACCTGCGCCGGTTGCGTTCACGGCGACCGAAAGCTGGTTGACATATGTCCGCAGGTCGCACCCACAGCAACCCAAAAAAGACAGCAATGACAGGGAGACCGAGACAACCGTGACACATTACACCATGACGAACGCTGCTCCTCCATTGTTTGGCACGTAATGTATGACGAACACTTCTCCCGAATCCCTTGTTGCTGTCGTTTCGGTATATGCGCATGGTGCAACTTACGCGTCTCTGAACCAACCTCGAAACGACAGCAATGAAAGAGCCACCGAGACAAACGGACACCATATATGCCACGTGGCAACCACTATAGACCATTTCCAAGATTTTCAGGCTCCAAGGAGCACGCTATGCTCCATTCGTCCATAAGCGGAGACCGCAGCCAATGTTACAAACGCGAGACCACAAGATTGGATCTTCGAAACGTCGTTTCGCAAAATGAGTGCTCGTGCTAAAAAGGCACGTCTCAGAGTCAAGCTTGCTACACGCGCTCGCACTCAGAAGTATACAGGGTGCCCCTCGGAAAATTTACAGGTTTTATATACGGCAAAAACAAACCACACACCGCCGAACGCTCATTCTCTACCCAAAATGTAGCGCTAGTGGTCCGAACCAGATGTCAAAGTTTCAAAACTAACGGTTATCTTATTCAAAAGTTTTAAGTGATTATCTTAAATCTTCAATGGAAAAAAGGCGGCCGACGGAGCTCTCGGATACGTGGAGCCGACTGGCGCCAGTTAGCGAAAACGGGCAAAGACGGAACCCATTTTCCTTTCAGAAAATCACTATAACATTCTGAATGAGATAGCGGTTAGTTCTGAAAACAAGCAACGGCATGGTAGACGATAGCCACGTGCAGCGCGTTCAAAAACGGAGCACCCTGCTTCTTGGGGACTTTTACAGGATCACCGCGTCAACTCTGCTTCGTACACCTCCTGGCAACTAGCCGAGGGAGTAGATATGTCGTCTGCGACCACCCAGTCACATGATCTGAGACGGCAAAATATGTGCTCGCCTGTAGTTGACTCGTGATTGCGTCATGCAACTATTAACGCAGAGATATACGCTTCAGAGACGGCCTCTTATGGGACCTATCTATGACGCCACAAACAGGATTTGCCTCGCCGTGACGTCACCAGCTGTAATCATGCAGCTACTTGTGATTAGTTGCGAATTGCGAACAACAAATTTGATCAAACAAAAAAAAGCACGGTAGAAGCTAGGGGTTTTCGCATTCTTGAACCAACACCGCCAAAGTTAGCAGTCTATCGACAGTTTTCGTCGATGAAGGCAGAACCAATTCAACCAAAAACATCATAATAAGCGGCGATCGTAAAGTGATTATACGATTGGCAAGTATAGAATGCCGATCACAGCAACGGTTTTTGGTCGCGCATGTCGCCATAAAGCAAGTGACACATTGCACGTACGTCTGTCAACAGTTTATTTTGGTTACTTACCTTCGTTCCAGACTTGTACCGTACGCATTACAAGTAATCAAATTACTTGTAATCGATTACTTTTTGGAGTAATTTTGTAATCAGTTGATTACTTTTATTATGCAGTAATCACAAGAGTAATCTTATTACTTTTTGAAGTAATAAAATTACTTGTACCCGTTACAATTTGTCCACGGGAAGCCCCCCCCCCCCCCCCCCCCCCGGGCCGGCACACGCCTTTTTTTAATGAAATGACAAAAATAAAATTCGCTTTTTTTTTTTCGAACGGAAAAAAAAGATTTTTCTGAGCTGTAGGAAACGAGGTCAATCTCTTTCTATGTACAATTTCTGTGAAATGTCCGGTTTTTTTTTTTTTGGTTTTTTTTTTCGAGTTGGGACTGGGAGTGGGATGCCTCAGGGAAGCCACAGTGCGTGACAATGGCCATTCAGGTGAAGTTTGAGGAAACAGAATGTAGCTTTGTGAGTCCTTTGTTCAAACTAGCCCCCTCACGCACACACACACATAAATAAAAAATAAAAAAATATCCTGCTTAGGGTGCCTACTCGCAGCCCGTAGGAGAACCAGAACCGAAGAATGCCTAAAGCGGATGCAAAATATAACAAAGGCAGTTGAAATATTTCCCCATTTCCCCTACGTGGTCTTTGTGACAAGCAAGGTTTCCAGTTGAGAAGTGGTCGGGGCGATCTCTTCCGCTAATGGATACTACACATGATCCGTTTCAAATCCTGGAGCTGCTGCTCTTCTGTATAACATGCGAGCTCATCCACATGTGAATAATAAAATGAGCGACGCAAACTTTGAGCGACAACCCTTGCTCAAGCTTAACAAGATCTAAAACCCCCTTCACTCCCCCCCCCCCCCCCCCCCACACACACACATACACTGGCGAACGCCCAAATCATTAAACGTCTTCAAACGAATTCTATGCTTGCGTCCGCATTGTGAAGGTGCAACGACCACGAAGAGGGAGCCAGTTTTTCTTCTTCAATACTTGTGCAAATGTGAAATATAGGTTGGAAGTAGTTCATTGTTACGAGCGCTAAAGATGTGTCTTCACAGAATAAAGTAATCGGAAAAGTAACGATTACTTCTCTAAGTAATGTCCAATTACTTTTGCCGTCGAGTAATCAAGTAATCTAATCGAATACTTTTCAGCCAAAAGTAATAGTAATTGTAATCGATTACTTTTTTTTAGTAACGTGTACAAGACTGCTTCGTTCCCACAATTTTCCTCGGTGCTTGGGAAATACGGCAAACTGTCTATGCCAGGGGGTGTACGGCGCACGACTGCCCAGTGATTCTGTCGTTGCGGTCCTCCGCGTAGCAGTGAAAGCAAACCCAAATGTGTATATACTTAGATATAGTTCCAGAAAAGAGCTTCTGGTCGGTACCATTTTCAGCCTTGGTAATAATAGCGCGTGTTTTGCTCGCTTTCCGAAGCGACGAACAAGCGCGTGATATGCCGTGGAGATCGCACGCTGGGCTGTGATTTTGTAAGGTGCATACGAGTACGCACAGCTGGATGCGCAAACCATCCCCGGTAGTTAGCTCGGCCAAGCTATCCAGTTGTGCAAAATGGTCGGCTCGCAACACTTTAGGCGCTCCACCAAAGTAGATTCTGCGCTAGATGAAAAGGGGACTGCAGGCACCCACGTGACGTACAGGAAAGTCAGATAACTTTAGATAGTTGTTACTTTATTGTCTAACCAGATTGGTAGGCCCAATTTTAAATACACTGCGGCTAGTTTTCAAGTCTCGTCGCTTCCTTCATCATCGTCTTCGTTCGCAATCCACGGAGAGAAAAACGTCCGTGACTGACCCCATGCAAGCAGCATTGGCCAACATCAGGAATGTCTTGAACAAACTGCATCATGACTGGCGCACTGAATCCTTCGTTACTATACTATTGGTAAGTCAATGGAAACCGACTGGATGCATTGGATGGTATAGGGAAGTATCAATGGGCTTCCAATGTTATAAAATATTGATGAGTCACTGGCAAACCACTAAATAAATTAACGCTACTTTCGATTGAGTTTCAATGTATTCCTAATGTAACTCGATATTGGGGTGTCAATAGCACGCCATTGTATACATTGGATATGACTTTCCAATCAGGTTTGATTTTCAATGCTGCTCAATATTGGAAAGTTGTTGAAACTCCGTGGGATATCATTTCAAGTAAAGTTCAATGCGTTTCCAACGTTTTCACGATGTGGTGAGTCCTTGACACTCCATTGGACGATTTAAATACCACTTAAAATGAATTTCTAATATCGTTCGGTATTGGGGAGTCATTGGCACCTGATTGAATAAACTGTACCGATTCAAATGAAGCTCGAATGGGCTTTCAATGGAGTGTAATAATACTGGTGCGTCATTGGTGGCACCCCCCTGGGTGCACTGGACACTATTTTCAACAAAACAGTGACGGCGCAGGCGAGCTGGTCAACATTTACCAATACTTAAACGACATGAGCCATTACGTTCCTTTTTCTTCGACTTTTTTTTTTTCGCGTTCTCCACCCAGTAACTATTTTCACTGGCGTTCCGATAGGTTCTCAACTTTTCACAATATCGAATAGTAATTGGCGTTCATTGGGTAAATCGGATATCGTTTCCAATCGAGTTCCAATGCGTTTTGAACAATTTACAATATCGGGGAGTCGTTGGCACCCCAATTAACATATTGAATAGCGATTTTTATTAGGTTCCTATGGATTTCCAATGTTCCACAATATTGAGACTGAGTGGATGAATACCATTTCCAATCTTTTTCCGCCAAATGAAGTTTCAATTGGTTTCCGATGTTGGACAATATTGGGGAGTCATTAGCATTCATTTGGATAAATTGTATACCACCTCAATGAAGTTTGAATGGGTTTGCAACATCGTCTATTATTGAGGAGTCATTTGAAAACCACTGAGTGAGCAGCATACCATAATCAATGTGCTTCATAAGGTTTCCGTAATTGTACAATACTAGTAATTTACCGAATGGATTAATCACTGTTGTTCACTCACCTTAATATGTTGCACAATATTGGAAATTGATTGGGTAACAGGATTACTGTATTTCGACAGATTTCCGACGTTCTAGGATATCTTTAAAAAAAAGAATATAACTTAAATGTTTGTGTCAATGTCCTTTCGACAGTCATACAACATCGGAAACTAATACCAAAACCTCACTTTAATACTAAGCGAACCTCGGGCTAATATTCGTGCGCAAGAGAATGAGGCCTCGATGTTTCCACAAAACATGCACAAATCGCACGCTCGAGTGCCGAGTTTGGGGTACGCTGTGACTTACGGCGAAACGAGGTGAGACGTTCAGGTATACACCGTCTCAATTTGTCGGGGACTCGTGGTCTAAAAATGAGCGTAGATTCGGGATTAGAGGATCCAAAATCCGACTCTTCTTCACGGCGCTCACGCGGAGTCAGCGCATATACTCGCCGTTTTCCCTGGCCGATGTGTACGAGCTACACTAAGAAGTCTGGATCGCCTACACGTTTCCTCAAAGCGCTCGGGACAGACAATCATTGCAATTTTAGGACTGATCTCGGTTGCTTAGAGTGTAGTTCGTGTGTCATTCCCGATTTTAACGTGAAAAGTTTTTTTTTTTTTTTTTTTTTTTTTTTTTTAGGCTAGGTTTTTAGATTACGTGAAGTCTAAACAAAAAACGTAACCGCGAATTTTAGCGGGGAAATTTAGCGGGAAAACTAAATTTGTGTGTAGGTCACGTGACATCAAGCCATGTGACGTCATTTTCCCCGCTAAATTTAGCGGGCAATGGAATGGAGAGAGGTGAAGAGTCCCGGAGGCAGAGCTCGAAAAGAAATGCCTGGAAATTATCTACCACACAACCATGCAAGAACGTTTCACGTAGCAACACAATTTCGGTGCAATTTGCGATACATTTTCGCTTCAACTGCGCTCCTTCCTGACCATGCAAAAACGAGCGATTATTTATGCCCTCTATTTCGTGTCAGCACACGCTGCCCAGAAAATTCATCAAAGCGATCGCAGACTATTGTTAGCGCTTCACAGGTGTGTGCTGTATAACGCGTTCTCACGTACACGAACGTACACGCACTTATGGAGTCAACTCACAACGCAAGCTGTCGTGTTATAAACAAATTCGTGAGGCGCGAAGTGGCGTGTATTCACTGTTCACACATTTGTAAGCGCGAGATGTTTTAGGTGCATTCATTTCAACTGACGTGATGTGTAGACGGACGATATATCTTACAGGGATGTAAATAGGTAGTTTACGTAGGCTATGGTCCCCCACTCAGCTACGCTCTCGGCAACGGAGAGGTTGTTACGCAAGTGCGTCGCTAGCCTTGTCCCCAGAGTTGAGGATCTCGTAGGGGGTTCCGGACAGCGTTGCGGGACGGCGGAAACTATCTACGAAATCTCCCTAATATTGTCGATAAAATTAGTCTGCTGTATCGTAGCAATCATACCACTACATGGCATCACTGTCAAGTTCATTACACGAAACGCTTACCAGCTATCATAAGTGGCTGCATGACAACCACTATCACAAAACATTGTTTTAATTCATTCATACCACAGGCCTTGTAGCATACATATAACACAATCATGCCTAAAGCTTGAACCCCGTGCGTAATAAAAAATAAAAGAATACACGAAACAACAAAATGGTAAAACTTTATAACGTATATCGTGCGCACATGCGTCTCGCGGTCTGAAGTGCATCTTAACTTCCAACGTGCCGTTTGCCGTGTCTGGATAAAATGCTGCGTTTCCGAGAGCTCAAAACAATTTTACGAGTTCGTTTAGCACGAGCGTATCGTCAGCTTTCGTCCCTCGTGACAAGGGCAGCGGCATATCAGGAATTTTCGTAAAAGCTGCTCGGAGCAAGCGAAGCGACAGCTCGCGTTAGAGAGCCCAAGGATCACGCGTGCTCGATTCCCACCCCTGAATTTAGCGGAAAAATTTATCTGCTAAATTAATCGGAAACAACATTTTGCTAAATTTAGCGGGCGAAAATGTAGTGTCACGGGAACTGAGTGTCACGTGACATCGTGGCGTCACATGACCTCACAATGTCACATGAACACCGTCCATGAGACTCAAGTTCGCTTAATGTAAACACGACAGTGCAACTGTTTGCAAAAGTGTGCAGCGTCTTGGCTATCGCCCCATTTTATTTCCAGGACACGCCAAGGAACCTGGCATTTTCGTTACAGTCCTGGCTAGTCCTCCGTTTATTACATACTTACAGCTCGATGAGGGATAGCAGCGCTGCAGCGATTACCGGCTTGCGCACGGGCACATCACGCGCTGATCGATTCATCATTGCAGTGAAGAGCTGTGACAATCAGTCAGGTCGTTACATACGTTAATGACACCGCTCTCGCCTAGCCCCACAAGCTGACGAGACGATGTTTCCGCCGGCCCTCTTCAAGACATTGCGCGCAATGTGGATAGCTTAAGAGTACGCCGGTTCTCGTTGTCCATTGAATTAATCCCTTTCTCTAATGCGTCAACACTTTTTTTTTTTCTTCTCTACACTGATGGGAAAGAGGAGAAAATAGACTTTAGCGTATAGATGCACGATTTCAAATTTTCTGCAGCGTCCCCGCGCGCGGAGTGCTTTCCACGTAGTGTGGAATGCACTCCGCTATAGGAGCAGCTCTGAACGCTGACGTGCCAGATCGACCTGGCACCAATGACTATACGGCTCCGACAGAACTGCGAGCCGCTAGAGGCATAGCGTCGGAGGAGCCACTGAAGCCCGCTAACCAAGCCTTGCTCCTCCCCTCCCCCTCTATTTCTTCTCTCTCCTCCCGTAAACAACAAGAAGGCTGCGCAATACCTCTAGATAAGAAAGTCGTAGCGTTGAATTTTTGATGTCAACTAAAGAATGCGAACGCGGGTCAGATTAGACATGAATAGGTTAATGTTAACGTTCGGCTGTGAGAAGTGTTCAATCAGCGAAAACTCTAGGCCTAACCGAACTCTGACGCAGCCCTCATGGCCGCCCTCGATGTCACCGCGGTGACGTCGGCAACCTATAGTGCACGGGCTCCGATTATTCTACGTATAGTGCTGCTTTACTCCACGAGGCTTTCCCGATACGCACACGGTCCGCGACCCGATATCGCTCGACCTAAAATAGCGGTCGGACACGCCCGTAGCGCCTCCTCCCCCGCCGTGCAGCCACCGCACGGCGCGCTGGGTCCAGGTGGTGTTCACGCTGGAGCCCAAGGGGCCCCGGGCGCCGTGGTTCCTGCACACGGTAGTGGTGCAGGACATGCTCGAGGACCTGGTCTGGGTCTTCTTCGTCGAGGAGTGGCTGGTGCCGGAGGAGCAGCAGCACCGCTTCGCCTTCACGCCCGCCGACGGACACCAGCAGGCTGACTTCTGGACACTCTTCCGGTGAGCTCCCTTGGGCCAACTGAGCAAGCTACGCTTTCACGAATACGTCACATTGTGCATCGCACAATGCAGTGAAAGATGCAGTGGAGATCTGTGAATACTCTATGCTCTTTGGACTAGATCGTCGAGCCTCAACACGAAAGATTATAACCAATCTTTGAAGTCGCGAAAGGTACATGTCAATAGACCTATTGCAAAGCGTGCAGCGCAGACCGCGGCGCCGAAGGAAATGCCGGGAACGGTATGATGTAGAGAACCGGTCGTAGCAGACGTCAGAGGAGACAAAGGGCTTCAAGCTATGTGCTACTCGGAATGTCCGCTATGTGGTCCTGCTAAGCAATTGTGCACATTAAATCATTTATTCGTTAACGTTGTAATTAAGCGAACAGCAAGCGTTACAAGTTGTCCAGCGGTTCTCGAACCCACAAACGTCTGTCCTCCCCGCAGGCGTCGACTCCAGCGGCACTTCTTCACGGGCCACACGTGGTTCAACGTGATCGCGCGCTACCGGAGCTCCAAGTTCACGCGTGCCCAGCGCGTCACGTGCGCCCTGTTTGTCATCCTGTCCGGCATGATGTTCAACGTCATGTACCATGACGTGGACACCAGCTCGGACTCGGAGCACCTGAGTCTGTTCGAGGTGCCTGTCCACCTCAACGAGTTCCTCCTGGGACTGCAGGTACACACCTTTCCAGCGCTAAAACTAAAAATGACGAGTCATTGGGCAGTGGACAAAAGCCGCTGAGCATGCGCAGAACCTCTTCTACAGGCCAGTGGAGAAGGGTATATGGCAGCGCAAAAAAGGCGATTATTGGAGTGGTCTGTACGCGATAGCAGTCTGCTCCTACGCGCGTCACCTTGCAGACTGGACACATTACAAGCACTTAGGCTATATCATAGTAAGGAAGTACATACCGCGTACGCAGTAGAGATTCATAGGCGATAAAGTCACGATGAGAGGTCAGGGTAGACACTGCGAGTAGAGCCATCAGCAAGGTGACGAATTAGACGAAGGTAACAGAATGTTACTTTTTGACTGGTTTAAAAGTGCTGGTCCTGAGGATCGAGAATACTCTAATTCAATGCGTGTTGACGTGAAGTTAGAGAAAATGCATCGCTTACTTTGCGCTAATGCAGTAGCGCGATTGGACAAAGTCATTTAATAACAATCAAATCGGGATTTATGAAGTCTCGGAGCAGGCAGCTCGGGCTTCTTTTCGGAGAGGAAGGTGAAGGAAGCTCACACGTTATGCACGTGTACAGAGGAATATCACATTTGCCAACAATAAAGAAAACATTATTCACCACTCCAACCACTGGCGAGTTCCAACAAGTGCCAACCGGCGAGAGTGTCCCAGTTCACCACCCCATGTATTCATTCTCTAGATGGCGACACCTCACCCTGTTTTGCGAATAAGAAAGCGCTGACAACTTACGGCATGCAAGTGCCTGCGGCCGGCTTTCCCGGAGCGAACTGAAACCATGTCGTTCCTGAGACCATGTCTTTCCTGAGACCATGTCTTTCCTAAGACCACATCTTTCCTGACACCCCGTCTTTCCTGAGACCACATCTTTCCTGATACCACGTCTTTCCTGAGACCACGCCTTTCCTGAGTCCACGTCTTTCCTGAGTCCACGTCTTTCCTGAGACCGTTTGAACTCTTCGCCACTCCAACGTCGGGATCCGCTTCGCGTTTTACATTGTCGGCCGCCAGGACAAGGCATTTTTCGCTGCATACTTGATGAGGCAGCTACCTTCATTCTCTCCTTCGCATATTATCCGCTGCGCGGCATAACCACCTATGTAGTTGTGAATAGAGCACAAAAGCGTCATAGCCTCAGCAATTCTTTCATTCCGACTTCCCTAGCTAGGATACTGTCACCTCCTGTTTCGGGCAAGCATTTGCAGAAACCAGGGAAGGCTTCGCATCATGTACCGTTCCGCAGGTGAGCCTGGTGACCGTTCCGCTGGGCGTGTTCGTCGTCTTCGTGTTCAGCAATTGCCGCCCGCGGCCTATGAGCGCTTCGACGGAGCACCAAAGACCCCGTATCTCGCTCTTCAGCTATCTGGACAACCTCTCACACAACTACTCGGAGTCCCGCAGCGAGCATCGCACACAGATGCTGCAGGTAAGGAGAACAGTATTTGTTGGACATCATCGTGATTTCGTGCTCACCAAGACCCCTTCGCGGTACTTGGTTATTGTCGGTGCACATGGCAATCTCGTCTAGCGGTAGGAAAAGCTTGCACTTGGCGGTTACGTAAAGGCAACGAGCTTTGATAAGAAGATCCTCTCGATATGAATAAATAAAACAAACGTTACTAAAAGTTAAAACAAACTAATCTGCAAAGCAAAGAGCCAATACAATTTTTAAAAAGTTGAACAGTCTTTTTTGTACGTTAGTTCGTGATTGATGTCGTTGGTCGAGCCACTTTGCAAACACCGTGCCTATCTCTGGAAGAAAAACTCACACAATCGCTGATGATCACATCCCGATGTCAACTTCAGTGTTTTGTTTTTGATGACGACTCCCCCTAGTGGAATGCCCTCTGGGCGCTGTAGTAAATAAATAAATTAAAAATTCCGATCCTAAAGTACGTAAAACGATTCATCTTTATCAGCGGGTTTATAGGCATTTCCTGCTCATCTGCAACTGACATTAGGGCAGTATCATACGTAACCCTTTAAACGGGACAAACAAGCCAACTCTAGATGAACAAAACGTTGACCGCCACAAAGCGGAACGCCGAATAAAGTGTTCCGAAAAGAACGGTTTCCAATCCCCTCTATTGATGGACAGAAAGCGTCTTGGGCGGCCCGAAGAAACGCGGACCGCCATGACCTCAGAGGCCGTACTTGCAGTGACAACACGCCTCCAGGGATGGTCATGATGCATCGCGTGCTTCCATCGCTCGTCATCGTGCTTTTGTCGCATGTCATACCTCCCATCACAATGGCAACGAACCATACCGCGTGGTTTGGCGACCCCGCAGGAGTACGCCCGCCTGGTGCGAGAGGGCCGTCGCGGCCTGTTGCCCTGGTGGTTCCAGCTGGTCGGCTGGGTGGTGGCCCTGGCCGGCTCGGTGACCTGCTCGCTGGTCATCAACGTGTACGGCTTCTCGTACGGCAACAAGCGGAGCAAGGAGTGGCTCTTCAGGACGCTCACGGGACTGCTCCACAACGAGATCATCCTGGAGCCGCTCAAGGTCATCCTCATTTCAGCCTTCCTCGCGCGGCTCATCCCCAGACCGCCAGAGGTGGACGACTACAGCCTCCGGAACACGCTCACCGACCTGCCGGATGACCTCAGGCCGTAGAAAATAAAAACCAGAGTTCTCCGGCCGCTGTTTGTTTGAGGTATCCATCTTCCCATCACACTTGCGGGTGCAGCTTGCCTTCGAGCTGCGCTGTCCTGGACAACGCAATGTTGTGGTTGTGATGAATGGCTGCGGCAATGCTCGTGCGGCAATGCTGATCGCAAGGCCATCGACATTTCACTCGTTTTATTTTGAGCCATGGTCGCACAGTTCTTGCGCAGGCATGCAATTATTCCAGTCGTATCACTTCGTACGTGGAGCTCCACGATGAGACAGTGCATTCATCGTCACTTCCAAACCACACTTGCCCCAGAAATTAAAAAAATCATAATAAAACAATAAAAAGTGGCATATCAATTAAAAAGTGAGAGCTCATTCGGTGTTATAACACTTTACTATACGGGCCCTCAACAGTCAGGCCAACAAAGATGTGGCAAATATATTAACAAATTGATATTGAAAAAAAAAATAGCGCAGTGTAAGTAGAGGATGTAGATATTCACTATATCAACAGTCTTTCCTCGAATCACGAAAGCATAAAAATAATCGAACGCAACCCCTGCCGTATAGTCCCCTGGGGACGACCCCCCCCCCCCCCCCCCCCCCCCCATCGCACTACATCATCTAAATCAGTATAACCCAGGCGTAGTTTTATTTTAAACTATTTTAACTGCAATGTTGCAGCGCACACTCGATGTCCCCGTGCGCAGGACCGTTACGCTCCGAGATCCTAATTCTAATGAGCATGTATTAGAGGGTGCTGCGGCAAAGCGAGAGCGCGGAGCCGCCAGCGGCAGGTATCCACGATCACGCAAAACTTTCCTTAATGAAAAGGTCATTTGGAATCCTCAATTCAGACTGTTTAAAATTCGTTTTGTTTTTCGTCAACGCCATAGTCAATGCCGCGAAAATAAATGTTACTTTAACTACGAGTTTTACGTTCGGGGAAATTTGTTCATTCATTGTTTTTCGTCTTAAATTCTTTTAAAAAGCGTGAACTTTTTCTAGTGTATACAAGCTTTTTGCGATTTATTTATGACTTTCCAGTGATGAGTTCGACCTTTTTCATTTTCTATCGTCTGTGAAAGTCTATGAATTGTATCTCATAAATTTTCTTCTATCTTCTGCTACCACATCAAAACTGCAAGGTTGTTCCGGTGCACAAAGAAAATAAAGAATTATGAATTATTATGGAGATGTGCGACAATGCGTAAAGAAAGCGGACGGCAGCAATCGCCCTCGATACTCTCGGAGACGCAAGCACGATAGGACTGATTGACTAAAAACATGTATATATGTAAAAAAAAAAAAAAAAAAAAAAAAATGTTTTTGTTAGTTGTGCATGAGAAAAAAATGACCGCATCTCCACGTGGTGAATGATGTTGATTGGGGCGAAGCTCTGGTGGTGCTGATGATACTGATTTTATTGTTCATAGGTAGTGCTGATGGTGCTGATTTTTTTCTATTGCTCATAGGTAGTGCTGAGTTCCGGGTTGTGTTTCGACTTCATTATTACTGCTTTAGGGTCGGTGAAATGCAGAGCCAGTGGTTCTTCTAGTGGATCAGCTTGGATCCGCTAGAAGCCGTTGGAGCGCATCTCCACCGCTTAAGTCAACGGTCCATGTCAGAAAGAGAATGTGTGGTATGGAACGTGGTTATGTACGCATTTGATCACTTGACCGTAGCGCCCTTTCGTCTATAAACGTTGAGCCAATGCACGCAAAGTTTAACGCGATTATATACGCATCTCATCGCAGCGCCCTCTCCTGTATAGACGTTGAGCAGCTACATGCAACGTTTCATCCATGACAGAAACGCCAGCTCTTGAGTTACTACCACATCTCAGAGCCCCCTACTCGTCCCGCAGTCGTGGCCGATGGACTAGAAACCCATTGGGGTCTCCCCGCACAGGTTCGAATCCTGTCGACTGCACAAACATTTTTTCTTTTTATGTGAGCACGGACGGACGGACGGATGGACGCACGTACAAGGCTAGACCCTAAGGAGCTTCGCCCCTAAAACAAGTCCGTGCTCAACGCAATGCACACCACACTTCGTAAATGTAGGGCGCGATACGCGGACCTCGCTTCCCGCAGTGATTGCTCCCCGAGTGTCCTTTCCCCACAGTGCTTAGGTGTCACGTGGGCACGGTGTACACGTGGGCACGGTGTACACGTGGGCACGGTGTACACGTGGGCACGGTGTACACGTGGGCACGGTGTACACGTGGGCAACACAGTCGGCACCCTGTCCGGTCGATCTCTCGTCGACGTCGTGGGAAAAAGGGTCCCGGGTTGTCGCGCGACCTCCGGATTACGTTCCGAGAAAAAAAGAAAAGCGGCCTTGGGCTCCTTATCGCCACTCCGGGGGCTAATCTGCGATGTGGACTCTCAAGCTGATAGCCTCACGATGGGCGCAAAATGCGCGCTCTCGGCAGATAGACGGGCTTCCCCGTTTGTAGAACAGGGTAGCGTGAGCATTCAGTCGTCCCGGAACGAACCTCAGCAGACGATAGTTCGACTAAAATCGCGAGTGAACGTTTTTATACGGCGAGTATGCGTGTCTTATCTCAGGGCGGTATGCGCAACTTTCAGCGGCGGTGGTACTACCGCGGTGTGAGAATCGCGCTCCCCACTTCCTGGATGATTGACTTGACAATAAAGGTGCTTGCCTACACCTTCCTGAGGTGAACAAAATAAAGTAAGGCTCTAATACTGCTCGTATAAAGCAAAAATAGAGTCACTTACAAGTCACAGACCCAGCCTTCCTGACACTGCTGTTTTACGACGATCATACAGATGACGGACATTTTGATAGGCGCCATCGCGCCCCCTAGAGGTTGTGAAAATTGCGAATACTTCAGTAGGTGTGTCCGGCAAAGGCCCAGCGTCCACCATAGTCCGGCACGCGCATTTTTATCGCGTTGGAAAGCGAGCAAAGCACGCGCCAAATACACGAAGGCGACGAAGGATTAAACTGGCCAGGAGAAGCTCCACATCCAGGTACGCGCTCGTCGCCTTCCGTCGTGCGCAGCACCTGCGTCAGTGTTTCACAATAATGGCTTTTACCTCAAAAACCGTGGTAAAAAAAAAAAGAAAAAGAAAGGAAAGTTCAGACGTATTTGGCCCGGATCTTCGTGGAGCATATCTAGTTTACCCCTAACGTGGAGAACTAAGATATATGTAGGTGCATTCTAGATTAGATATACGTTACCTTATCAAGACGTGTACATTTACCCCCTTCAAAAGTATCGCTTCTTCTTCTGACAAACAAATGTTGCAAGGACTACTTCGCGCGGAGTATAAACAATGCGCAAAACTTCCTTTTTTTTTTTTTGAGGTGAAAACGAGTATAATATTGTACGTAGAAAGCTAGCGCTGGAGGAGGTTGAAAGTTTTCAAGGACCCCCATTTTGTACTCTTATGGCGTACAAAAAAAAAACAAAAACAGACATATAAATGCCAAAAGACAATACATAGGCACATGTCTTTTTCCTATCTGTACTGAGTCTCTCAAAGTGAGCAGGTCCGATTGGCTGAACGCTGGGAGCCACAGTTTGCGCGCGATGTCAGCGGTTGTGTGGAACGATATTGATTGATATTGATATATTATTGAGTTGAGGAGAGTCGCAGAACCGCAGAAACGCAAGCCGCCCATAACGTGAAGGCCTGCGACGCCACGTTTAGTGATGATGAAATGGTATCGTACAAATTAAACGGAAAACTGAAGCTGCCGTAAATCGACGAAAGTTGAGGGCGTCTTTTCTGCTGATTACAAATAATCTTCGTTGTCATTGACACCATGTGTACGAGCACAGACACGTCTCGCGGAAGAAAGGAAAAATGGCAGGGCGTATTTGAGCGCTTTCTCCGAGAGGGCAGGTTGTTAATTAAACAAAAATTCACGCAGCACTAAACCATGAAGCTGGCACGTTCAGAAGCAAGGCTACAACGAAGCTGAGTTCGATGATTTCAGAGCCATGACGTGTTCCCGGTGGAGCTGTCCTCGAATTTGAAGACTCTCACCCTGTAACGCTGCCGGACAAAGCCCCTTGGTGTGTTTGCCCAAGAAGGGAAATACGCAACACAAGATGTACTCTTGGAAGCGAATGGCGGCGCAGCACCTCGTGCGTTCGCCCAACAATTAACGATTCTCGGTACTTGTAAGTAACGCGAACTTCGTCCTCAGAAGCTTCGTCCCATCAGTCGGCCACGGCACTCGAATGTGCAAGATACTGCAATCGGAATGGTATAGACAGACACGTTTTTACCGGACTTCTCTTTACGTGAGCCAACGCAATCTTCCGTATGGGAGAAGCATTTGGCGTGAGCACTCTCTGCACGCCGATCGCCTAACAGAATATTTATGGCGACTTACTTTGAGACATCTCCGCTATCTCACACCCAAAAAGGTGAAAGGTCCCAGCAATCCCGTGCATGTCACAGGTGACATTCATCTCCCTCAGGCTGTGCAAAGTGTTCTCAGTCTTGGTCCCAAATTTGCTGTGGAACCAAAGAGGTCACCGCAAGAAATGCTATCGTTTGTCCGCCAGGTCTCGCGCCGTGTTCCTGAGTTGGAAGTCGACCGGGTTACATCTGAAGGAGTTGACCTGCTACTCCGAAAAGTACCGCAGGCCTCTTCTATATCTACCAGGAGGGTGGTTCAATATCTACAAGAGCATTCCTTATTTCTTTTGCCTGCCGACAAAGAAGGAGGCTTTGCTGTCATGCACCAAGATATGTTTGGGACAAAAGCCACCTCAGCGATTGAGTCAGTTTTCCAATGTCATGAAGATGTCTCCCTGAGTAAGGCCAAAAATATGCTATGCCAGTCGTAAAAACGGAAAAATCTTTGCACCCACATCGATCGCAACAAGTTGCTAAGCCTCAGTGTATTTTTTTAGTGCCAAAACCCATAAACCCGGTTACCCCTTCAGAGTCATTGTATCCGAAAAGGGAACTTGGCAAAAATCACTCGCCCTTTTTATCAAAGAAAAGCTAAACTTTCTTACAATTGACGACCCTTTCTTAATTAAGAGTTCCAACGAGGTCATCCAATTCCTGTCACAGCAGAGTTATGATCACCTAGAAGCCTTTTTGATCGACATAAAAGACCTATACTACGAACTGCCCCAGGACGGCCTTTTGCGATGTGTAGAAGAGAGTATTGATCGTTTGGTGGCATAGCCTTCCAAAATTCCGGTGGTATTTCCGAAGACAATTTTCTACATCTTCTCTCGGTTTATCTACACTAGATCTTTATTACCTGGAAAGAAAAAACGTATCTAGAGAAGAAAGGTGTTTGCATTGGGTCGTGCATTGCCCCAGTGCCAAGTTATCTCTATCTCGCCCACCAAGACAGACTCTTGAACAATTGGCTTGACTCCACCAGAGTTGCTAGAGTATTTCGGTACGTCGATGATTATTTGATCATTCTTGACGCCGAGAACAGTAATGTTCCAACCACTGTTGCCGGTGTTCTATCAACTTTTAAAAACTGCCTAAAATCACTGGAAATTACTCATGAGCTTCCGGAAGAAAGATCAATCCGATTCCTCGATCTCAGGCTCAATTTACAACACACTCATATATGCTGGAAATATGAGCCAAGGGGTAAAAAACCAATTCTTCCGTACAATTCGGCACATTCTAAGCTAGTAAAAAGAGGAATCGTCAAATTATGTCTAAGCAACTCTCTTCAAAAATCCTGCGAGCACTCTATTTCAATAAGCTTTGATGCGCAAATTTCCAGATTAACATCCGCCGGATATCCCATGTCGTTATTAACATCGATTGCAGAAAGCATCTTGAAAACAAAAAATAAGGGAACATATGTCACACCAAGAGCCAGAGAAAGATCTACGAGACCTGTCGTTCTTCCCTACTTCCACAGGTTCTCCCATAGCATCAAGAAAATCGCTAACAAGTTCAACATCAATGTCGTCTTCACTGCTCCCAATAAGCTCGGCAACTTGTGTAAACAAGTCAACTCGCCTGATTCCCACCGAACAGTATGCTGCACCAAAAACCATCAGAACAGGTTCGTTGAGTGTGCCGATGAAGTGGTGTACTCATTTCCCCTTTCGTGTGGAAAAGTGTACATAGGTCAGACCGGACGATGCCTTAATGATAGGCTCCGTGAACACAAAACCAACAGCACCAGAGCCAACTCAGGGCATCTAGGCATACACTGCCGGGATTGTGGGTGCGACGTTCACCTGCCATCTTGTACAATTTTAGGTAGGAACAGTAACCAATTAACTCGAGAAATTATCGAAGCAGAACATATCGCCAGGAATTATAACAACTGTATTAGTACACCATCTTTACACCTGACAGAAAAAGAGATAACAATTTTAGGCATCTAGAAGAGAGAGAGAGAGAGAGATGAATCGTTTTATTAAAACAATCGGAAATCCGGCTGGAGTCTTGCCACTAGGCCGACATTGTCCCACGCGCGAAAGGAAAAATATAAAATTAAATTAATGAGAAGGTAAAAAGAAAGAGGATAGATATGAGAAGATTAGAGGAGGTATTAAAGTTAGTGGTCAGAAATTTCCACTGTTGTATTTGTCACATTTGAAGTATATGAGCCCTTTACAGTTGAGTGTGTAGGCCAGTCGCTCGGAGGAAATTCAAAAATAATCTCTGAAGTAATTAATTTCCTCGTAGCACGAGTACCAGAAGGAAATATAAGTTGTGCTGTGTCCTGTATCACAAATTTGTGCTTTCTCAACTCAGCCGAGAATGTTTTTCTTTCCTCTTCAAACTTTTGACAATCGTCCAGCATGTGATTGAGGTCTTCGGTCACACCACATTTGCTGCAGGTATCGGTATCTCGCTTCTTCCAGCGGTGCAGCAGTTGGCCTGTACGTGCACTCCCTGTACGTAAACGGAAAAGCAGAGTGGCGTCTGCGCGGCGGAGATTTCGGGTTAAGCACGGCTGAACCGGAGAGGAGTGGCCTATGGATAACGAGCATATATGGTCGTATATAGTTTTGCAGAAATTTCTAGTATATTCTGTGGTCTTAATGCTAGGGGGTGAATTATGAGCTGCGGAAGCAAGTTGATCCGCTTTTTCGTTGCCTCGTAGCCCGACGTGTGCCGGTACCCACTGATAGTAAATTTTGAAACCGTTCGCTTCCAGTGTTTTTGTAGTTAATTTAGCTGCCGTTGCTACTTTGGACGTTTCTTGGGGTCTTTGTAGCTGTTGGAGAGCAGCACGAGAGTCTGTTAGTAAAACCACATTTTGTGGTGTGAGCTTACTTATCATACTGAGAGCTTCTACAATCGCATACATTTCAGCTATTGTTGACGATACCATCTTATCGAGTCGTCCACTCCATTCAAGTTGTAAACTAGGCATATAGAAAGCGGAAGTACCGCTTCTTCTGGTGCGATTTACTGACCCGTCTGTGTATACTTGTAGACAGTCAGCGTATGTTATCGAGATATATTCAATTGTTTTTTGCTTGGTTACTGTTACATTTTCGCTCATCTTATTGCGTACACCCGGAATGTGGCAGGTGCACTTTGGGCAGTAGTTGTCCCAGGGGGGCGATGGTTTCACACTATTTCGATCATGAGAAATGTCAGGTGTCCATCCAAGGTGTTGAAGAGTTTGTCCAGAAATATGAAGACGCGATTGTTGCCTGGTTTTAAGTCGTCGCAACAGGTCTCTTCCTGCAGGCGTGGTACTCAAACGTACGTGCTGAGAAAGAAGGCTCTTGGTTGCTAGCAGCGGTAAATTGAAAGCACGAGCTTCTTTGTATACATTTTCATTTTTTGTTGACCTTGAAACTCCCAGGCAAGTGCGCAGGCCTTGTCTATGTATGCACTCGAGCATTTGGGAATCTGTTGATGACAGCTTAATGAATGGCAAAGAATATAATATACGGTTTACAATAAGGGCTGAATGCAGACGCATCATGGATCTTGGTGAGTTTCCCCACGACTGTCCTGCGACTCTACGAATTGCGTTTCTTGCTGTCAGTGTAGATTTCTTTACGCGCATAGCTTGTGCATGCCAGTTAAGCCTAGAGTTCAAAGTGATACCTAATAATCTGTGTTGTCGTTCACGACGTATCGGTGTATTGTAAAGTGTGAGGTCAATTTTGGTACTACGTTGGTTTTTTCCCAGGAACAGAATGAATGCAGTTTTTTCGAGTGAGAATTGTAGGCCAGAATCATTGAGATAATTGCTCGCTGCGGTGATGGTTGCTTGAGCGGCGTTTCGAAGGCCATGGTGCCTGTACCCTGAAACCCAGACGCATATATCATCCGCATACACTGACATATTAATGGGAAGAGTGTACTTAGGAAGGCATGCTGGTAATCTTGCCAAAACAATGTTGAACAAAATGGGCGATAGTACGCTTCCTTGTGGTAAGCCTCTAGTACATCTGCGAGTAGTGCTGAGAGACGGACCAAGCCGAACCTTGAGAGTTCTGTTGGTGAAGACGCTTTTCAGAAACGTTTGGAACTTCCCTGTTATGCCGATGTCTGTCAAGTTTTCGAGAACTACCGCTGGTTCCACGTTATCGTATGCTTTCGAGATATCGAAAAATACCGCCAAAGTGGATTTTTTGTTAGATTGGTTGTGTTCGATCGAACTAATTAGGTCTAAGATGCTGTCTTGAGTCGATAGCCCGCGTCTGAATCCTGTCATTTCGTGCGGCAAAAGATTTTTAGTTTCAAGCCACCATGTGAGTCGAGCATGTATCATCCTTTCCATGAGCTTCATCACACAGGAGGTGAGAGAAATGGGGCGGTAGGATGATGGTGCGTCGTGTGGTTTTCCTGGTTTGTGTATGGGTACAACCCAAGCTGTTCTCCATTCTTCTGGTATGATACCTGATTCCCATACAGAATTAAAAAAAACTTTAGTAGCTCTTGCAGACGCTCAGCTGGTAAATTTTGCAGCATCTTGGTTTGTGATTCTGTCTGGTCCGGGGGCACTTTTCCGCTTAGTTGATTTTAACGCGAACGTTAATTCTTCAATGTTGAAGTTCGTGTCCAAGGGAGACGATCTGGTCACAGCTTCATACACCTTGTCGGTCTGGTCTTGGTTCGAAAAAAATTGGTCCGCAAATTTCTCCGCTGCTTCCCTCAGATTTGTTCCGAGGCCAAATGCCATCGAAGCATGTGAAAGGCGTAAATCACGTTTGCCTGTAAAAACATCGAGTATTCTCCAAATCTCAGTTCCAGGTTTGTTGGCATCAGCTGTAGCACATGTGTCATCCCAATGCTTACGTTTTGTTTTCTTGGCATAGCGGTTCGTAAGTGCATTGATTCTGTTTAACTTAGTTTTGCCAGTGCTGCAGTATTTTCGCTGGATCTGTCGTTAAGCCTGTCTTCGGGCTGCACAAAGATTAAGCAACTTGAGGTCAGGTTCTGGGTAGTGCTCTGGTAGTCGTATCTTTATAGTAGCCTTCTCCGCGCTTGTCAATATAGCTTGTACTATGGGCTCTGTCGACGTTTCCATGTTTGTTCTAAAAGAGTCCCAGTGGGTGACCTGTCTGGTGCACTGTCGAGTCCCACGAAATCCATGTAGATCTATAAATATTGGATAATGATCACTACTCATTGTGTCAGGGTATCGTTTCCAATCTACACACAGGCTTGGTGAGTGGACAGTGATGTCGATGGCGCTGTAAGTGTCAGGCGGTCGAAAAAACGTTGAACTGCCGTCATTCGCCACAGCAAGATTGCATTCTTCAAAAACTCTTACCAAAGCACGGCCGCGCGTATCATCTCTGTCTGCTCCCCAGAGGCCATGATGTGCGTTCCAGTCGCCGCACATTAAAATCGGATCCTCGCAGCGTTGGCAGATTTCTTTTACACAATCTGCAACTTTGATTCCACCCTTTCCAGCACGGACATACACTGTTACAACACATAAAATCTGATTGTTGAATTTGACACGAGCTGCTATAATCTCCAAATCCTCTGTACATAAGTCAGTGGTGTCAATCTGAAGGTGAGGGACGGCCTTTCTTATAAATAGGGCCGCGCTCCCATTTGGAAAACCGGTCATTGTAGGGTTTCGGTAGCAAAAATACCCTGATATACTCTGATCCTTTGGCAGACCCGCCTCACTAAATGCAAGTATCGGAATTCGCGTACATTTTAAAAACAATGAAAGTTCCGCATGGCGAAGGTGAAGACTAGCACAGTTCCATTGCATGAGAAAAGGTAAATGTCGTTGTTTGGCTTTAGCGCTGGGTTGACAATTTGAAGAGTCAGCCACGACACTGTTGCAGGTTTCGTGTCATCTCTACTATGGCTGGTTGTAGAAGCATAGCTCCTTGGAGTATGGTCTTGAAAATACCTGGCGGTAGGATAGCGACGAATTTCGGCAATACAGAAAAAATGAAGCTTATTATGTCTCCAATCGCCATGGATCCTTGCTGAGATCTGGTAGTACTCTGAGGGGGTCTGGTATCTGTTACCACTTTGCTATATAAGCGCCTTCCCGTAGCACCTTCACTTGGTACTTGGGCAGCGGATGCATTTGCTGTTTTTGGGGAAGATGTTACCATGTCGTTGGTCTCTAAAGAAGCTTCCTTCTGCTGTCCAGTGGCTGAGGTTGGGCTTGCTCTCTGTTTTTTCGCCTTGTACTTTGGATGCCGGTAGCGTGTGTCCACTTCAACGGTGACTTCATCCTCCTTATGAGCTGTGCTCGAGGACGGCATACCGGGCTCAACAATTTGGCCTTCTGTGGTTTTGATAGGATCTGGGCCGCGGACAAAAAGCTTCTTCTTGGCAAGCGCCTGGAGTCTTGCCTTACAATTAACATAATCGGCTGGATGGTTCCCACCACAGTTGGAACATTTGACAGGTGATTCGCCTTAGCAGTCCTTTGTGGAGTGAGTCCCACTACAATGCTTGCATTTCGCATTTTCCTTGCAATATTTAGCCACATGGCCCAACGCTTGGCAATTGAAGCACCTTGGTGGCGCTTCAACATAGTCGATCACTTCATGTCGAGTAAAGCCAAGGCTTACCTTGGTAGGGCGTTCCGTATTTGGGCGAAAAGTGATCACGACTCGATCCGTTGGTTTGGCTGCTTCACCAGGCTTGCCATATCTCTGGTAGAGACGACGAGCTGCGATGACGCCAATGGGTCCAAGAAATTCTGTCAACTGTGAGTTTGAGTACCAGTCAGGAACTCCCTCGACAAGTCCATTGTTTTGCATATATGCCTTTGGGATTGTTGCCAGAACTGCGATTTCTCCTATAGAGTGAATCTTCAACAGTCGGTTAACTGTTGCCGGCTCCGTTACGTCGACGAGGAGTCCTCCTTTAGCAGTGAAGCGATGGCGAACAAAAGTTCCGCCAGCGGCTGCCTTCAGTTCCTCACTTAGCTTGAGGGGGTTAAGGTGTTGCAAACGGCTGGATTCTTGTGTTGGAGTCAGCAGCACGGGTATACCTGTTGTCCTCTTTCGACGATGTTGGACAAGGGTGAAACTAGAGCCACTAAATAAGCTGCGCTTAGAGTATCGGCACTCCGTTCCCCGACATTGTTAGGGGCGCCGCCATTTTGGCTCGTATGCAGAAGAGACGCAACGGCCGATCGTTATGATTCAAAAGTGCGACTTCTTCAGCATTAGATTCGGTGTTAGGAAGGTAATGTAATATTGCTTTGCTCTGTCGCGAACGGTTTAAACATTTGTGGAGGGCGAAAAAGCATTTCC
This sequence comes from Ixodes scapularis, assembly GCF_016920785.2. NCBI lineage: Eukaryota > Metazoa > Arthropoda > Arachnida > Ixodida > Ixodidae > Ixodes > Ixodes scapularis. The sequence goes on along the minus strand of NW_024609880.1, from coordinate 65,603,715 downwards.
TGTGATTTCAGGTAAAGCTTCAGATAACTGGCAACCATGATTTTAAGCCACAATATGGCCAAGTGTCGTTACTCTGAAGCGTAGCTTATTTAGTGGCAATAGGTGAAACCATCGTCGTCATCGTCTGCCTGGGGTTCTTTCCTTGCATCACCGTTTTTGATGTACAGCTTCGCTGGTGTTGTCTCTGGTTGCACGAAGTCATCCTGATCGTCGAATCGCCTTTTCCCATGTATATAAGCTCGCTGACTTGTTAAGGTGGCACTGCTTGTGGTGTCCTTTTCAGCGGCCAGCTCTTGGTCATCCATTGGGTCGGCCTCCAGCGAGGTCATATCTGGTGGTCTAGGTACCCAGTTTGACCCAGGAAGGGATCTTCTGGGCGTCGAGTAGTCCGGTTGTATAAACAGAGCCCCGGAAGGTGGAAAACAAAAGATGCAGTCTCCAAACTTGCCAGAAAATCAAGGAGCCGTTGTCAAGAACAACCTCGACATTCCATCTAGAAGACCGGTGCGCGTGATTTGGGAAATTCGGTGGCGCTAGAGGTTGAAGAAGACAAAGTTATATAAAAAGAGTTGTCAGTCAGCGCGGTTTGTTTGAATTTTGCTTTATTTTTCGTAAGGTGTGAGTGTTCTTTGCTACAGTGCGCTGTGGTGTGTGTAACAAAATAAATAGTTCTAACTATGCTACAACTTCCATCACCTCCTCAGCCCCATTTCCGTAAAGTGCGCAGACTCGGCTCAGTTCGCATCGACCATGTCATGCCCTACCAACAACTAAAAAAAACTTTTTTGTTGTTGTTTTATTTTGGGCCTCAACTCGGAGCTGCCGCACAAGGTCGTCCTTCAGACCATACTTGGGTAGTAATTCAATTACAGGAATTGGTACTGTACATTAATTACTTTCTTTCTCACTGGTAACTGCGATGAAATTACTTTCGGCTATAAATAATTGTAATTTAATCTAATGACCTTTTAGTGTTAGTAATTGCAAAAAAAAAGGCACAATTACAATTATTTTTTAAAAGCTTTGCGGCGCCGACGGAACGCCTCTGAAAGCGTCAGCGCTCACAAAAGCGGCCTATCGCTCGGTGATACACTCGCACACACACACGCACGCACACACACGCACAGCAAAAATAGTGTCGCGTGGTTTGTTATTTTGCTGCTTACATTGCGGGCTGAAGGACAATCCTCTTTATATCCTACCTCAATGGCGCCTTGTGGCGCCGCCTGTTGTGCGAGCAGAAAATATTAACATAAATATGCCAAAATATTAAAAGAAACAAAATTTAGCTTCAGGTTTCAGCATAGGTTGGGCTTTTCATTTGTCTACAAAGTTTTTTTTTCATGTTTTTTACGTTGTTCTTTACAGTACTGTCGTATATTTGTTTCTTCGTATTATTCTCAAGTTTGTTTTCTGTTGGTTTTGCTTGGGATATTATTTACATAAGCATTTGGGAAACTGACCTCACACCATCTGAATATTGTCACCATGGATTCGGGAGTCCCCTGATTCGGTTCTTATATCTTTCTAAACCATTATAATTTCAACTTAATGTAAATCATTTACAATAACATGAAACGTTTGTATGTTAATGTGGTCGATTAGCGCGTGTGGATTATATGAACACTTAAAATATTCAGATACGAATAATTGACGCATTTCTATTTTCCTGACTAACAAAAGTGCGTCAACCCAGTATAACTTTAATTGCTAATTTATCATTATGTATTAAAAATGTAAGGACCTAGGACTTAATTACCCCAAACTGTCAAGTTCAATCATTAATGTAACAAAATTCACAAAAGGAAAGTACAATACGTAACATTTACAGTGCGGTGCGTAAGCCTCTTCAAACACTGGGGCAAGGAATGAAAAATGTGTTGCATTCTAAACACCTCGTTTAAAGTTATGTGGCCCAAGTCGCGTTGCTCTCAGGCATAGGTAATTGTAAAGTAATTGCATTAATTTGTAAAAGTAATTTGTAATTGTAATCAATTACTTTTCACGTAGTAGTAATTGTAATTTAGCTAAACTACTTTTGGAGCAAAGTAATTGTAGCTAAACTAGTTTTGGAGCAAAGTAATTGTAGCTAAACTAGTTTTGGAGCAAAGTAATTGGAATAGTAATTAGATTATATTTTGGAAATAATTTACCCATCTGTGCTTCTGAGAGAACCCATCGCTTTTAGGAATACGAGTTCCAGAGATATCATCAGAGACATGGTCCAGCTTTCTCTTCTACATGATCTTTACACTCCGGTGCGAGTGAGGATCACAGGATCAGATTCCACTATTATGGTTACATCCATAATCTTGTACAATATTACTAGGAGATACGAAAACCTCTGCCCGAAGAAGAGACTGCCCTAAAAACATTCAACGAGAAATTACAAGCGAAGGTAACCATGGACACTCTATGAAGATTCAGAAAATAAATATTACAAAAACGTTCCCTTTTGTGCAATGTGTAATGTCGCATACGAAAAAGGACTTTTTTTTGTTTTTGTTTTTTTACTTCCATTTTATGAATATGATTTCGGACTCTCCACTTTGTTTTCATGTGTGAGGTGTGTGATATGACATTTTACGAAAGAAGAAAAGTTCGGTGGGCGTGGCATCGGCAGCGTCGAATCACAAGAGCTCGTGCCGCTGAACTTAGTCCCATGATTGATTGGTTGATTGAAGTCCTTTATTGACAAGGACGGCTCGAGACCACTGAAAAATCGATTTTTACGGTTATATATAATATCCTCCTCCTCCTCCTCCTCCGCCCCTTTCACACGGATATCAACATATGCTTTCGAACGGATATACATGCATACAATGTCCGTGTTGTAAGAGAAAAATTGCATATTGCTTATTAAAGGGACCGGAAACGATTTTTCAACTTCTTCCTGCTTAGCTTTAAAGCTAAGCAGGAAGAGTTGGCTGACACATCAAAATCGTAATTTATTTTATTATCCTAAACGATTGAAAATGATGCCAGGACATTACCCTCAAAATTCTAAACTTGGGAATTCAGTATTTGTGAATTAAAAAAACAATTTCCAAATGCCGAATTTGAAGTTCCCGCGCGATCCGCGCCAGCGCAGTGAGTCAAATTTTGCGGTCTCCTGCGACTCTACTTTCTTTCGGACCTCCGCACCACGCTGTGAAGCAAAGCGCCGTTGCTACCGCGACCCGAAGAGAGGAGGAGGTGAGCAGGCGGGATAGAAGGGAGCCGGCGCGGGGAAAAAAACTGTTTCTTCCCCGACTCGGCGATAAGCCTCTGCTCGAGCGCCGCCAAGGTTTCCGAGGGAGAACACAAATTCAGGAAGCGACATCACACCGAAATCTGATTTTTGGTATTTCAAAAAGAAAGGCCGTAGTGCGTTCGTCATTGCGTTAAAAAACATGTTTTATGATTGCCGTTATTAAATGTTATAGAAATGTCGCCTACAAAGCTTCTAAATTTCCTGATTTTTGACGTCACCGATCAAAAGAAGCAAGGAGGTTAGCGCGGGAAATATAAACGCCAAAAATAAAAAGGCGCGCGCGGGGAAAGTTTTTTCGCGATGCGGTTTTTTTTTTTTTTTTGCGTGTCTACGATTACAACTTGCATCGTTTTAGACAATAAAAAAGAATACGACCTTTGGGGTGTCAGTGCCCCTTTAATCCTCAACTCAAAAGCGAAATGAGAAACCACGTGGTCGTGACGTGCTTGGGCACCGGATGAGATGACTCCAAGCCTTCACCGCGCTTTTTAAGCACACCATGGAACTTGTCATTCGTACATGATGATAAGCGCCGCCACGGCCTCATTGGCCACAAACACGAATCCAGATATTCGCCGATGGGCTGATTGTTGACGAACGCATACGTCCGAGTGACCAACAGGGGTGGAAGCGGGCTAGAGCCTTTTGTATCAGGGCTGGGAGCAGCAAAAGTCCCACTTTGGAGCAGTTTTGGAGCAGTAAAAGGCTCGCTTTAGAGCAGCTCGGGAGCAGCAAAAATAAGTTTTGTAGCCGTAGAAGTAGGTTTTGGAGCAGGTCACGGAGGTCAAACAGGTGTCTAAAAGTGATTTGTTGTTTCTAAATGTGAAAATGCAGCAAAAATATATGCATGCACATCCCAGAATAATTTTCACGCAACATACATACACACCCTTCTATTTCTTTTGCATTGAAATATGGAATATTGGCAATTTATGCAAAGGAAAGGCTTTGAGAACCATTCCGGCAGCAGGCAGAGTCATGATAGACTTTATATGGGAGGCCCCGACAATAAAAGCCTAACTTGAGCCACGCCAGTACAAAACCGTCTACTTAATAGACCAATAGTAAACATGTATCCAGAAAACTAAACCACTGCGAGGTGTCAGATAGACTACCTTCGCTGACTACAGTTTTTGTTTAATAAAGAATACACATGTTCAATCAGTGCTTAAAAAGCCCTATATCAAGTTTAGTAACAAAATACAAGGCTACTGACATTTGACAAAAATTCAGATGCAAAATAAAATGTGCATTTTATATTTTTAGAATACCACAGTCACTCGTACATATGCAGCTCTAAGCATCGACTAGAAGAGCAACGCAACCTTATGTACTCCATAAAATGCTGTGCATTGCGTGTCTCCATAAAAAACATTAAGGTACCACAACATGTTTCAAAATAAAGCAGTCCTTGCTGACTTGTTTTCATTAAATACAAATGTTCTTAATCCCTGTTCATAAAATACAGTAATCCCTACACCCAAGTTAACATACAAAGCTATATCTATATTACTTTAGATGGAAAAATATATTGTCTTAAAAATATCACAGCCACTAATACATATGCAGCATAAACACTGACTAGAAGAGCCCACAGGCTCCATGTTAAAAAAAAGGGTTGTGACTAAGCTGAATTTTTGTAATTTAGAAACAACTGAAGTTCACCTTTTTTTTCACAGTTTGAAGAGCAGAGTCAATTTCTTTTATGCGCTCGAATACTTTGGGCAGTTTAGAGTTCACATCACTTAGCAGGAGGTGTCCACTCCCCACCTTGTCCATGTCCTTAACTGCCTCACCCTTGCTTATGAGTTCTTGTGCACTCAGTAGAAGTGCTTTAAGAAAAAGAGAATACAGTTTGAACGAGACTGAAAATGAGATGTAGCTGATCAGGCGCTGATCCCTGCGGGGCAGGCTGCCTTCTTACGTGACAAAAAGCCCACCAACTTCTCTCTACCCTACCCAACCCCCCCCCCCCCCCCCCCAACCAGATACACCTATACCCGAAACTTATACGAGTAGAGTGGCTATAGCAAGTTAAGGTGCGTTCTTGACAGGAATCGGCAGCGCGGGAGTGTTGTACGGTATTTCTGATGTAACCCCCACTCCTCCACGCTAAAGGAAAGAAGCAAAAAAGTGTGCAGCACTGCCAATTAACCAACTCGCTTAAGATCGCGGGTATTGTTTTCGCTAGTGGTCTGACGGCGGGAGACAACACACGACAGCGTGCACATTCGCGCACACAATGATGGTTTTGGTTTCGTTTTGACAAGACAAGTTGAGCTCGAGAACGGATGTGCCTGTGCTCGCGATTCTTCACGGCTAAGCGTCCAAATATGGTAGGCTACCAAATAACAGGTAAAGCTAGTAAAGACCACTTACTTCTGCTCATGTTAATGGCCAAGGTAGCCCACCGGTGCCGAGGCACCAACTGCCACGATCACGGCAAATCGGGACCACGGGCAACTGCATGCGCGCTCCAACCGCGCCAACCAACTATGCCCGAAACCAAACCGATGTGTTCGTATATCAAGCTCTTTGTAGTAAAAAACGACATCGCACTCTCGATGAACTAAAATCGACGCCTCGCCCTGAGGTTACACATGGTTCGGAGCCCCAGTCGAGTTGGCACGAGTCACCCGCAGTGACACCTAAGCAAAAGTACACACCACATGGTGGCCCGTGGCCAACCGTTTTACGCTAAATTAAAAAAAAAAACACTAAAAAAAAAAAGTTGAAATTGGCGTTTTGGAGCAGGCTGGCGCAGGGAAGTGAATTGGCGCAGGGTGGCGCAATGGGCGCAGCGCTTCCACCCCTGGACCAATGCGTGAGCTGGGCTCGGCTGACGTGCTTGGACACCGCGGATACACCAAAGTGAAAAGGCAGAGAACTTTCAAGGGAAGGGAAGTATGAAATAGTTCGCTATTTTTTCAAACTTTCGTAGCGAAAAGCAGGCTTCTGGCATTCTACCCTGTTCTGGCTCACTTACAATATGCTATTAGTACAATCCCAATCTAAAAGCATTTATCCCAGCCAGTGCCGGATTAAGGCATTTGGGGGCCCTGGGCTGAGGCTGTTATGAGGCCTCTACCTATAATATTGGTGGGGGTGATGATGGTGGTGGTGGAGGTAACGATGACGACGGGAATATGTATATTTTTGAACTCGTTAAATCTAAATAGGTTTCATCGTATGACAATTGTCGAGCCTTGTTTAGATCCGTAGATTCAATGGGATTCAAGTTTTCCTTGCTGGCATTGAGGCAGATGCGATTGTTTAGAAACTATTTCGCAAATAATCAACCGCTCTAGCAATTTACAATATTGTAATTTTGAGGTACAAAAATTAAATCAAATAAACATTGCGGAAAATATTAAGATTTGTCGTTCATATCCAGCAACTTAACCACAAAAACAACAACAACAAAAAGAAAACACTAAATTGCTTCCGTTTAAAATGTTGACTCCGTTCATGAATTTGTTTGACTAGAATTACAGCTGGATTCCTAGAGTACATGCCCGGGCCAGTTTATACAAATTGGTCACGATGTCGACTTGTAGCACAGGTGACCCTCTTGCTAACATGTCAAGTGACATCATTAATCACACATGAATTGAGTTATGCAGCAACCGAAAAGCTACTTGCGAAATTCCCATTCTAATTTCGCTTCCCCTAAATGGCATCCCTCGCAAATCGACAACTGCCATGAAAACCTAGAGCCCTTATTCCTGTAATTGTTCCAAATTATTGGAAGTGTTTTAACTTCTAACTAGCCCTCTGTTGATTAATTACTGGTGCGAACAGTGAAGGAAGTGACATAGGCAAGAAAGAAATTTCGCTGGTTGAAGCAGTCTTTATCGAAATCAAAGTACTTCGTAAACGCTATTCTAATAACTCAACCCTCGTTCCGCAAACAAACACAGACTTCCATATTTAAAGCATACGAGAAACTGCGTGCGATTCTAAGACATCGACCGCTGTCCTTCGGGCACATCTGCATTTAAAGAATTTATCATGAGAATCGAGAAGACGTTTTCTTTTTGTATCACACGCTGTCTTTTTGAATGGGGAAAATGTTTCGCATCAGATTTTGCACTAATCTTGTTCTTTTTAAACGCAGTAATTTAGACCTCGGCGGCTATTTTGTTCTGTGACTCAACGTTAAAAAATAAGAGGTATATACCTCAGAGGTTGGTGAAACCATTGCAGTATTCGTATCAGTCGCTGAAAAGAAGAGTGTTCAGTTGCGCTGGCAGACCACATATCGACTCTAGAGCATTTCCTTGCAGTCAGCACCCATCGAAAACTGTTGAGGGACGTCTTAAGAGCCGGCTCCTTGAAACGCCTCTTTGTCCGGAAGATTTACGGGCACCTTTTCGCTTGTTCCAAACTTATCGTTATGTGTGAACCATCTGCGTTGCTTGCTTAACGCTTGCTTAACTTCCTGCCCACAATTGTCCGTAAAACACGCTAAGGGGGCCCCAGTACAAAAGAAAGCTCCATAACCGGCCTTCCATCAAGCTGCAATCTAAAAAAAAAAAAAAAAAATCTAACAAGGGGCATAGGAGGCCGTGTTAAATTTTGTTTAAAATTGTTTAAAACCCACTGTAGCCGAGAAAGTGGGCCAGTGCAGTGTGGCTGCTAGCCCATGGGTCTCTTTCACGTGCACCACGCAGTAGCGATACACGACCGCACCCCGGTACGATGTTATGAAGCGTAACTACAATATTCAGAAATTTGTGAAACTTGTAAGCTCCAACCAACAGAGACAAAAAAGGGCAAGGAGGTATTTGCCTCTGCTTGCGCTTCCAAGTTTTCCCGAGCACTATGCATTAACTAGCCCGACAACGAGTTTCGTTTAAACTACTCTACGGAAATTATTCTGACCAGCTTTACGCCTTCCGCCCAACGTTGTACACGTTCCTCCGATACAGGAACCAGGGCTCGTTCCTCGTTCCTTCTCAAGCTTGGAACAAGATTCTGTCACAGGTTTAAAGGCTCCAAAGGAGCGCGTTCCCGTTACATTTCTGAAGTTGGAACGTGTCGTTACGTTAACGTAACCTTTCCGTATTTCAATTAAATATATTGCGGGATAATCCGCGAGTAAAATAAAGCGAGCGAGTGAGATAAAATAAACCTAAACCTAACTATACGTGTCGCGTCAGCCACGATCACATTTGTTCCAGTTCTTTGTTTTCCAATATCTCTCGGAGACTTCCCCATATTCCTCGGAGTATAGACTATTACAGGCCACTATTATACACCATTTCAACAAGGGTTGAAATAGCCTATAATAAAAAGCCTAACTACTTACTAAACTCGGAAAAAAATTGCAAATAAACAGACAAAAAAAAACGCTTCTTCTGTTGTTGTTTGTTTGTTTTTTAACGTAACGAGTTTTTGTTTTAGTTTTAGCGATGCCAGATACGGCGGCGTTCGTCTGCTCTCCCTAAAACCGTTGCGTACGGCACTGCTTCCGACAGATGTGCATGCCCGACCGGACGGCGTACGCGCTGGCCGGAGGACGAGGTCTCGCCGCTGCCGATGCGGGAAGCGAAGAACGCTGTAGCGAGAGGACATCCTCATCCAGGCTCCAGACACGCACGCAAACCTCCCCCTCCCCCTTTTTCTGTCTCTCTCTTTCTCTACCTCTACTCTCCACCCCTTCCACCAACACCGCCCGGTTATACCGAGTCCAGGCTAAATGGTTAAAAGTGAATTGATTCCTCCTGATTAGTGGCTTCCAACTAACTTATAACCAGGCTGCTAATCAATAATGAAATAACGTTGCTTGCTTGACACTAGGACCCTCCCGGAAAGCTTCAGAGTGGTAGATTACAGTGATAGTCGCGTTACTCAAGAGAGGAATACCTAGAGGGCTCCTTTACTCCACAACTAAAAAAAAAAAAAAAACTAGACGATTATTTTTTTCTTTATGTAACCCCCCCCCCCCCCCCCCCCCCAAAAAAAAAAAAGTGTTTTAATTTACCGCAAAATAAACTATGCATCGTCGAAGGCTCAGTCTCCACTCAAATCTAGCGCTAGCGGTTGCGACCAGATGACAAAGTTGCAGAAGTAACCGCTATTTTATGCAAAAGTTTTGAGCAATTTTCAGAACTTTTCAATAGGCTAAAGGAGGCCGTCAAGACCGCAAATGCACAGATATGGAAGACGAGTCACCAAAAAAACAGGCCTCGCTTTCCCACCCAAAGTTTGAGAAAATCTCTTAGATATTTTAAATCAAATATCAGCAACTCCGAAACTGTGACGTCTCGTCCGGAGGCTAAGCGTTCGGCAGTTGCAAGTTAAATTTCGCCAGTGCACTAGAACATCTGAGCTCTGGTCTTCGAAGGCTGCAGGTTTAAGCATTTGCATTTTTCTGAGTGGAAGAGTGCGTCGCGTCTCCTTGCGTTCCGCTACTTATTTGTTGTACGCACTTATTTGTTGTTCCCAAGAAGCAGAGAAGGTGGACATGTCCCAGCATTTTCGTAGACGCAAACCGAAAACAGAGGAAGAGGAGGAGGAGAGTGTGCAGGCTTGAGGGAATAGTAACGGATACAAGTAATTTTATTACCTCCAAAAAGTAGTCCGATTATTCTTGTGATCACTACTTAATAAAACTATAATGACACAATCACAAAATTAGTCAAACAGTAATCGACTGTATATAATTTATTCGCTAGTAATGAGCACCCCAGAAATCTGCGCGAAGGTCGATACTTTTACAGCAAGGCAGTCTTAAATGAGACTCTCGCTTCAAAACGGACAGTAACGCGAAGATGTCTGCCGATGCAGGCGATACGGATGTGAGCAAGCGTGATGACAGTCGACGGCATAGGCTTACATCTGCCGATGCACGTCTGTCCGGCTCGGAACACATTCTGCGGCAGAGTCACAAAAATCAAGAAGAAAAGGGAAGTACAGGCACACTTTCCAAGTTAGTAGTACGCGCCGAGAAAGTGAGGGGGAGGACTGCACTCTTTGAATGCCTTAGAACGCGGAACGCCGGCGTCCGGCGTTTGGCCTTCGCACTCGAATGCATTCGACCAGTGCAGTGGAGGCAAAGGCATCTAGCTTTAGGTCTACCCACTAATCCTTCCAACCAGAGCTCGGCGTTCTGTTGTCCGCGCACGCTCTTGCCTCCTCCTCCCCTCAGTTCCTCGGCGCAGAGTTACATCATCCCTGTCCCAGTGTTTCATGCGTTATCTTCGTAAGTATACGGCCGCTTTGGTTTCCTAAATCTACTCGGTGTGCCTGCATTGAAGTTTGTCTATCAAAACTTTACACCAATCGGAGAATTGGTAAAACGAAATCGCGATGCTTACGTCCCGGTTGTTTCACTGCAGTACCCAAGAGAGCTGTGAGAAACGCACTCAACAAAGCTGACTTACCCGCCAGGGCAGACTGCGAACATAACATGACATCCAGCCTTCGTCAAATTCGGCTAGGTACTTGTACGCACCTAGTATAGGGGAAATACGGTTAATTTTTCGTCACGGTTAAAGTTGTCCAGCTTTGAGCGAACGGGCCCAGGTGTTCTTAGCAGATAAAAGTCGAGGCCCCCAAGTATAGACCTCTACAAAAAAAAAAAAAAAGCGCTTCAGGCCGGTGACATTTTTAGAGTTCGTGCGTATGGCGCGTCGCTCGCTTTCCGAAGCGACAAACATGCGCGCGGAGGCTGTAGAGGTCGCACGCTTGGCTGATTTGTATGCGGAAAGCAAGTCGTCTGCTTCTTGCGTAGGAGTGGCGGTGACGTCAGAACGAAGACGAGCTCTAATTGGCTTTCATTGAAAGAATAGTGGATAGACCTCAATGCTAGGTGCCTTAAGTTTACCCACTTTTGTCTTAATTTTTTTTTTTTTCAATTAGCCAATAAGAGCTTGGTTTTCTGATATCACCGCAACCCGTGTGCAAGAAGCAGACGAACTTGCACTCCGCTCAGATTAATGGAATGCTGTGGAGTATTCACTGACGGCCATAGCTGCCTGCGCAACTGCTGAGAACGTGCTGCAGGCGAGTTTCCACAGTTCCTTTGCAACGTGTATCCCACACCATCAGGATTGCTGATCTTAATACCCTACTAATGTGAGCTCGTTATGAGTAGAGTTACTAAATAAAGCTACGCTTTCAGAGTACCGAAACTCCCAAACTACGCGTCTGAAGCGCGTCAGGCGCCGCAATCTTGGGTCCACGCGCAGATGGAGGGGTAATTGTAGCTGAGCCAAGCCGAGCTGCAGCCGTCGCCTGCCCCAGCTGCCGTAGCCGCAGCTGTGACAGCGAATCAAGGTCATGTTCGTATGTCGACGTAAGAAGAAAAAAATGCGTGCTGAGCGACGGACTTCAGCGTGCGCGCGCAGTAAACAGTAAAACGGCAGCAGGCAGCGGATCGCTGGACCCAAAATGGTGGTGTTAAAAAAAAAAAAAAAAACGCGATCATGATGATAGCGACTCACGTGACTGCCGCTGTCCGATGATGCCGCAGCGAACCAGAATATTAAGCCTGGTTCAGACAGTTGCGTTTGACTGCGTTTGACTGCGTTGCGGCAGCGAGAAACCAGGACATCCCTGCTGCTTATATCGCGTGCCAAGATGATTCCTTAGATTGGATTCCACGCTTCATACGAAGCACACATGTGCCGGCGACTCGCTTTCCGTACTCGACGCAACGCAGTCAAACGCACTCAAACGCAAGTGTCTGAACCGGCCTTTAGACAGTTTTAGTATAGCGTTGCTGGACCTTACGTACGCAATGCGCAATACTATAGCGTACGCTAAAAATGACCTGCTTGGACCGAATTTAGTTGTGCGTTACGTTTTCGAGTGAACACCGCGCATGATGTTGGTTAAATTTGCTAGAGCCGTAGAATTCCGCGTGCTTATAGACGCTTACAGCAGCTGTGCATGGGCGCAGCCATAACCACCCTTCAGTTTTTGTTTCCTCTTATATTTTCTACTTCGCTCCATCATTACCACAGGAGGACAGGTTACTGGCATTTTAGATACGACGGTGTCTTTTTCCCCAGCATTTCCCTTTGTGGAGGCTCGCCAAAGCCCGCTTCAGTGGTTTGATATCTCGGAAAGACAATAGAAGGTCGGCAATGGCGTCTATAATCTGGCGCGTGTGTAAAGCGTCTATAGCGCAACCATGCTCCTGAAAAGAAATATTGAAAATGAAAACGTGCCCAATCATTTTATTTCAAATTAAACCAAGCCACAGCTGCCTCGTCAAGCGCGCTTTTCTGCGGGGTACAGAGGCTACGAGTACGAGCGCGTAGCCAAATTCGATCACGGAGCCCCCGTCACTCGTCCCGTGGAAACGGCACCTTTTATCAATGCTATCGCGGAATGTAATTCATGATTCTGATGTTCAGTGCATAGCGAGAACTTCTGCGATTTCTTTTAGAGTCGTTCGTCCGTCGGCGATGAACTGTGGGAATAGGCTTAGCGTTGAGCAGATCGCAGCGTCGGCGAACATTTTCCCTGTGCACTCCTTCAGCTGCACGGCGATCTGATTCGACCGCGGTAGGTCCCAGGAAGAATCGCCGAGCTGAACACCACGCAATTTCACGTAACACAGAGCCTCGAAAACACCGCGTCGCTCTTGCTGCGCCAGTCGAGGCAACCGCCATCTTGAAACTGGCGCTCTCGTTGGGTCCGAGATCTCTCGAGAGCGTCCCGCAAGGCCCGCTAGCCAGCAACGCAAAATCCCCAGCGTTGCGTGCGTACGCAATACGCTAGCCCTTTTATTGCGTTCTGCGCATGCGCACTCACGACCCGCAATTTCCTTGCGGACGCAAGTCCACTAAAACTGTCTATTGTTGAATGGAGGGTCATTCCATATCAAACGTCCCAGACGTTGCCGCTCGACCCCTTCCGATTTCTAAAAAAAAAAATCATAGCCTTTTGCCGCAATGTCCGTAGCCATGTCCTAAAATATTTTTGGCGCAAAAAAAATAATTTTTTTTTTATGACGTGAGCGCGGTTTTAACTTTTACAAACAGTGTGAAACTAGGCATCACTCAATAATTGATGAAAAATCAACTTTTTAATGAAACACCCAACAATCTTTTTTTCTTAAATTTGCACGGCTTTCGACTTGCAATGTGGTTGGGCTTGTAAAGTTTTGTTTAATTTAAATATTTTTTAAAAAGAATTAAAAACTTGAAAATTTTAACATTTTTGTTATTTTATCAAAAAAGATTTAAGTGCTCGCGGGACTTAATAGAACTTTTTGCCGGCTGCCCTGCAAGTATATAATTTGAAATAAAAAAAATTAAAACGCTCAATTAAATATTTCGCAGTAAACAAAAATCCTGAAGTTACAAAAAAGTGCGTTTTGACGCATAAACAGCCGTTTATTTCACCCCGGGGTGGTCCAAGTAAAAATACAAAATATGGTGGGTTTGGAAGAAAAATCGATAATCTTTTGATTCTGAAAGTTTAATCAGAGTAACTTTCGTTTAAAGCGAAAAAACAATTTTTGAAGTTGAACTCTCGCACCACAACCCGGCGTCACTTCTTAACGCCTCTTCGCCGCACAGCACACCACTTGCGACGATAGCTAACACGATTAGGTCTAAAGAAAGGAGTTTTCTGCCGCTTCCCCTTGTCAGTCTTTTCAGCTGCAAGGGAAGAAACGGCGGTCATCGTGTTGATAATCGGAGGTGCCGCCAGTGCGTAGCCATAGAGGCCCGTTGTGCCCTTTGTATCCGAGGGCGGCTCCTCACACTCCGAAACGCGATGGGCACAACGGGCCTGCTTTGGCTAGGGACTGGCGGCACCTCCGATTATCAACAACGACGCCCGCCGTTTCTTCCCTTGCAACTGAAAAGACGGACAAGGGGAAGCGGCGGTAAACTCCGTTCTTTCTTTGGACCTAATCGTGTCAGCTGTTGTCGCCGGTGGCGTGCTGTGTGGCGAAGAGGCGTTAAGAAGCGACGCCGAATTGTGGTGCGAGAGTTCAACTTCAAAGATTGTTTTCTCGCTTTAAACAAAAATTACTCTGATTAAACTTTCACAATCGAAATACAGTCGATTGTTCTTCCAGACCCACTATATTTTGTTTTTTTACTTGGATCACCTCAGGGTGAAATAAACGGCTGTTTATGTGTCAAAACACACTTTTTGGCAACTTCAGGATTTTTTTACTGCGATATATTTAATTGAGCGGTTGAAACATTTTTATAGATAATATCCCTGCAGGGCAGCCGGTAAAAATTTATATTAGGTCCCCGGAGCAATTAGATATTTTTAATAAAATAACAAATATGTTGCAAAAATTGTTTTTAAAAAATATTTATTATAAACAAAACTGCACAAGCCCAACCACATTGCAAGTCAAAAGCCGTGCAGATTTAAGAAAAAAAATATTGTTGGGTGTTTCATAAAAAAGCTGATCTTTCATAAATTATGGAGTGATACCTAGCTTCAAGCTATTTTTATAAGTTAAAACCGCGCTCACGCCATCAACAATTTTTTTTCGTCAAAAATATTTTACGGCATGGCTACGGCCAATACGGCAAAAGGCCATGAATGTTTTCTTTTTTTAGAAATCGAAGGTGGTTGAGAGCAACGTCTGGGACGTTTGACATGGAATGACCCTAGAGCGACTGTACTGTCGGCAAAATGCCAAAGAAAAGGAATGCGGTACTCTAAAAGTGTAGCTTATTTAGTGACCCGTGATGTATCTCTTCCTTTAGTAAATCCGTGAAGAGAACGTGATGTATCCCTTCCTTTAGTAAATACGTTTTCTCACTCACTCGTGCGCTCTAAACAGCGCCCTCAAACATGGCGTCCAGTGAATCGGGCGAGGTCGAGAGCTCTGACATCTCGAGTGGGCAAAGTTAATCGCGACTTCTATTATTGTTTTAAAAAAAGTACTGTAATTGTTAGGTTTCTATAGCCTCTCCTGAACTTTATTATCGCTTCGGGTATGCTGACATTATACACAAGGCCACATTTTTTTTTTTTTTTTTTTTTTATACGTGTCCTAAAAACGACCGGAAATGCAGGTATGTTCAGAGACAATCGTAAACAGAACCAGCAATAAAAGTGATCACATTAACCAAATTCCTACACATTATTATTATTATTATGGAATTGTGTTTACATTTGTTTGTTTTTTTGTCTGTTTTATATTATTGTATTTTCAGTAACTACCCATGCTACATATCGTTTTTTTTTTATTGGAGGATGGCGTCGCACAAGCCACGTGTTGGCTTTAATGCATCCGCAATACCAAACTTTTCTATGTTGGTAGCAATAAACAATTATTATTATTATTATTATTATTATTATTATTATTAGTATTATTATTATTATTATTATTAGTA
Source organism: Ixodes scapularis (assembly GCF_016920785.2). Classification (NCBI taxonomy): domain Eukaryota; kingdom Metazoa; phylum Arthropoda; class Arachnida; order Ixodida; family Ixodidae; genus Ixodes; species Ixodes scapularis. The sequence continues at coordinate 65,588,133 of NW_024609880.1, read as the reverse complement.
TTATTATTAGTATTATTAGTAGTAGTATTATTACATGCACATTGCGAGTTTCGTGTATGTTACTGAGATTGAAAACCGTTTCTAGTCACGTCAACCATCATTTTTAGTTGACCGTATGTCTCGGATATGGCCGCCCCGTCTGGCTTTAATAAATACCCTAGCACAGATTGTGGCTCTACATTTCACTGAACTCCCTACGTGCGCATCATCACTAACGCTTCGTCACACACGGGTGTACATTTTAATAAATACTTTGTGCAGTTATAACTATTATTACGATTAATATTATTTAATAATTAGTAGCATTTCACTGGTGGTCCTTCGACGGGGTCTGTTTCCGCTGAGCCAATGTTTACGGCGAACTTCCAGAGCACTTCAGCAACGGGCATTCCAGGCCCTCAATTTCGCCATTCTTGGCAGACGATAAGTATGGCGTCTGATTGAACACCACTCCACAGTGCGCAACCCTTATGAATCGGCATGTATTCCCCCGATATCAAAGCTAAGTTTACCGTTGTTAATCCAACACGGCTGCGGTAAATAACATCGGTAAAATAATTTTTTTAAAAAAGCAGCACAGTGCATAACAGCGAGCGAAAGTGCAACAGCTAGTATTTCTTTATTCTATATTCACGAAAAACACTAGTGCAGAGTGACACAATGCATTAAAAAAAAAGGAAAAAAAAAAAAAAAAAAAAGATCCACAGTTTTGTTGCACGCCACTTCCGCCGGTAATGAGTTCCATTGTTCGTGAAAAAAAAAAAGTGTCATAATGTTTGTCCTGGAGAAATACAGCAGAACCTTATGAGCAGAACGTTAAGATGGTGAATGTAGGAATTTCGCAGCACAAACTCCTGTTTGGTTATGATAAATCGAATAAAACAAATCGAGGCTCCGCCTTTTACGCAGTTCATTTCAATGTACCCATCACCAGTTCCTTTTTCATTTCAGTTGTACCACTGAAACGATCGTATCTACCCAGAAGAAACCGAGCAGCAACGAATTGAACCTTGTAAGACGGATCCCACACATGACAGGCATACTCGGTCTGACATACGCTTTATACGCTGCCTCCTTAAGCTCTTTGCTTACATGTCTAAGGTTGCGCTGTAAAAACAAAAACAAAAAAAAAACTTGAAGGCTTGCTCACACTCTTGCAACCGAGTACGACCGAGAGAGACAAGACCGGTGGCTTAAAAACCGGTCTGGTCTCTCTCGGTCGCAAGAGTGTGAACGGGCCTGAAGAGCCCTGCCTGCCCTAGAAACGACACTGTTCACTTGCGCTGTTCATGTACCGTCTTCACCAAACATAACACCAAAATATTTATAAGATGGTTTCACTCTAATGTTTTCGTCACTTGCTAGGGTTCAATGACATCTTATTATTACTATACACCATGACTCAATTCTTTTAAGATCTATCATAAGCTGCGTGAAATCCGTTTCACTAGACACTGCGTTGTACGATGCCCAATCATCCGCAAATTGACGTATTTTTTATTAAATATCTCGGAAAATATCATTAATATAAATGAGAGAGTAAAGGATCCATCACAGATCCCTGTGGCACGCCAGATGTAACAAAGACACGAGCCAAACATGTCCCATTCAACACAACCTGTTGCTGCCTTGAAGCTAGGTAATCTAAATGTGAATATAAGGGAGTAGTAATGATAATATAATATTAATATAATAATAATAATGCAATTATTTTTTTAAGTTCGGTCTAGATGACGGCTCCCAAGACCGTTGTCACTATAATATTTAATATGTGTAAAATTGCCATAGGAGTTGAATAATCAAATTGTAGGTGTCTACGTTTTCACCGGTTCGTGCATTAAGTTATCCGGCGTACATTTATCGGCGTTTTGAAGTAAGTGCTGAAATCAAGAAACTCGTTTATAGGAGAGTCGCAACAGCGTGCAAACTCAATTAATAATAATAATAATAATCAATCAATCAATGTTTATTATTATAGTGCCCAGGAACAACCTTTCGGTCTTGGTACTGGCACACTGAATGGAAATGAATACATAAAACACACAAATACAGAAGAGCATTGCACTATACAGAAACTGAATATAACCATACACGACATACACTGAACTGAATGATAACAAAATACAATGTCTAGGTCTTGTCGACAATGAAGAGGAACTGCAATACTGTGAAAAGTTTGAGACGCACTCAAAGCGAATACTACACGAAGCAGTAGCACAAGGACCGACCCAACAATGTCTGTGCTCTCCGAAATCAATCGTAAAGTCAACCACAATCGTTATTCACCCGCCGGACTGTTCTTCAATATAAATAACAACTGCCCTGTAGCACGAGTTAAAAATATCCAGTTTCTCAGAGTACTGGTTATAACACTAAGTCGCTCTAATAATTGGGCTTAAAAGACTAAATTTTTTGGAAATATTAAAGGATGATTGATTCCGAGTAGGCACACATGGAACCCTAAGGCACACTTCAGACAAGAGGCTTGGTGAATTAATCGACCCATGCAACGTCTTAAACAAAAACAGTAGGTCCGCCTTTTGCCGACGCCGGTGCAGGCTCAGCAAGTCAACACGCTCTAACGTTGCGTCATAAGTTGAACAATGAACATCTTTTATAGGGTAGCGATGTGTAAAGATGGATATAAACTTTTTCTGAACTCGTTCGATTTCCAATGAGTTGGATTTAGAGATTCCGTTCCACACAACTGAGGCATATTCTAACTGGGGCATGCACAACGAGCGGTACAACGTGAGAAACGCAGAAGGATGCTTGAAGTCCCTCGTTAAGCGAGAGGCAGCACCCGGCGTGCGCAGAGACGAGTTAACGAGCCTAGTTACGTGACTAGAGAATCGCAGGCTAGGATCGAACATAACTCCCAGATCTTTCATTGCACATACTCGGGACAGGGGTTCACCAAGATATGCGAAAAATGTATATGCGAAAAATACTATATGCGAAAAATTAAAATGTATAATAAGAATCCTCATTTTGACGTCCCTACAAAGAGTTCAAGGCCTTCGTGCGGAAACCTTCTGTGTGGTACACAACAAACATAACCCAACCCTAAAAATAACGAAAATAAAAACCACAGATATCCAACGACGCAAGTAATATATAGCATCGAGATTACGACGCAAAGTTGTTACATCACAAAACATTTTAAGGTGGCAACAATCGCACGTGTTAAATTCAAGCTGCAATCTCATAATAGGAGATCTGGTAAGAAGCGCATGTATGATGGAAGGAGCTGGGATTACGACCATTATGCGCAGTGAAACGGCGGGGCGGCGAGGGGTCGGCGGACGAGTGGGCTAGCACACACCAGCTCGGAGAGCGAAAGCTCGCGCTGCGGAACCCATGGATCCTTGGCTCAATTCACATCACCCCTGGCCTTTTCTATCTGTATGGGTATGGGGTCATCACACCGGCGTGCGGTCGTGTATCAGTACTGCGCGGTGCACGTTAAAGGCTTCAGACTAGCAGTCGTACTGCACTGGCTAAATTGCCCATGTATACAGCTGAAACACCAGCCGCCCACTGGGAATGACTAACTTCCGGCAGTGTAAAGATGCACGCAACACAAATTAATTAAAATTTAACGTGAAAACAGACCGAGCTCAACAAGACAGGCGAGCATCACCAACTTTCTTGGACGTCAACGCCTTGCGGATGTACAACAATTACTGAACAACAACAAACATCGCAATGTTCCCTGGAATAGTTTCTGGTGAGTCATAAAATATCAATAAACATTAATTAAAGGCAAGGACGGCATACTTTTTATTACACGGCTCTACAAATTATAAATCTCTGCTTTTCTTGAAAAAAAGATCCTAATGTTCTCGATACTTGTAATCGTACGAGTATCATAGAAATCAAATCAATTAAAATTTTGATATTTCCTTGCAACATTTTATTCCACGAAATGTCTCAGAACGTCTACCAACCTTATACAAAAACAAAAAAAAAAAAATATCCCGATAACGCCGTCCAGTACAAATTGCGTCCGAAAAATCGGTCGCACACAATGCCAATAAAACGCTCATGATTCCACACAACGTATGCAAACTCAAGTTTTGCGCAGACAAGGCAACAAAATAATTGAACGCATGAGAATGAAATACACCAGGCTCGCTCACGGAGACAACAGGAAAGGGTGCTGAACGACGCAACGGGTTGGGCACAGCCCCTTATTGATCACCTGCGGAGCGAAAGGACAAGGGAACCGTCACCACGTAAAGCAAAACAAAGGAAAATGAAGGACCACGGTGCTTACACCAACCGCATCGAAAGCAGCTCTTTCGCTGGCAGTCGGTCGTCCGCTAAACAATGCGCGCCAAGAACAAAGAGAACCCCACGAAGCGCTGTGTACTGTGCCGCCTTCCTTGTGTTCCCATCCTTTGGAAGCTTATTCGCGTCTCCAGCTCGTTGCTCGCCCTCCCGCGGCGGAAACGGGAAGCGCTCTAGTGAGGGTCCCCCAGTTTTCCTCTTTAGCGGCACGCGGAGCTGCTCGCGATCATAGCTCGCGAAATGCCATTTCCACATGCAAACAACTCTTCACTATCCTAATGTAGTGCTGCGGCCGGTATGGGGTTGTACCTTATTAGAGTGTTTTAGTATTGCGTATAGAAGCAAACGCAAGTGCTGTGCGTTTGCGTTAGAATTGGGTGCTCCATGTTGCGCATGCGCGTCGTCGGCATGCTCCAATCAAAGACAGCAAGTTTGGGCTCAGCTCACGCGCAATGTGGAACACGCGAAGCTAACGCAAACACAGAGCGCTTGCATTCGCTCGTATACGCAATACTAAAACTCACGACTGTTTCACCGGCTTCCAACGCCAACGAAACGAGCTGCAGTGAGCAGACGTGCAAGCAGGTAGGCGTTCTTTCGAACAGGAAAGGCTGGGATTGGAAAAACGACGGCACGGAAAAAAATGAAACTAAATGTTATAAAAAAAGATTGACGAAAAAAACACTTTTTTTTTTTAAAAAAGAAAGGGGGGGGGGGGGCATTTGGTTGTGAAGGATATTGGCGGTGACTTTGAAAGTTCTGTCGATTGTCAAGTCTTGACTTAGAAATCACCGTATGCTTTACCCACAATTAACGTAATTTTACATTGATTTCTCACGTTAGCTAGAATGTTTTCATAGATTTGAGACTTTTTTTATAACTTGGTAAATAAAGATGCTGCAAGTGGCACCAGTGATGATAATTAGCACACTTTTAATTGTCATACTTGTTCGCGCGTTTGAAATTCATAAGCAACAAATTATATCAGAGCTATTAAAATTGCGTCTTAAAATATCTTAATTTTAATATTATTATTATTATTAATACAAATCGCGGCAATGTATATCCCTAATTAAAGCCAAGATCACAAAAATACGCCACTCGACCATAATCGTATTTCCAGAAAGGTATCACTTTCTTTTTTTTTTTTTTTTAGCATATGGAAATCTCTGACATCAATTTCAATACTGTCACGAATGGCAAGTGATGAGGCGGCGAAACTGAAGCAAACTAAACGTTTAATGGGCCGAACTTGTGCCCGAAACAAAAAGGAAACAGACGATAACAATAAAGCGTCGCGGGCGTCGAAGTCGGCGTACCAGCAGAGTCGAACGCTGGGGCGAGACTGACTCCGCTCGACATGCGGAGTCCCTCACGTACCCTCGTGGGTTTCTGCAACACTCGGCGTAGAACTTTCGGCGCGTAGAACATTCGGAACTTGATCAGACGAGAATGTTCTCGAACTTACGAGAACGCCAAGTCTAAAGTATAAATAAAAGAACATTTTGCTGACTGAAATCGAACCTAGACCTTCTGCGCGACAGTCAAGCGCGGTAACCATTCGGCCACGCACGCGCTCGCTCGGCGACGCGCGTTACAATATAGACAAACAGTCAAACTCTGGATGCAATATAAAATCTTATGCGGCATGAGTTGCTTCAAAAAAGACATACACTTCAGCTGCCTGACTCAGATTCCGTCTTCGGGTGTTTGTAGTGAAAACAGCGTTTCTTAATTTACGCGTTTTGTGAACATATTGTAAAAATTAGATTTATTCTGTCATTCTTGTGCCAGGAATAATGTTAAAGCAATTAATCATCTAAATACCCAAAAAACGATTAAAAGGCCCGCAGTTCACTGTTTTACATGACAATTATCTGAGCGAGAAAAGGCAGCAAGAACGCACAAATATCAGCACTGATTTTTTTTCAACAAATACAATATTCTGCCTGAACTTTAAGGTGTGTGAAATACCTTGTCTTTAAAGGGACACTGAAATCTCCAAAATATTTGGAAGTGCCTTGATCGAACACGTATATCAAGGCTTGGGACGGCGTAAGAGGCGTCCCGAGGTCATGGGGACTGCCATTATGGCTGCCTAAATGATACAATGCGTTAAGTATTCGTTCACTTCGTCAGTTAAAAGCTTGTCAAGAGACGTGCATGCGAGCAGTGATAATTGGCTGAATTCTGACCAGCTTCACTTCTCAAATTTCCAGCGGTAAGCTCGGGTGGGGAGGGTCACACCTGGGTTATTCCGTCTTAAAACAATCGGCATGGGGTCACTGCCGAAAGGATTACGCGTAACCTGCCATGAAAATGGTGAAAATAAAATAGGGTCACTTATAGAGAGGTCGATTGATGTAAATGAGTTTGTGGGTTCACTAAAATATGTAGGTTTCTTTTCGCTAAACACACACACACACAAATTTGTAAACAAAATAAACCGTTCGACGCTCGCTCCACGAGTATTGCGTCTAGTACAGCCGCAAAAATGATTGTGTGCATTAAAATCACCAAGAATAATGAATGGATAGGGTAGTTAAGCAATGAGTGACTCAAGGTCTCCACACCTTATATGAAAGTTTGGAGGAATGTAAAGTGAACAAAGGGTTTTAAGGCGGTCTGAGAGAATGTGAACAGCCACTGCTTCCAAGGCGGTGTGCACCGGAACCTCGACACATGCAGCTGATTTTTGCACAACTATGGCTACCCCGCATGAAGAGTAAAACGAGTGATTTCTATCCTTGCGGAAAAAATTGAAGCGCCTAAAGATACTCGACTGACGCCCCTTCAGGTGAGTTTCCTGGAGACACATTGCCAGTGGACGATATTCATCCAAAAGGGAGCAACCGCCGAGGTCTGCATAGTTGTGCAGACCTCGGCGGTTCCATTGAATATGACTCATTGTCGGTCACAGGCTTGAAACTCAGTACGCCGAGTTCGCAGTCCTAGCGCAGGAGCAGCTAAAGCCTTAATGCACCACTCACCAAATAGGGTTCTAAGCAAACATCTAAACAATAATTTAATTAAAAAAACGAGAGGACATGAATGGGTGTGGACGTCACCAAGATATCAAGACAGCGCCTTTTCCAGGGCTGCCGTGGGCTGGGTTTACAAGGAGGGAGCCATAAAGGGGCAAAAACATTCAAAATCCGCGGTGCACCGCCCACCACGGAGCACAACAAGGAGTTAGGTACCGTGCCCTAACAAAAAGGGCTTTGCTGGAGACGTTACCCTAACGATGCTGCCGGGAAACCAACCAAGTGTGGATCTGGACGAGGGTACCTGTCACCACATAACATACCTGTCACCTTGCCGCCAAAGAAGGTAAAAAGATGAAATAAAGGCACGAAGAGAAATATAGGCAAAGGTAGGAGACGAGAAGAAAGGCGACTTACTGAATCATTCTGGTCGGGCCAAGCCACGACATCCGTCTACGAGAAGCGGAGACCGAAGTGGTTTCTTACCACGTCCGAAAGACCCCGAAAGGTACCCACAACAACGAAAACATACCCCGGGCTCAACTCAACCACAAGGATCCCCTTTTCCCCGGACACGGGTTAAGCCACGCACAGCCAGGCGTGGGTGGGTGAACCCACATGGCTCGGGATTTGTGGTGACGCCACTCACCAAACACCTACTAAAGCAGGTGCGCCCCCTGCGTGTGGGTATGGTGGGCCACGTGGCTGAGGTCCGTGGTGACAACACTCACCAAGCACCTAACCCCCAAAGCGTAGGCGCCCCCTGCGGGCACAAAAGACGAGCAACACGGGTGTTGTTTAATTAGTAGAATACTTAAACTTGATCCCAGTACCCGAATACAGCACAAAAAATATATCTAGTACTATACTACACGGAATCAAAAGATAATCTCGTCTGTGGCACTGGACGAAAATGCCGGCGTGGAAGGTACAATTTGCAGCGCTGTAACTTTAAAGAAACAAAATAATGCGACATTTTCTGTGTGAATAAACACAAGAGTATGGTGGAGAGTTATCACCATAAATTAAGAAAGAAATCGAAAATCCCTTCTTTTTTTTTTTTTAAATTGCCCCTTAAAGTTTCGTGACAGTGTAGGTGTAACAACGAAGACTAAGAGAATGAAACACACAACAGGACGAGCGCTGACTCGCAACTAAATGTTTAACAGTGAAAACAGAAGCCAGGAACACATAAAAGGCACAGTCAACGACGCATGCGACGCCCAAACTCGTCACAAAGGGCTTCATCGATCAACGCATCGCTAGACCCCCCTTTTTCAGAAAAAAAAAGAATTTTTTACCCGATAGAGTTACCGATGGCTTGCTGACACATTGCGCGCTCCGTAATTAACAATGTGGAAGGCCTCTGTCACTTTTCTCGTCACTTCATCTCGGCGCTTTCTTAGGCAGCGGTCTCATCGAAGGACGGTTTGCACTTACAAGTCCCGCAGTACACTGGTAGATGGCCGCCGACCATAGCTGTCAGGGAATAGTCGTGCTCCCTGAGCCTGTCGTTTAAGCATCAACAGGTTTGTCCAATATACACCTTGCCACAAGAGAGGGGTATCTGGTATACAACACCCGAAGTACAAGACACAAACGGTTTGGCATGTTTTTCGCAAAAACTGTTTTCTGGTAGCCCCTCTGCCTTCGAATTGACCCTCGAACAAATTCGGCTCATTCTCTGGAGGGCGGAAAACACAACCCGAATGCCCTACCGGCCTCCTACTTTTTTCAAATTATGAGATATCTTGGGCAGGTAGGGAACAACAACAGTCCTCCTCCTGTCAAAACTTTTCTTAGATAAAGAAACCTTCTTTACTAGTGTACCGGCAACTTCACTCAACAGGGTCGACGGGAACCCAGCATCTCTCAGTCTACTACACTGAAAGCTAACACGGACAGTGTGGAAGCACGACGTTTCTGGGGCCGCCTCCAGGCACGAGACTGCTCTGCCCCTCTTGATCACCTTAGAGTGGGCGGACCTGTAGTCCGATATAGCCTTTTTGGATCGAGGACTGTAGTACAAGCACACGTGGCCACCGGCGAAGCGCGTAGAGAGCTCTAAAAACGGTAAAACCCCTTCCTTAGGAAACTCAACAGTGAATCTGAGGCCCCCGCCCTACTCCCCAAAAATTTCCAACAGATTAGACACCGATGCCACCGTACCGTCAAAGCCCTCAAGCCACATCAAAAAATCATCAACGTAACGTACCACTTCTTTAACCTTGGTTGTGCCTAGAGCCCTCTCGATGTCCCGGTCAACTTTACTTGAATAAATGTCGCTCAAGACGGGTGCCACACAAGAACCAATGCAAACACCAGATTTTTGCAGATAGCATTCCTTGCTGAATAAAAGGATAAAAAGCGCGAACAAACGGGGACAATCAAGAAACACGGACGACAGGACAGGCGCCTTTCTTCATTGTCCCCGCTTGTTCGAGCTTTTTAACATTTTGTTCAGTAATGAACCAACTAGCCCAAACCCAAGTTTTAATGAAAGCATTCCTTGCGCCACCCGACTGTGAACCATCGATTCCAGGTAAAACCGCAAGAGCTATAGGAAGTCCTCAAGGGCGACCCCACAAGCATTTCTAAACGCAAATTTACCGCTGCCCTCAATGCACTCTTTTACCGAAGCGACCAGCCAGCTCCAACCCCTGAAACCAGCATTCCTCATGGACCAATACGCGGACGCGGCAGTTCTGCCGCGAGGAGGACGGATCGCCTTCGTGAGCCCATGACACCCCGCGAGAGCAGCTTTTATTTTTAACCAACGTCCCCTTTCCGATAAAAGGCGCTTCTGTCAACTGAGGCTCCGGTTTCTCCGACCTTCCAAAAAACGTGCCCGTTCTCTAAAAACCTGGTTCGATGACATGGCGTTCGGTCAACTGTAATAAACCAGCACGAACATGTTGCCCTGAACGATGCTTTCACTGCACGAACCCGCGTGCTCAAAGAGCCCAAGCATGTTCTGCTAGGCAGCTCTTTTCAAACTCGGTTCTTTCTCAAAGTCACTGGATCTTGGGGAAAGTAGCACCATTGCCTTTTTGGACTGCTAACTGGACACAAACATATACGAACATACAGACGACCAAATCCTCGCAGGGGAATTGGCTGCGGTGGTAATCAGTTCATCGAACGACGTTTCATCGACACGCAACGTTTCATCGACAGCTCAGATTAGCTTTTCTTCTGTAATAAGCTGCATAAGACTGTCGCCGCGAAGCGGCTTTTACGGGTGCACGTGGGTCAGGTGGGTTAACATTTTTGTAATGAGCCGGAGCAGACTGTCGCCGTAAAGTAGCGTAAAGGCTCGTTCACACAGACCCGTTTTCTTACGTTACGTTACGAAAAGTCTCCGGGAAAACTGTGCTTCGTATTTAGCGTGGCTAGCGATTAAAGGAGATAGCCTGGCACGCGACATTCGAGACGAATATTTTGGTGACTTAGACGTAACGTAAGAAAACGGTGCTGTGTGAAAAGTTGAACCCAGCTCAACTCCTTACATTAGGTTACGACGAGCCTTGTGTTTTTGGTTGACACGATAACTCACCGTCCTATTAGCGCCGAGATGTTTCAGTGGCGCCCTCTTACGGTTTCCACCCGTGACGTCGCGACTGGGATTTGCCTCGCCGTGACGTCACCAGTTGCTATCCTGGCTACTGGCCATCAGGTGTGACGACGAGTTCCGTGGTGTGTTTAAAAAGCACAGTGGAATCCAGGAGCCATCGCAATCCGAAACTAACACCGTCAAAGTTGACAATCTGACAATGCTCATATGCTCATAATTTGGCCAATCGTGGAAAGCTGACCGCAGCGACGCTTTTGGTGGCGCACATCGCTAATAGCTCGTCATCACCGAAGCATTCGTTTTTAGAATGGCGCGTGCCATGCTATCTCCTTGAATTGGTAGCCACGCTTAATACAAAGCACAGATTTCCCGCTAACTTTTCGTAAAGTAACGTAAGAAAAGTGGTCTGTGCGACGAAATGTCCTTATAGCGTGCAATTCGCGTGACGAGTGTCGACGAAACTTGTGTCCATGAAATGTGCGTCCACGAAAAGTTGTCCACGAAACGTAATTCCAAGAAACGAGTTTCAACGAAACGATAGGAACCCGATTGGATGACCAACCTTTGTTGCCACGGTAATCGCCATTTCGGTCTTTTCAAATCTTCGAAGCCTCGAAAGGGTCGTCCTGACTGAACCAGCCCCGCTAAGACCGCTACGTAGCTTCATCGTATTAAAAGTGTTCCTCGCCAAATAAGCATCCTTGGCACCGTGTATGCGATCAACTTATCCAACCATGCTCGGCCTCTCATTTATCTCAGAATGGTATTGTTCTTGCTTATTTCAAAACAGGAAAATTATTTCTCAATGTCGCCAAGCACTGACGCCGTTTGTGGTGGCGAGGCAAAGATATGTGCTTGCTTCGGCGTTGTCTGGATAGCAAGATCTCTGCATACGAAAAATGTCTTTATAAAGCAATCTGTCACCGCGAATTTAGATCGGATCACTAAGAATGAAGAAGTCAAGAGGAAACTGTATACAAAAACGGGAACCAAACGGGGAGCTTAGCGCTAATTCCCCAGGGTACATAAAGCCCCTCTATCCTGGAAAAAGTGGTGCCATTCATTGTTGTAGAAATGCTCGAGGCACGTGCCGCGCGCCACTTCTGAGAAGAACATGGCGTCTGAAATCTAGCTCAGTGGTGCGCTGTGCCGCCATGATCTTCACAAGGGCTGCAGGTTGCATGTGCCTCGTGCACCGACGCACCTTGCGCTACTTTTGAAACATGAAGGGGCTTTAAGGGTACAGTTCCTTTATTCTCTCTAACACCACTAACACTGTTAAACTCGATACATAGAAGTCACTGCACTCGCAGCGGCATCAAACGAATCGGCGTAATGATGCCGCCTATGCTCTATATTCCGCGAACTTCTCCAAGAGGTCCTCATTTCATGGAAGCAAAACATTTGTACACCTGAAATACAACCAGTGCTCATGCCGGATATCGAAACAGCATCTTCAACAACAGCCACGAAATCAACTACGCGTGGTTTATATTCGTGCATTTTAAATTACCGAATCTGGTTTGTTGGAGCTTGACTTGACAAGGCGCCTCTTTGAGTGAGGATTGAGCTTCATAATGGCCATCAACGTTTCGCCAAGAGCCTAAAGGGTGTAAAACTTAAACCTTTGGGGTTGTAAGTGAGTCGTCATTGTACGCCCACCATAGTTGTACCTATTGGCGGCGTGCGAGAACTACAGAGGGCGCTTCTCTAGCTATCATCGTCATCGTATACATGTGACGTCACGGGTAGGATAGATTGGGACAGACCGCGCAGATATTGGATCCCACGGCTCGTCAGCGGCGCGAGGAATCGGATAGTGTTCGTTCGACGGGCATCCGAAAGGCTGCGTCATTCCGCTGCCACCATGACCGCAGCTGACAGTGTCGCCGGCGGCCAAACGGCGAAACTGTGAGAGCGAAAAAAAATGATCTCGTTGCCATGACACCCCGGTACACCGTGGTCTTTCTGCACGTGCGACAACCTCGCTGGAGCTCTGCGCGTGTGGTGCAATAGACGGCACGAGCCGTCTTGTACGTGCCCACGGGTCGACGAGTCACCTGCCGGCGCCGCTTGTAACCATAGTGAGAGAGAGTGAAGAGCGAACTTTATTGGGCACGTCGCGAGGAGCGCGCTGTCCTCACCTGAAGAGTATTATCTTGCACCGTGCGCGCGGCAAAGCCTCTTTCAAACGTTGTGTTTATTTGGTGAAGTTATCTTTGTAGTAGGATATTTTACCAAAGCTTGAAACCGTGGCACGCGTAGTCGAGCTGCTAACAAACACATCAGGCTCTGAGGTGTCGAAGCGCTGGTAAGGTGGTGTGCTGTTCTCCTCCCGTACAAAAAGCTGGATGATAAAAACAGAATATCCAGCGCTTTACTCCATTACAACATCTACCACGGCGAATGGGGTGTGTGTGTTTTTTTTTTTATTATTGTGATTAGGACAAAATAATACTGAGAAAGGAATGTCTCATCAAATTGAAAAGAGAAAAGCGAAATTCGAGAACCTCTTGCGCGTGTGCTAAACACCTTAGTAAAAGCGACTCCGTATATCCAGTTGGTTCCAATGTGTTTTGTGAGAGCTGGTCTCTTATTAGTTCCGAGTTGATTACTTTTTTTAATTTTGTAAACCAGTAAACAAACATCTTCTCAAAATAACCGGCAGGAAGAGGCGGTGGCTGGCTTCCGGAGTCGTTTCAATTAAACCATGCTTATTCACCCGGTCGACGCGAAACGTGCGAGACCCCCTCGCGATCTAAATGTTAAATCTAGTAAGTCGGTGAGACACAGTCGCGAACAAGCGATTTACAGCGCGCGTCCCTGGTTCTGAGACCGAGAGTGTACGTCAGTGTTGCCCGACTGCTCCGGGCTGTGGCAGTCTGCGTAGGCGCAATTCCGGACGCTGGTGGCGGCTAAATCGCCACGTTTTATTGTCTCTTCTGTGTTCTATGGCGAATATAATTTCTAGAGGATTTTAAGAAAGCATTGTACTATTTTTGGAAACAAAAACAAAAGCTATCTTTTGGGAGTATGTGCGCGACAGAACAAATGCAATTGGAATGTCCGTTTTATTTCATGTCGATTTTTTACTAGGCCATACACTCAGCCGTGTCAATCTACAAATGCCTTGACTGTCTAAAATACTTGACCACATAAAATAGCCTAAATGCATGGGTATTCCCCACTCACAACATGAAATTGAACGAGTCTCATCAATCGAACAACATATTGCACGTACCCCAGGTTGCAGCGCTATCCGAACAGGATTTTTTTTAGAAAGACCTTAGCACAGCAGATCCCATATACAGTGTCAACGAGTCACTTCACGACGATCGGACAGAACCCGACTTGTCTTTGAGCACATTTTGAAGAGATCTCTTGCACAATACCAAAGCAAATGAACGGACGTGTCTACTCCGTCCCCATACCCTGGACCCCATCAGCTATTTTAAGCGAAAACCGGGAATGTAGCCGAGACACATTTTCGGAGATGTTTCAAGATGTAAACATATTCCCTTGGCTACACCCTCCTCAAGTGGTGCACATCATATATCCCCTTCGAATACGCTCCTTGCAGTCTGATGACTTGACGCCAATGCCGTCTAGTCATCTAGCATATTTAACAACAACACCCCTTTCCACAGAGTGGGTGCGTCCACCTCTCATGCCTTCATTTCAGGCTGAAAAAACCGAGGCACACATACTGGTAAACTGATAAACTTTATCCTAGCGTATTTCTTAATTTTTTTTTTTTCACGTGTAGCTGTGTTAGTTAAAATTTTGTAAGCATAAACCCTAACCGTGCCAACTATTCTACCATGCTTTATCTCGAAAAAGTCCATTAGCGCTCACTCGAGACGCGGCCTACTTTTATCTCGCGCGGATGTCAGCAAGGCATACTTATCAGTTATCAGCCCGCGTGCCGGATTTGAGGGTTCGCGGCGCACGAAATAAGTGACGACATCGTGTGCGCGGTTGCAAGCACATAAAATCGAGAAAAAAAAATGGCGCAATTTGCAAATAGAGTAAACAGAAAACACGCAGATAAAAAAAGATGCTCTTAGATGGTACCGCATATTTTCGCAGATATTGCGAATATTGGATAGAATTAAGATAGGAAACGAAATGGTAGCGAAACGTAATAAACGATGGGGCCGTGTATACTGTGGACGCTTGAAAGTACAAAGTGTATTTACGTTTCTCGTTACTTTTTCGAACACATTCGCAGGCGTCCATGGATGATACGTAAGAAACGTATCTGCGGGTGGGTTACGTCACGGCCTCTGGATCACGCGCTCTTCGCACGGCCTGGTGCGACGCGCATGCTGCTGCTGAAGACGCCAGTAACACCACAGACAACCAGAGATGAAATGGCGCTGCGAATCGGGTGTTGTCAGAGCAGTGGCATAGCGGTATGGAGAAGGGGAGGGGGGATCTTTTAACCGGCACGCCCCCCGCTGAGATCACAACCCTATTTGGTTGCGATCTCAGAGAGTGAATGGTGGAGGGGGGCTACGAAGGGCATAAAAGTTGGGATTATAATGCAATTAATGCAAAGGTGCAAGAGAGCTGGACAATAATGACAATAATAATCCCTGAAGAAGGGGGAACAAGAGGGACAAAGGAAAAACCCAAATCTCCAAACACAGCTAGGTGACTGGTGCGGGACTCCTGGTAAGCTGCTCCACAAGAAATGGAGAGGTCCCTGGTTCAATACCCGGACCAGGCGGATTTTTTTCGGTCGCGCGCCAGTCACCTAGTTGTGAGTTTTGTATGAGATTTGTGTTTCTCCTTTGTCCCCTTTGTTTCGCTTGTCCAGGGATTATTATTGTTATTGGCATAAGGACCCCGGGTGCCGGATGGCCTAGCTACGGCTCTGGGTGTTGTCGGACGGGTGCTAAGTGGTGCAACCCATCGTCCGATTTAAAGTGTTCTGCCGCGTACATTTATTCATGTTGGGGAATCCGAGGTGAACGGCATCCGACGAAGAACGGCAATTTAAATGAAGGACGTATTTTTATTCCAAAACAGACATCCTAAACTTTTTTTTTTTTTTTTCCGGAATGGGCATGAATTGTGTGTGCACGTGCTTCTCAAGCTAGCTCAGTCTAAACCGTTATATCGCTACCGCGGTGCGCTAAAGCGATGCTGCTAGAAAGTGCTAATCTGGGGCATTAACCTAAAGCAGTAAAATTGCATGCCCGTCAATTTCCCTTTCGAAGTGAAATGCGAAAAGGCGGCGATGTAGTTCGCGCTGACAGCGTCACACAGTGTAGCGTGTAGTTCACTATGAACCCCGGGTAAAGGGTTTGTACCCGATAATAAATTAGCAGTGCAATAAACAACAAAATACAAACTAATTGTGCGCACGCTTTTAACCAATGCCAACATATTTTAGGGCTTACGGGGTAAATAGACAGTTGTGCTACTATTATGGATTCGAGCTTTCTGCACTTGCAGCGATGCGCACTTTAAGTAACTACCCAATGACACCAATATTATAAGTGCATTTTTAATCTGGTGTAAATTTTAATTTAAAGGGGCACTGACACCCCAAAGGTCGTATTTATTTTTATTGTCTAAAACGATGCAAGTTGCAGTCATAGACACGCAAAAAAAACCGCATCGCGAAAAAAAATTTCCCCGCGCGCGCGCGCGCGCCTTTTTATTTTTGGCGTTTGATTTTCCCGCCTCTCGCCTCCTCGCTTCTTTTGATCGGTGACGTCAAACATCTGGAAATTTAGAAGCTTTGTAGGCGACATCTCTATAACATTTAATAACGGCAATCGTAAAACATGTTTTTTTAACGCAATTGCGAACGCACTACGGCCCTTCTTTTTGAAATACCAAAAATCGGGAGTTCGTTGTGGTGCCGTCTCCTGGATTTGTATCCTCCAACGGAAAACAGGCGACACCGCTCAAAACCGGTCCGCCGTAACGCCGCCGCTCACTCCTTTCCTCCTCGCTTTGGGTCGCCATGGCAACAGCAGGGAGTGGTGAAAGAAAGTCGACTCTCAGGTCTCCGCGATTTTTGACGTCAAGGCACCGGCGCCGATCGCGCGGGAACTTCGAATTCGGCATTTGGAAATTGTTTTTTTACTTCACAAATACTGAATTCCCAAATTTCAAATTTTGAGGGTAATGTCCCGGCATCGTTTTCAATCGTTTCGGATAATAAAAAAAAATATGATTTTGATGTGTCAGTGCCCCTTTAATCTCACGCAAGAAATCTAGAGATACCCATATTGAATAAGAATAGACAGTAAAATTTCTAAAGCTTTTTATTCATTCATTATTTATGACAGAACAAATAAAACAATTCATATTTTACGCTTAATTTCGAGACGAAATTAAGCGTAAAATATTGACAATGGGAATGTAGCGTACACGAGAACTAATATTGAAACATTGTTTATGTCCATCATGAGCGCTGGGGGTTCGTGATCTCTACTCCACAATCTTGTGGTTCAATCTGACCATATATTCTAAAATAATGGCACTACGCTAAAATTCATAACCATAAGCCCACAAATCTACCGTCGTTACAGTGTGCGAGTACTCTTTTTTTGGCCACACATTGATGGACGGAGGACGAGTCACACAGCCGTTTGACTGCACTGCAGCCTCGCGTTTCACGGGTTTTGCGCTTTTCTTAAAGCTTGCTCTTTAAAAATCTTGTGCTCATCCCGCATACTCGCGCCAAAAAAAAAAACTAATAATAATAATAATAATAATATTGCCATTTGTTAGAAAAAACCGTTCCCAATAACTTTTTTTTTTTTTTTTTTTCAGAGTGAAAAAGTTATTGAACATATAAAACACACCATATTGCCGTAGCCTTGCAGGCGGCAGCACTTCACCACCCGTTACGGTACGATTTACCTGCACGTTACTTTACGCACGATTTACTGCACGTACGTTATTTTACAAAAACGAACAGCCTGTTGTTCGCACGTTTACATCAACACAACACAAATTTGCTGGTGACCGAAAGGGTTAAAAAAGCGACGGTTTGCCACTTCACACCAGGAAGTTTGTCGATCTCTGCTTGTCGTATATCTCTCACTTCGTTTCTCTTTTGTATGCGTTCTGCACATTTATTTCTTCTTTTCCGCGCATGACAATCTACCTCTCTACAACATTAGGCGACCGACTGTCGCTCCGGCGATTGATAGTTGGGCGATAATGCGAATCCACGGACAAACGACACGTTTTCCCCTGGTTATCTTACGAAGCAGGCGTGGGAAGCAAACTGGTCCCCAGGCCAAGAGCGCGCTTCCGTTTAAATCTCCGCGCATCGACACGCAGATAGCGCCCTACAATCGGAGGCGAACATTTAAATTTCGCGGAAACGGTGAGGGGCGGTCGGTCATGCATAGCGGCGACGGAGAGGAGAAGAAAAAAAATAATAGTAATAAAACGCCGTAGCCCGCGGAGCACGTGAACGAGGTGTTCAACTCACCCGAAATATGTCTCAGGTTGTCGTCTTCGTGGTCGAGCAGTTCGTTTGCGCGGGCGGGTTGGTTGACTGCAGGGACGTCGCGCTAGTCGACGCGTGATGTGACAACGCTGGGAGATCACAGCAATAGCAGCACTGACTGTATGACTGAAACCCGAAGCGATCAATGGACCGAAGCCACAGTAGCTGCCGAAGCCCGAAGCGCCTGAAGTTCCGAAGCACTTTAACACACGGATAACCCACGGATGCGATGCGATCAACGCTCCATCTTGCTTCCGCGCCGCGAAGGATGTAAATGCGAAAATGCGAAGCGGCGAAGCTGAGTGAACGTTGCCAGACTGCTGTTTGTATTCCCGCTGCGGCAGTGCGGTGCGGTGACACGGGCAAAACGGCCGACGCGGCTCTGCTGGCTCTGCGGCGGGCGGCGGAGGCCGCGTAGGCGGCGTTTGCCAACGTATGCCAACGCATGCGCGGAAGACAAATTCCACGCAGTTTTGTGGAATGCCTCCTTCGATGACGCGTCGACGTCTCGTGAGCCTCCAGCGTGCACGCGCAACCAAAGCACGGTGGAAGGCAACCAGTGCATAATGGAGGTCGCGGACATCCGGTATCACGTCTTTCGGTGGTGACATCGACCCCATCGTATGATTCTGCTACGCAACGCGTTTTTTTTTTTTTTTTTTTTTTTTTTTTTTAATATATATATATATTATATATTAATTTTGCAAAAACAGAAGATTTTTTTTTTTTTTTTTAATATTGAGCGTTTAGCTACGACTTTCTTTCCCGTCGGCGATACATATTACACAGAGTGGCACATCCTACCAAGATTTCCAGTAGAAGTTCTGTCTCCAGCATGCGCTCACTGCCTTCTGACGTGCTTTGGATGTGCATGCGCCGTAGTGCTATGCAAGGTAGAAGGCTCGCGATGGGGGCTGATGGCTTCTAATAGAAATTTTAAGTTCACTAAAAACTTGAATCACTCAGGCTATATTTTTTTTTTTTTAGATTATAATTTAGCAAAAGTCTGAGGACACCGAAGCACTTCTTATGAGTTGTGAATGCGAAAGCATGAATGTCATTCTTCCGCTTCTTTAGTTCGCCTGCGTCTAGTGGCGTGGACACCCCCGTTTCGCCGGCCGACGGCAGAGCACGCGTTTTCAAGAAGTGGCAGCGCCGTGCTGAGCTGAGCTTGGCCGTGCACCCTCTTCAAAGTTTGCCCGGGCGGGCTGTGCGGCCAGGCCAGCCAGGTGCCAGGCCCGCACTCCAGCGCCTCGCCGGGCCGCTGCATGCGCTGTGCGGCCAAGGAGAGGTGGCTTCTTTTGGAGCTACGCCACACGAGAGCCAATAGGAGCCTCATTCCTTGACGACGCGCACCAGCCAATGGGAGCCTATCCATCAGATTTTTGCTACAGACGACATTGGGACAGGGGAAGGCGCGGTTTGGCGCGGCTTCAAAGCTGATGACGTCGGCTCGGTCCACGGGGCAGTTAATGCTTTCGCATTAATAGCTAAATTCTGCTCCCCGCTTTTTTCTGGCAAATCCAAATGTCCAGGTGCAGCGGATGCTATGAGCCATCGGAGCCAATCCTAGGCCGTGTGAGTGTCGCGTGACCTTGAAAGGGGGTACAGCGAGGTATTACGAGCTACCTCTAGAGTGGGATTGGCTGGAGTAGCTCGTAGGCATCCGCTCCTCCCCGGAAGTGATGTCAGTCTTTGCAACGCATGTGGATGGCAAATCACCGAGAGTCGATCAGGGTCACGCGGCCACAGAAAAGTCGCACCCTCCTCTGCTTTCTCCACGAGCATGTAGTTTTCGACGCTCTTTTTTTGCGAGGTTCGGTATGGCGGGTACAAGACAGCCAAACTTCGCCAGAGAATAGCGCAGGGCAGAATCTAGTTGTCTCAATTTTAATAACTGTTATGGTATATTCTGACAACGGGCAAGAAATTCCTAATGGGAAGGTGCCAGCTAAAGCGAAGGTTTCGAAAGGCAATTAGTGAATTTTAGATAACCAATTTCCTAAGTATCACAGTCTACTGACGTACACCATGGTGGATAACGCTATCCCGTAGGAATCCTTTCTTTATTCCTAATGTTCTTTTCTTCATTATTTTCCACCTTTTATTTCACCACACAGAGAAAAAAATGACTTCAATGGTAAGCACTAGGGCTGAGCGTCGACTAAAAATTTCAACCGATTAATCAATGCCATGTAAATCGATTAATTAATGGATTAATCAGTTGCATTGACATCTAGGCATATAAGAAGAAGTTTCCAAACTACACCCTTTTTGTATTTCTTCCTATGTCATTCATTATGGAATGCGCAACCTCGTTTGAAGTCGGACGCTGTTTTCCAGTAAATAAACACAAAATAACACATGCAATTAATTTTAAGAATAAAATATTTTTAGAATATCTTTAAGCCTGATTATTACCTTGGATTACATAGGGAATGCTAAAGTACTTTACCGTAGAATACAGCAGTGCCATAGCTACGTTCTAAAATAAATAAATGTTCACCAAGTATAGTAAAGCCAGCATTTGTACTTGTCCCCCAAAATTTGTAATGTAATATACAACCGACTAATTGGTTTCAAAAATGTATTGCATTAGAGCATTAATCGAAAAGTTAGTCAATAAATTTTCCAGCCAAAGTAAAAACGACCTAGTTGGTGCGTGAGCGTCATAAAAACCGTAAACACTAGGGATCGCTTGTTCCTGTTGTAGCTTGTATACATTGTTCTACATTTATGAATAGACATATGCTCCATTAGCTATTTGATGAAGTCAATTGTAACAAATCCGTGGCACCACCTCACAATGTAGAGGGAGTTGAGTCATAATGGGACTGCTGAGTTTTTTTCTGCTTTTGGTAAATGAACAACAGGATGGAACTGAGGGTGCCCATATCCTCATCACCTCATACCTATTTTAATCATATCAATGTGAAATAATTGCTTTTTGTTAGCAAATTGATCCCATTAAATGCTCCTTTCTTTTCGAATTGGGAATACATTTTAGCGCTCAAAAAACAGGGACAAAGAGGCGAGAAACAGACAGCACAGTGCGCTTAGCGCACTGTGCTGTCTGTTTCTCGCCTTTTTGTCCCTGTTTTTTGAGCGCTAAAATGTATTCCAAATTCCAAAACCAACTAGCCCAACAATCGACTCTACTGAAATTTCTTTTCGAATTCATAAAACTGTCACACAATTGAGGAGGAAGAAGCCTGCTAATGGGAACGACTTGCTAACAAAAAGCGATCGTTTCACATTGAAACTGTTAAAATATGAGGTGTTGAGGATATGGACACCCTCATTGCCATCCTGTTGTTCATTTACCAAGGGTAGGAAAGGACTCAATCCCATTATGACTCAACTCCCTCTACACTTCGAGGTGGTGCCACATAATTGTTACAATAGACTTTTACAAATAGGTAATGGAGCATATGTTTATTCATAAATGTAAAACAATGTATACAAATTACAACAAGAACAAGCAATCTTTTGTATTTACTGGTTTTAGTAGAATTGCTTGCCTGAAAACTTCAGCAAGTTGCTTTCTGCCACCTCAGGCACATTTTTGTTTTGTCATCGTCGTATGTGTTTGTGTGCAATCACTTGATTATAGTTTTTGTGGTTAAAAAAGAAATCAATTATTTTTCAAGTTCTTTTTTGTTTAAGGTGCGCTTTTATGATTAAGTTGAGCCATGCTGTTTGTTGAATGTTTCCCTTTTGCAATAATGCCTAATGCCAATCTAGGTAAAAGAACAAGGAAAAGACAAAAGTCATGTAACAACTTGCTTTACAGATAATGTGTGTATTCAGCAAAATTACAAAAACAAAAAAACAAAAAAAACCAGCAGCTTTTTGTTTTATGGTGATTGTTTTGTTTTGGGCAACTGCATGGGAATAGAATGGCAGTGATGTTTTCAAAAAACTATTTCATTGATGATTTCAGAAGTTATTTTATTTATCTGTCAACAAAAATTATAAAATAAATCATAATTTCAAAAGAAACAGAATAACAAAGAAATTGAGAGGAAATTTACCTAGAGTAGTTGGTGTTCCCAGAATGTAGGTTCTTTTACCACACTTAGCAACTAGGTCCAATCAAATGATTGCACCAAGTTCGCATGTTACTATGCAAATCAAACATCAGGGCCACAGATGCAGCCAGCAGCAACAATCAGGCAGCCTGCAGGGTCTTCATTATAAAATCGCAGAAACATGCTGGATGTTTTATTTTTCGGGACAGTGCAACAATATGCCCCTGCCAGGGACTTAGTTTCTCGTGACACTGCAATAATATGCACAAGGAAAGGCCCACATTCTTTTATGGTGACTCAGTCTTATAAACAGAGACATCCATTAAGCACTAAACTGGCATAAAAATGACAAGAAAAAGGCAGTGTCTGTTTTCACGATTTCTCATAAAACAAAAAAAGTCACTTTGCAGATGATTCTTTCAACTTTCCCACCAGGACTTCGTTCTTTCGACATTCCTGCAAGAAATAGGTGTTGACATTAGAGTTATGAACATAATGTGTGAAAACTTAAAGACCGAAAAGGAAGTTTTTGTCGCAAAACCCTAGTATTTTTTTTTTCACAAGTGGCGATTTAGAAAGTTATCTACACAGCGTGAGTTGGCAGTGACCTTAGAAATGGCCATAAAAGCTGTCGACGGAACAAATGTTGTTAGCTGTTGTTTGAGACATTTGTCCTGACCCCCTTTTCCTATGTCTTCTTACACTTTTTCTTCCAAGTTTACCTCCCAGTCTCGGGATTTTAACATCACCATATCACCCCGCAGTAACAAACACATAGCACGCCACTCCCAATTACAAAATATTCCCAAAACCCACACTTCACAAAACCTGCAAAACATTGAGTCCGCTAAGAAAAAGTCATTTACAGTATCTGCAACATCAATCATCAAAAAGTAAATACTAGGATTGTGCAAATATTCACAATTTCGAATAGTACTTTCGAGTAATACACTATTCGATATTCGCTTCGAGAAGAACTGCACTATTTGCATTTTTCGAAGTGTTGATTGCCGTAAGTTAGGTTGAGCACGCTTCTTACCGAGCACCGGAGCACTGCGGAGAAGCAAAACCCACAGAAGCGAGCTTTGCGGGTGTTGCTTTTCTGCATTACACCAGTGTTTGGTAAAAAGTGCACTGAAGAGGGTAACCCGCCGCAATAAACACTTGGAAAAGTATGAATATCACAATAGCATGCTTCAAGAAAAGCATAGATTTCAAAGCGGGATGGTGCAAGCGTGCTGGCTGTATTTGAAAATTAATGAAAACTTTGTAAATGTGTGTATCTCCATCGTAGTAAAAGTTCCAACATTAAGCTGACTGTCATGCGAGACCATATGTCAGAAAGATATGCCTTTACAACCTGCGTTCATCCTGCGCAATTTTCTTTTTTTTTTTGAACTCAAGATTAAAGAAAGAATATTTTATATTCTTTCTTTATATTCTTTCTTCTCGATTGGGTATAGTTGCCCGTCTCTATAAGATTCATTTTATGTTGAATCCGTTGCTTACTTGCCATCCCAAGACATTAGACCTTTTGACGTCACAGTTCATGAATATAGATAGATTAAACTTAGCTTATAAATGAACAAGTGGAACAATTTTCACGAATTTCTCTGGGTTTTCGTCTAACCACGATGCGGTGGTAGTGAAAGGCGTGGAAAAACTATTCAATATCCGAATCGAAAATATTCGACCAAAACCACTATTCGCTTCGAATTCGCTTCGAACTCAAAATCCACTATTCGCACATGACTAGTAAATGCACAATAAAAAAAAAAAAAGAAGCTATATGGTAAGTTTGAGGCAGGTGCCAGCTGCTAATTTCCAATTGCCACATTCCTTATATGCAAAATACCGTCAAAGAATCTTTCAGTCCCATTAAGAATGACACCCTTGTCAAATACAGCTCCTTCCTTTTTAGAAGTTATTCAAGATCTGACAATTAGTCTACTTGATTCAAAGACGTCAACATTCAATTCACATTAACTCAAATCACTAAGATAACTATTTGTGCGTGCCTATACTCTACCCTGTTGTAGGTTAAGGAAAGCAGGACAAACTCCTCCCGCAAAGCTCTCGACTCTTTCCCCTTTAACGAGCAAACGTTGAACAGGAGGTGAAAAGCGGTAAGGAGAGAGCGTTTCCAGAGCAAACGCTTTCCAGCGTTCGCTCTGCAAAAGTGGGAGGAGTGGACGGCTTTGTGGGAGCAGCCGCTCCTGCTTTTCTTACTTACAACAGGGTATGGGTTCTCATGACAGCCCCTCGACACTTGCCGCTCCCCCAAGTAAGTTCCCCCAGCCCACCTCTTTGAACTCTTTGACGGTGCGGAAGTAGAGTCGCTGCTTGTCCACCAGCTCCAGGAACTGATCGTGCAGCCGATCGCGGGACATCTTGGCTTCCTGTCGCTTCTTCTCCACCTGGAACGACCGGGGGGTATCAGCGTCCGAGTGCGTTACAGCGCCGCAGCTCTGAGCATGTGGAGCGAAAGCTTGTGCTCTAGCACCCAGGGTTCTTGGGCTGGGTTGTTTTTATGTGCCAAACCAACAAAGGGTATCTGGCACACCCTAGCAAGAGTCCAAGGAATCACTTATATATACAGGGTTGTCGAGATAAAACCAAAAAATCCACCATAATTCAGAAAAACACACAGAGGAAAAGATAAAACAAATAGTGACCGTTTTCTGTGCTTTGCTCGGTCTGTTGTAACATCTTCCTGGCTGACAGACTATCTGAAAATCTTGGCAACGCCCTAAACTTGTGTCTTCTTGTAGCCATGCCATGCAACGATTTGCTTAGGCGACTTTCTGGTGCAAAATGATTTAAGTATTGCTGCCCTCCGGTCATATTCCCTGCTCATTTTCGAGCAAGACGCAAATTGCTTATTATGCGATGGTCCGCTGTCGAACCACGTGGATGCAGAAGCAGGATACGGCCGGTTAGCTTCACCGTACTGTTGAGAGACGAAATCTGGAAAACGTCCGGATTTATCTCGACGACCCTGTGTATACCGTATTTACTCGAGTAATAGCCGCACTATTTATGTACAAGGCCCTTGCACCTGCTTTCCCACAGAACACATATACAGCCAATCATTGCGTTGCGCATATATAACAATGAATAACCAGATCGAGAACGCGATTCTCCATACAAATGCAATCTTCACAGATGATATCTTCGCACGAAGACGTTATCTCTGTCCTGTAAACAGCTGGAATCATGCCGTCGATCACGGTGATTGGCAATCTGCGTGGTTTGCGGAAAAGCGAACCCCCAGGTTTTCTTCATAAACAGTGCGGCTATTACACAAGTAAATACGGTAGTACTTGGGTTGATATGACAAAGGCAATAAGCCTCCTAGATACTACTAGCACTTTGGTCGGGATGAGAACCCCCCAATGGAAGATCCATAGGCCTGTACTTTGCCTCGAAGTTAGTACACCAATAAGAACACCACCCACAACGAACTGCCACAATTAACAATCATTCAGCATACTTTTCCACTTCCACCCCAATCCTTTGCAGACTCCCTTTCAAGCATTTTATGAGTGTATGTTGAGAGATCTGTAGGTGCATACAGAACTTGCACACACAAGTTTGATACTATGCCAGGTAGTGAGTTACATAGACAGAGTCCTTACAAATCGAGGATAAAAAGTTTTAACATGCTGCAAATACTAAACTCTGGGAAGTTCAGCAGTCGCTGCAAAATACCACTATATTTACTCAAGTAATAGCCGCACTATTTATGAACAAGGCCCTTGCGTCTGCTTTACCACAGAGCACATATACAGCCAATCATCGCGTTGCGCAAAAATAACATATTGAATAACTAGATCAAGAACACGATTCTTCATACAAATGCAATCTTCATTGATGGTATCTTCGCATGAAGACATTATCTCTGTCCTGTAAACTGCTGGAATCATGCTGCCGATCACGGTGATTGGCAAGCCGAATGCTCCGTGGAGAAGCGAACCCTCAGGTTTTCTTCATAAACAGTGTGGCTATTACTCGAGTAAATTCGGTACTACATAATGAAAAGGTTGGGGAGGCAAAGGTTAATTCCCAATTTTCCCCTCCTTGTTCACATCCAGGGTCGAGTAAACTGGGTTTGCACCAAAGTGTCACCTTGAGCCGGTTCTGCTTGACTCCTTCCACAATGTGCTCAAACTGAGCAAGAAACTGGTCCCGTGTGGCAGGTGTGGTCATGGCCCTAGAAGAGGTGGTGGTAAGCTGTTATCACATCTCAGCTCATTGCCTTAAACTTTAATAGGCAAGCAAGCGTGGTCAAGGCATGGTATAGCTGCAGGCATTTTTTGCTGGTTCGTGTCATTCATCCGCTGTCTGTCCTGGTGCTATCATGTCTCAATGACATGACTACCAAATGTCACACTGATGACACCGACACTTTGCAGGCTGTGGAACTGATTTGCTCCCAATACCCAGCAAACTTCTTTGAAAGCAAACTGTTAAGAAAAAATAAATTTACAGTTTTCTTTTAACCACAACTGATAAGGGCAATACTTTCCCAATATTCATATGAGAACCAAGCACCTAGAGAAAACAGCAGAAAAATATGGCAGGAATTGTATCTGTTTGGCAGGGACCGGTGGTCAACCGAAGATCCTTAAAATTATTTTTATTAATCTGATTATTCACTTCGAAAAAACGACTCTTGATATTTCGAATTTTAACAATTAAATTTTCTCATATCAATTGCACATGCTTGACATATATTTTCTTTTGAGGCCAGACTTTAATAGGAAAAATACCACACTGAAACCCTGCGGCCACATTCCCAGATAAGATGTTCCTGCTCTCTAATTACAGTCCTGTTTAAAGGCAGTGGACCAATCCATATATCTCTTCATAATAGGTTGAGATCAATTGCCTCCAATGAAAACACCTCAGATAATAAAATGTTCTAGAAAATTCCTCAACATTGGTGAACCAATCCATGAAATCTCTGCAGAAGACCCACAATACGTGTGGCACAATACTCGTGTTTGAGATTGTCTTTTAATAGAAAAAACTCAATCTATGTTCCCTTCGCATCTTAGAAAACTAGGTAAGTTACAATCATGTGGGACCTTTTTTCTATTAAAACGTGACCAAACATTGCGTTACGCCGCTTTCTGGCATTATGTCCCAAAAAAAGGGACGAGTCGTAATGTTTGGTTGCGATTTTAACAGGGAACAAGTCATGCATAATGGTAACTTTGGGTTTCCTAAGATGCTTAGGCTGCATAGCGAGTTTGTGCCATAAAAATATGATCTCAATTACCACTTTAGTGCCCTTTTAAAGCAGAGAAATTGATCAGGAAACCACAGGAGAGGAACTTACTCGCTGAAGTTCTCCAGAATGGAGTTGAGCAGACCAATCTGCAAAAGAGAGAAAAAGAAACACACAAATGGACAAATACTAAAAGAAAAGCAACTTTTCTGTGCCTCAACAAGTTACACACAAAGATGCACCTCCCACAATCGGAAAAGTCCTGCGCCCTATAATAAAAAGCTAACTTGACAAACTCTTTTCTTTTGTGATTACAATTCTGAAAAATGGACAGCTTTATTCACAAGAAAACTACCAAACCAAGCTTTTATGCCTCTTTGGTCAGTGAGAGTTCGGCATTGGCAGACTTTTAGAATGTAGCAATCCTTGTGAAATGCTCGAACGCCCTCAAAAGAACTGCCCTGGTGTCTAGAAGGCCACCCTCAACCTCAATTAATAACGCTAGAATCAAATATACTATAAATGCCTTAATTTATGTGACAACCTAATTTTCAGCACAACTTGAAAAGTAGTATTGCAAAAAATTTCTCACATGAATAGATCGCCATATGATAAAGAATATGCTGCATACCACTCCCACTAGCCGAAGCCTGTACTCACAAAGTATTCCAAAAACCTATACTTTGCAAAATTTGCAAGATATTGAACCCACCAAAATAAAGTTGTTTGTTTAGTGTATACTAGTATGACATCATTCATATCTCCTTAGTGCCAATAAAAGCCATCCGCATTATAAGGGCCCTCTTATAACCTGGATGGCCTTCCTGTTATTGTAATCAAGCTCCCCGTCACCAGCTCGCACACACACCTGTGCTGGCCTTGTACAAACCTTCCAAAACATTGCTGGGAGTGGCACAACAAAATTTTAAAATAGAAGCCTTCAAAACAGTCAGTGGTTCTTTTAGTGGATCATAACTCTGAAGAGTCTTCAAAGAATACCCATGCATTGCTCTCATGTTAAATAATACTAGACTATCAATATACTAAGCAAGTGAAGAGCAAGATGAAAACAAAATATGTGAGTTAATTTTGCCCTTTAAAAAAGAACAGTATGAAATATAATACCTCAGCTAATGCTTTGGAAATGTGGCAATACAAGGCAGCTGTATCCGTGACGATTTGATACAAAAGTAAAAATTAAAACAAAATTATCCAAATGTGAGGCCAAGGCTTCATACAGCCAAAATTGAAACCCTCCCAGGGTTTCGTCTGCAAGAGTAAAATCACTGCTTTTGTAAGTTACAAGTCTCAGAGATTGCTATGGACGAGAGCACAATACAAAAATTCCGACAGTACCCGAGTGCCCACAGTTAGACTTCCTGGCCGTCCAGAGACTGTGAAGTTGTTCTCGAAGAGTTTTGGAACTCTGAGAAGTTGACTCGGACTTTTTCTCGAGGTGAGCCTTCTCTGTTCTTAAAACGGCTTCATAGGCAGCCGACACATAAAAGTCAAAGGACGTGGCCCAAAACATCACTGTGCCAAATATACGCACCTCTTTGTCTAGGTACATCCGGATGTCGTCCAGGGTATTGTAGAGGGTGTAGAACTGTTTTGTTTCCCTGTGTGTTGCGGCCACTGCAATAACAAAAAAAAAGATGTAGTGAGCTAGGACTGCTACGCTTAAAAAAACCTTTCAGAGGCCGAATCGAAGCAGGGTTTTCCCAACGGATTCACCACCATTTATGAAAGTATGTTTCTGACATTTCACTTCTGAATGTAAGCGGCGAAAACAACAAAAGTCAGACTGGTACAATATTTCTCCTAGTTGTGACCATCGTAAATGAAAAAAATGTTTCGCCCAAAACAAATTTTTTATGCAATATTTACATTGCCAGACGCACTTTGAGTTAGGACATAGGATTGTGAGAATACATTTGAATTTCCAAAAAGTAATTTTTAATAATAACCTATTTCTTTGAGAAGAGCTGGGATATTCATATTTTGAGAAGTGTTGATCCCGACGGGTTAGCTTTGTTCAGGTGCACTTCTTAACGAGCACTGGTGCACTGCGAGGAGGCGGGTGTTGCTTCTCCACAGTCCACCGCTGCTCGGTAAGAAGTGTGCTCAAGTGGGCTAACCCGCCACAATCAACACTTCGAAAATTAGGAATACTATAGTAACATGCTTAGGAGAAAAGCACACTTCCAAAGCGAGATGTCCATAGACACGCCTGGTGTATTTGAAAAGAAACAAAAACTCTGTGAATGTTGATGTTTACATTACAGTAAAATTTGCAAAATTGAACTGTGGTTATTATGCAGAGATGCCCCGACAGCCTGACAACAACAACAAAAAAAAAAACAATCATTCGTTTTTTTTTGTAGTTTTTTTATTCCAGGATTAGCTGACCAGCTCAAGCCCTGACAACCAGTCCCGACTGGTGAACAGAGCCAGACTGGCAGTGTGGAACCATGGCATCCTAGACTGAGGAAGCCACCCACCAGGGGACAACCTGAAGCTTTCGCCTGCTCAGAATGCAATAAATTTTATTTCTCCTCCCTCCAAATCGAAGAAAGGATATTTACATATAGCAAAAAGATTCTTAGATCCCCTCGATTAGGTCTAGCTGAACATCTCTGTAGGTTTATTTTAGGCAGTGATTATTTTGACGCCCTCCGTAAAAATATCTCAAAACTTACTTTTGATGTCTGTAATGATACTTCCGTAAAACGTCAAAATGGTGGTTTTATTATTTCAACGTCCCCTGTACATGCAGCCGTCGAAGTGGTAGCCGTTTTGTGGTTTCATGTTTCGTTCTGTTCAGTATCAGATGCTGTTGTTGACGTGTTGACAGAGTCGTGTGCTGCATGCCTCAAAGTTTTGGTCCTACTTGGTAGATGATATATCTTATTCAGCGTGTGTGTGGGACTAACTCTACAAGATGATCATTGTGAAAGGCCTGGTGGAGATGTTCTCAGCCCTCGCATGTCAGTTCGGCATATGCCTCACTTAAAATTTTGAATCCCCAACAAAGGTGAGTTGCGTACAATATGTAACACTGAGAAATTTCGCAGGCTTTTCGTACCTCCATATTGTACTAGCACGTCTTCGTATGGTTGCAAATTCTCGCCTTGCATCTGGCTCCTGCCCTGTTTTAACCGGGCTTCGTAAGTTGGCTTAGTTTAGATATCCATTTTGGCTCGTGTATAACGAGCGGGTCAACTATGAAATGTTTGGGATGTAAAATAAAAGGCTGTGAATGCAAACATTGCCTCTCTGATGTTTCTTGACTGGTGTGAACAAACAAAGGTTCCAACGTGTTGTACAGATACACGCATTTTCCGAAGGCAAATGTAGTCGAAACTGCAAAATTTATGACACGATTCAACTCCTTTGTCTACATAAAACATGTGAAATAAATCATGGAAAAAAAAAAGGAGCTGCAATCTGTAATGTTGGGCACAACCAAGCAAACATTATGAGCAACCATAGCTAATGTACTTTAGGCAGTTTTCTTTTTTTTTTACATTACGTAAAAGGTAATAAAAACTGCAGTCGACTGCACGACATTTGTTTTCAGAAAATGTGTGTTGAACTGCGATGCCGCCTGCAAGCAAGATGATATTTGTTCGACCGTCACTGTCGATCACTTTTCAGTTCAAACTCCAAAGTTCCAACTTTGAGAAGTCAAAATGAGGAAAAACAAATGTTGATGGGTGATGTCAAAATGATTCTGAAAATATTTTTATGTACGTCTTTGGGAAGTGGCGTCACGAACGTCAAAATAATATTTTTAATTATTTTGAAGGTGAACGTCGAAATAGTCACTGCCTTTATTTTTACGTCAAATGCATCATTTACTTTCCACCTGGATGTAGGCATTAGACTTTTTGAAGTCACAGTCATATAGTTAGATCAATGTTATTAACATAGCTTAGAAATGGACAAGTGGAAGCTTGGGAACAACCTGTCCCAATGAGATAGGATGGATTCTTCTTGTTCTCCACCCAATCTCAAGTTACTACAAACAAGCCCCAACTCTATTACTACAGGTATTGCTAAAAATACAGCCAAATTTGGCAGCACAATTGTACTGAGCTGGCTGAAGGTGTTCTCTCACCCTGGGTGTAGAGCTCAATGAACCGTCGCTGGTACTGGCTCAATTCAGCACGAGATGGGACTTCGTCTATCTTGCGTTGGGTGGCCGCAATCTCCCGATTCTTCTTTGCCTGCAAGCCAGACAACGAAGTGACTCATACGAGAACATATATCTGCCAAACACATTTGGATGAAATCACTGATTCAACACTAAAAACAATATTAATTATAATAATAATAACCTTCATTTAATGTGCCCCAAAACTACCACAATGGTCTTTTGTGTGGTGCACCTCCACGAGAACACTACAAGGAAGAAAACAAGATATATATGATCACAATGAAGACACACTAACACAAAAATAATACAAAATACAAAACTCAGAATGTGCCTCATGACATTGACTTTGCACTCAATTTATATTAGTTTCAGGAAAAGTTTATTTTACGATGTGTGTGCCCTATCCAAACGCACAAAAAAAAAACATTTTTGAGAGTTCAGTGCCTCTGGTCTAGCGGTTTATTTTATAACGCAAACCATTCTTGCAGTGCACGATTCCATGACAGCCGCCTGAACCCTCAGCCAGCAGAGTGACTCACCAGAAGCAGACGTATGCGCTGCAACCGGTCTCGGTCCCGCTGGCACTGTGCGTCCGCCTCCCTGTCCTCGGGATCCGCAGCAGGCAACGCGGTCCCTCCGTCGGCTCCACCTGGCGTGATGGCGGCCAAGTCTGCCTGCAGCCTCTCCATCTCCTGGTGGCAGTGCTGCCGGAAACGCGCCTCCTGGTCGGACAGCTCTCCGCCGAGCCGCAAGAGGGCACACAGGCGAGCCAGCTGCGGCTCTTGGTCGCCGACGCCCTCGGCGATGCGTCGGGTGGCCTCGCGGGCCTCCTGCAAGAGCACCTCTGCCTGCAAGAGGAACCGGGCTCTTAAAAAAAAGGCACAGCATTTAGAATGCCCTTGCTCATGTCCGCCCAGAACCAGTTTGTCGCACACATTATACGTCAGGCCGGACTGATATTGATGACTGAACTGCCGGATGGCTGCCGTGTAATGGCAGCTGACTTCCTGTCACTGCTCAGCCCGGCACTCGTTTTGCCACCATGTCTCTTGGTCCTTCCTCTTCACCCTGCTGCCCCCACCATTGTCACTGATGATGATGATGATTGCAAGTTTAGTGGCACAGGGGCAACTAGGGATATAGTGTGCCAAATGCAAGTTTTTCAAGAAGCATTAACGGTATCTGAGAAGTACCCTAGGCAGTTAAAAGTTACAGCTGGTGTAAATAGCCAACTTTATTTAAAAAGTCACAAACACGTTGGAATGGTACTAAAGGTTGGTCACCAGGTAAAAAATATAAATGGAATGGAAGGTGATCTCTAAAAGGTTCTGGGAACCAGGATTGGCACCGAGCAACTAGACCTCTGCACTGCCATAATATATGCAGGACAATTAGCACTTTCCCACAGTACTCAGAGTTTCACACCCTCACCACAAAGCAAGTAGAACAATTGAGTCGGACGGGAGTGCCCAATTCGTAAGCAACACAGGAGGACCTCAAAACGGCGTTGTCTATAAAAAGAACACTCCCACACCCCCAAGCCAGGCTTTATGGCATGAAGCTTGTCGGTTGGCATGTTCCAGTCCAACTGCCAGGAGTTAATAGTGCCCGCCGTCATCCCTTCCACGCCGCTTTGGTGGTACATGAAACCCGCAAGCAAGATCCCTCATCGTATGTGTAGCCTGCTTTGCGTGACGTCTCATGTTTCCCTGCTAAATTTAGCGAGAAAATTGATGTCATGCGACCTCAATCCAATTCAGTTTCACCGCTAAATTAGCAAGGAAAATGACGTCACATGGCTTCATGTCACGTGACCTATACAGAAATTTTGTTTCCCCGCAGTGGAAAAAATTTACGTCACATGACCTCAACTGCACTTCAGTTTCTCCGCTGAAAATATGTCACATGACTTCGTGTCACGTGAATTATACACAAATTCAGTTTCCCCGCTAAGCTTAGCCAAACAATTTATGTCACCTGACATAATGTCACATGACCCTAACATTTCCCGCTAGATTTAGCTGGAAAATTGGTGACACGCCACTCCCTATACTCTGTGGATACAGGCTGAGCTGATGGGGAAAGTCAATGGGTCAAAGAGTCAATGCGGTGGAAAGGAGTGAATGCGTGTCAATGGGGTGGAGAGGGGTGGAGAGACCTGGAGAAACAGCTCAAGAAAAAACGCCTGGAGGTTACAAGAGCTAAACCAAAAACGTTTTACGTAGCAGCACAATTGTAAAAAAATTTGCGATAAAGTTTTCATTTTTTTAACACGTGGGTACTTGTGTACTCTCGACAGATGTTATGTGAAAATGTCTTAGCCATTTGGTCCGCCTGGGCATTTTGAAATAAAAGCTAAGAGACAATCGCAAGCACTTTACTCTCGCTGTGTTATTCTGTGAAGTAGGCTCAGATCTTGAAGACGCCTTCTAAACACAGCCAGACGTTCCTGGAGGGTCTCTGCCGTGTCTCAATAACTTGAGAGCTTCTCTTGGCAAAAAAATTTTTTCTAAAACCCTTTCTTAGGAAGCTTTTACTTGGTACAGTTTGACGAGATGAATGAACAGGTGATTCAACCTTTGAACTCGGTCTAAAAACAACCAAGTTATGGGCATGTGATCAAAACGTAAAACACTCAGACTTACTCCACTAGGGACGAATATGCGTAAATGCCGATGCGCACACGCTTGCAGGTGATGATCTAGCACTTGCGTTTCCCGTGACAGAAGGAAGAAAGATTACCTCCTTCTGTCCACAACAACTTTTTAATAAACCCGGTTATCGGGAACTGATTTGGTGAAGCTTCCCCGAGGAACGTTAGAAACACCATCCTAAATGCCCGTGTCTCGTGTCTCCTCGAGACTCATGTCACGGGGCATGGGCGCTGGTCAGCCATGATGATTCGGCCAGCCTTTTTGCCACCACCTGCCGGGTTCTTCGGACCACCACACATGTTTTTGCCACATTGGTACCACAGATTTACTCCCATGTCATGGCCTAAGGTTGTTCACATAAAAAAAAGTGTAAGTAAGGCAAAGTTAAGTTAAATAAAGACGCAAAGGACCAGCACTCTACAGCATATTTCTTCCACTCATGCACACCTTTTCCGCTCTTTGTATTTGAGGACAATGCGATTGTGAACGACCCACAATGCTTCTTTTGACATGCCTTTCCGTTTTCAAAGATATAATTTACACTAGGGATGGAATGTGAAGTTTAGGTCCCTGAGTTATGTGATTAATTGAGAGATAATCAAGCGTACAGGGACTGCGGGCATAGCAAAAGTTAAGACTGAGTGCCGCAGTTTGTACTGTCTCAACTGCAGCAAAATATCAAAATCTGTCAACCCAAATTGAAGTGCATTTAACCTTTCTTTTTGCCTGTGAAAGTTGACAGAAACGTATAAAGTCGAATTACAAGCACCAACCTCTTTTCCTTCTTTCTGGCGAAGCTCATATTCCTCTCGCAGCTTCTCCAGCCGGTCTTGACTCTGCAGAGGAACAGGTTACTGAGAAAAGGATGGCTAATGATTTAGATTGTGTCCCTACTGATTTAAAAACAGGGAGAGATTAAAAAGAAACACACCTGAAAAAATAGTTAGTGTAAACCTGGTAAATTTACTAAATTATTTTTCCAAAGGAAAAAGCAAGAAACTGTGACTTCAATGCAAAAATTACTGAGGCTGTCTTACCAACACATCCAGATCTGGTGTAGACAAGTTTGTGTGGTCTGAGGTCAGTCTGACACAAGATAAGGTGTGTCCTTACCAAAGCAAGAAAAAAAAAGGTAATAAATTATTAAATACAAGCATTTTGGATTCCAGTAGCAGATAGCTATAGTGGCACTGAAATTAAGTTTTTGTGAAACCACCCCAGTGGTTGAGGCCACAAGCTGCCTGAAGGACAACTTGATAAGAGCAAGACTGAGGAAGTCTCACTATGACTAGGGAAGAGGGGGAAATCTGCGGAGAGTGGGACTAGGGAAGTTTCGCAGGCTAGGGAAGACGGAGAAATCTGGGAGAGTGGGACTAAGAAATAGGGTGCAGGGGAGAAGAAAACAATCGGACACATGAAAATAAAAATTAAAAGTATGTGGAACATAGCGGAACTCCGGGAATGAGAGCAGACATGAAATAAAGTGTAAAGTTAACATGATGGGGAAAACATGCATAAAGTCAACCAACTGGCCCAGTTCTCCACGTTATTGTAAAGTTAACCTCTAATCCTACAAATGTCTACCATGGCCTTAGCAAATACCTGCTGTAGCAGCTGCTGCTTGCTTTCGAGCTGCCGCTTGACAGAGCTCAAGAGTCGCTCGTGGCGGCTAGCACCGGGAATCTGGAGCATTGGCTGAAAAAGTTGGAAAAGTGTATTACAAGTAAATTCATAGTAAAATCTTAGATTTTAATAGAACAGAAAGTGAGCCTCTGACCAATCCTCGAAATGCAACTACTAATATTAATCTTTTTGTTGTTGAAAAAACAACACAGCTCTCTTGGAGGAATATCACATTGCAAATATTATGATGGATTCTAATTTTTAATAAGCTGGGAACCAAAGTTTCTCATACCCGTGTTAGTGGAATCAGCGGGGAGAGAGAGGTGCAGCAAGTCAAGACAGTTTGTTATTGTCACATTACCCTGCCTACATAAAAAAGAGTGACACATGATGCAGGCGACATTTGCATGTACCAGTTAAGACCTAAGTAGATCCCATGATCGTGTTTGCACCAAGTGGGTGCTTCTCCTCAATGAGGACACAGGATTAGCATTGTCCACTACAAACCAAGTTTCGATTTCAGTGTGTGATCATGTTTAAAGCTAATTTATATAAATAAAATCCTATCTTTCTGTGAAACAAATGATGCAAATCCCTGCAGATTGAGAACTTAACAGAACTGCCCAATCAAAGACAAAACCAAAGATAGAAGCTTCTTCGCAAGTGCCTAACTTAAAAGTGGCAATTACAAGGTATATAAAACTAATGTTATAAAATGACATGGTACAAACTATGAAGGGGACAAGTGAAGGTGCACACCTCTCCACTTTCTTGAGACCGAGGCTGCTCCTACATTATTTGAACTTGCAAACAAAAAACCAACAAAGAAGCAAACGAAGCAACTTACATGTCATAGTGCTTTGATTTTTGTGGTAAAATCACCATAACAAGTAAAAGAATCAAAAATAACCTTAGTAGAAGATTTAAAAAATTATTCAGGTTTACCAATCCTGTTGACTCAACTGATCAGAAGTACACACAAAACTACCGTAAAATACCAAAGAAGCGCCCACCCCACTGTCACTGAAAACTGGGTTAATATAGACATGGGTACTTGTCCGGTCAAATCGGTAAAAACCAAGATGGCAGCCAATAAAGAGCTTTGAAGGCAGGGTGAACGGAATCGGAGAAAGCACATTTATTTTCCCATGATATCCCCATCATCACCACTCGCAGTCTCGTGGTCACCACACCGGGGTGAATATTTTCAGCTGATGATGGCGCTGTGAAAGGGGTGTGCGCCTAACGTATTAATTTGCAGAATTCCCAACTTTGGGAAATGTCAACAGTGGGCGCTTGTATGAAATTGGTGCTTTGTACAAAATGGGCCTTCGCAGTGTATTACGGTATAACACTATACACATAGGCGAGAGCCTCAGAACTGTTTTGCAAGAAGTAATGAATCTATGAATGGTTCAGCCACTTTTCTGGGCTATTCAAAGCTGAAGACCTTTATTCTGGAACAAAGATTATCATATTTAGGAAATATTTAATAATATTTAAGCAGCACCAAACCACACATGTCATATTTTTTTTCAGTAAAAGCTGGTATTTCATCCTAAATACAGCAGGCAAATCATTTCCAAACAGCTGCCCGATTCTCGGTGCAAGTACTATAAGGCGGCCAACTTATCAACACTACCTTGCTTTCGTAGTCGCCTTTGATCTCGCGCATTTCTGCAGCCTGCATCTGCACCAGGTTCCCAACTGCCTTGCTGGTCAGTCTGCCCTAAAAAAAAGAACAAAAAGTCTGTACAAAAAAAAAAACTGTTCATACCAACAAAAAAAAAGAAAATGTATTTACACCAAGAATGTGCCATTAGTTCCACCTCTCCACATGATGTCAGCAACTTGTGAGAGTGCAGACAGAAACTGACCATACCAATGACTGCACCAAACAGAAATCTTCCTCACAAAATATACATCACTGTCCACATGCTCGTCTTAACCTCAGACACACCGCACAACACTGTGAACAAAAACGTGACATTGGTACTTTTTTTACATTTTGCTCGGACACAGGGCTGATGAGTACCCATTTATATTTCAATTCAATTTTATTTCCCACACGGTGTTGGGAGTTTCCAGGCGAAAAACTGTTGCAGACTTTTTGGGAGTGTCAGGAGGCCTGTGCAAGCAGCGCCGTTTGGCTAAATGTCCAGAATGGAAACAATGCCACAACAATTGTAATTCTTATTATAGTTGTTTTTTAAGGCAAAAAACAAATGCTTAAAGGTCACTTGTTCATGCTAACTGCACAGCACTCTGTACATCTTGCATAAAAAAGCTTAAGACAATCATTGCGCCTTTGTTGTTATCAAACAAAGACATTGTTTCAACCTTTATGGTCAACACCAACTTGAATTTTAAAATCTTGTATTTTCAGACAACTTTGAATATTTTTAAACTTTGCCATGGCAGACTAATCTATGTCGGCTGAATGTGCCTCCCTTATGACATGGGTGCACAGCAGAGAGGCGAAGCTCGTGATAGAGGTGTCACAGATGCCTTTTCTCTACAGCACATCAGAGTATACAAAGGTAAAGTACTTCTCCCAGGTGGGTTCATGCACACACATTTCTTTTTAAATAAATACCGGTACTCTAGGAAGCCACTACTCCACTGCAGATACTGTAAAGGTGTGTCAGAGATCCTCTCACACAGGAAACCGCTGTGCAAGTAATTAGGGCTGCGGGCGCAAAGGTGCAGCAAGTGTGGAAGCGCTACAGGCACAAAAGTGCCTCGGGCATGGTGTAAAGATGTCGCATATGCATGAAAGCGCTACGCATATGCCTATGCAACAAAAAACTGCGAGGATGTATGACCTGATGCTCGCAGATTCTCAAACAATGCTAACAAAGTTTGAATGCATGACTTGGTGACTGAGTCAAGCTTCCTTGGCAGTGAAGAGGCTAAGCGAAAAGGGAAGATACCTCCGCCGTTGCAAGGGGTACCATGTCACTCAGGAGCACTTCTGTTTCCTGCAAAAAAAAAAGAAATCATACCAACTGAAGGCAAGCATGACACTATGTCCCTAAAAGAGAGTGGGACACTGCACAGCAAATAGGGTGTATTCACTGACCACCGTATTCATGTGTGTTGACGTTAGGTAAGTGATAAAAGCAAGCTTTCAGCATGGTTATTGCATACCACCAAATGAGAAAGTAATGCTACCACTCAGATGGATACCATTACCTGGTTACCTGTCAGTTGCAGTTTTGGTCAGGGATAATGCAGGCACTGTGCTTGCCTTAGTTTTGTTCTTTTGTTTTGGTAATAACGATTTGGGCAGTGAATGCATCTATAGAGTATTGTATTTTTGAACATGATTATGTTTTGTTTTTGCAAATAACTTATGTATGCTTAAAAAAGCAACAAATACTTGAATTAAAATTTGATTCTTCACTTTACAGCTCGTTTTGATATTGACAAGTGCTACTGAACTGTAAACAGTGTCCAAATGACTATTATGTGGAAAAAAATCTCCTTTACTCTTCATTGACTACTCGGTAAAAAATCTTCCCTTGCAAGCTGTCAGTAGCATATAAATAACTTAAACATGATGGTTTCACCTGAGACTGGGACTTCATGAAGATTGACAAACACAAAAAAGTTTTGAGATTTCTGTGTCTGTGTAATCCTTCAGAAACCCGTCTCGGATAAAACCACATGTACAAAATTCCTCAGTTCGCTTGCACCCTCGTCTTTTGTTCATAAATACCTTGGTATCATTGTAAATATACCAAACCTCACATAGAATCTGCACATAAACTAGTCACATACCATCATAAAATTTGTTTTTTTAAAAAGAAAATTCTTCTACTAAATGCCAAAAACAAAATGGCATGCACCAACCACTGTGATTAGGCCGTTATTAGAACATGCCGACTGGGTAGGGATCTGTCTGTACATACATAAAGACATAAAATGACCAGAACTATTTCAGAAAAAGGCACTGCAATTTGTATACCACCACTAGTATGATGGGCTGGCTTTCGTTTCGAATGTGTACAAATTTGCAAATGCAGCTGCACTTATAACTCCCAGAAAAATGAGCTCCCTCACATTTGCGTGTAATATTATCAATGCTGGCATCCAACTTAAATTCCAAAATCACACACAATACATAAGTTCCTAAGACATATGAAACAAACATGAAAATACCGCAACAGTGCCAGAGTGAAGGGAATTCCTTTATATACTATTCCTTTCTATCTAGCACCATTAAAGAATGGAATATTAGACTACTGTTAAATGTCGTCACACAGTCATTAACTCTAGCTTTTGTCGCGACACTCACAAAACATCTGTCACCATTAAAAAGTGTCACAGCGGTGTGATTTAACTTCAGTTCAAACAGTTCAACTTAGTGCAGTGTGCTGTTTTGCTTTTCTATCAAGCTGCTCATAATAGAGGGCACATTATATTTAGTGTAATTGTATTTTAACTGTTTAACGTTAACTATGTTTTTTCTTCTCCATATGCTTCATATAAAGTAAAGCAATGTTCATCCTTGGCAAGGGCATTGTTATTGCAGCAGGCAATTACTCTTGTGGAAAAAGAAAAATGTAATCCAACAAAGTTCTTAACACATTGTAAGTTACTTAATGTTAGGGGACTCAAGCAATGTTTACTCTGTTTGAAAGACAATGCGTTGGTAAAAAAAGCCCTGGACAAAAAGTTTTTTTTTTCATTTGAAAAGAACAACAAGAAAATGTTTTAGAATGAAAGTTGCCTTTGATATACTATTCCATCAATATCTGAGGAGTAAAGCATAAAACTGGTGTCTGAAAATTACAATTTATTATCACGGGGGTGGAGCAGAGAAACCATAAGAAGCATTATCTCTCTCATCACAACCGCTCAGGGATGAAAAAAGGCAAGTTCGGAGAGACTGCCAGCTTCATAATATGGTATTGCAATCACATTTGCACTCCATGTTGGGTGAAATTTAAATGACAGGAGTACAACTGTGCAAACTGCCTCAATATAGTTATTAAAAACTTCCAAGCACCAAACAAGCCCTTTTATAGGGACCTACGCTTTGAAGCCAATTCGGCCTCTTCTTCAGGGGCGACTACGGCTATGGCTGCTGAGGAGCAGTGTAGCCTCAATGTAGGTATTGATCAATGACAGACATTCTTTGGCCTAATGTGGCTTTTGAAACAATAGAGGGAAAGGGCATAAAGAGCTGGCTTCTATCTTTCATGTGCTGCACGACTAGAAGTGTTCATACCCCACAAAATGGAGGAAAAATATCTATATAATTTTCTTTTTTAAGTTAGGTCAAATTAAAATTTGTTGGAGAAATGTCTGGACACTGAGAAATCGGCCTGCTTTAAAATGGCAGCTTATATCATCGTTGGGAAGTGGTTGTGTCACCAGTGCAAAACCGCTGACAATCTGGGTTCTTAATTTGTACATACATCACACAGTGACAATTAATTTCTTCCTCTTTTGGGAAAACGAACAAGAAATTGAGCTCAAATGATTTTAGTTTGCTTAAATAAATCTCTTTGAATAGATTAACCCTCCTACAGACATTTTCTATGTGGCTGCCGCCATCTTGAATAGTGGCAGAACTACCGGTATGTAGGAAAGCATTGTTTATTTTTTACTTTTTCCAGGTTGTAATGTCTCGCTTTTTTTCATCCTGCATACCGGATATGTGAACAACATACCTGGAGATGAAGGAAACCAGAAAAGATTTATAAGATACATTGCAATTCTTTCCTTTCTTCATGCACACTCACACCTTTTAACAACAACTCTTGATAATCTCTTTTTTTTTTTTAATTGCAATGGTTTTTTTTGATTTAGGAGTAAAAACACCCCAAGACTGGGAAAAAGAAAGGACGACAGATCGGTGCTTAGCTCTAAGCAGATCCAAAAATAAGTATGCATTATGGATTCCCAGATATAAGAGGACATCCAATTTTACCAGAATTACTCTGTCTTATTTTAATAACTTTTAGTTCTTAATAACTATATTGAGGCACTTTGCAGAATTTTACTCCTGTCACTTAAATTTCATCCAAACATGGAGTGAAAATGTGATTGCAATACTATATTATGAAGCTGTCTTATCGAGCAAAACTGGGCGTTATTGAAAGCTCGCGCTGCAGGACCCGGAGATCCTGGGTTCAATCCCCGCTTTCGCTTGTTTTCATTTGAATGAGCATCGTATCAGCACGCAGCTGTGTATCGCTACTGCGTGAAGTGTGTTAAAAACCCCAGGCCAGCAGTCATACTGCACGGCTAAATTTCTCACCTACGGCGGAGAGGTGTGAGACAACACCCATTGGGGCTGACTAATTTCTTGCTCTTTAAACATACTGACACAATTACAAACAAAGGGGAGGGGGTGGCACCAATATCAAGGGTGTCTATAAATATGCAAAACTGTATTGTTAGCTAGTAGGTATGTCCTCGCTTAGCAAGCAACGACACAAGCGAACAACCAGAGCCACACCTGCCGGGCGTCAGCCCCTGCATCGCCAGCTGCCGTTGGCCGCCGCATCATTCCGGTGCCATACTCCAGCAAAGTGGCTTCCACTTGAAGTTCCTCGCTGCGCAGCGTGTGCCTCGCATGGTGCCGGTAGCGACGCCTCGGACGGTACCGCTCCTGTTGTGCCAAAGGAAGTGGACAAGCTTAACAGAAAAAATGCACTGAGCCCTTTGTCAGAGAAAGCCAGAATGCTATCACAGAGCCAAGCCAGCTGCTTCGACACGCCGCCTAATAAACTGCACGTGTTGAGGATGAGGGGTTAATATTTAAGGGGTATGCAGCCCCTCAACACATACTTGTAGAAATTCAAATGAAGTTTAATAGATCTGTGCACTTTAAGGAGCTATGTACATAGGCGAAGACCACGGGGGGGCATCAGGGCTCGTGCCCCCTCTGGTGAGACCCGTGGGGGGGGGGGGGGGGGGGCAGAGCTTCCCTCGGGCCATGATCCTTACCGGGATGCTGTTTATGTGCCAAGTAACGAGCTTCTAGTAGTGGCACGTAAACGAAATAACGCCCACGTTGTTTTTATTGACAAAATAGATGGGAAATGGAATCCCAGCGTGCTTTCGTTAGCTTCAATCTCCAGTTCTGGCGAGAAGATAACGCGGCGTCGATCACTTTTACGTCCGCTTGGTCTGCTTCCACAGCAGCCTGCCATTTTGCGATGTCCCACCAGAAAAAAAAAGATAAACAAAGCAACCGGAAGTTCATATAGAGGGCGCCTACTCCATCCAAAGTTGTACCAAAAGTCCGTTTAGTAGCGACTCCATCGGAGTCGCTACTAAAGATTTCAGATTTGTGCTCGCTGGCGCATGCGCCATGGTACCGGCGATGAACACACGCCTACGCTTGCGCGGTGATTGACATGGACACACAGCGACGGACACATGGTGATATACATACGCTGTAAAATGTACCCCCTAAAATAAACTACTGATAATTGCCGGTGAAAAAAAAAAATTGCACAAAAAAGCCCCCCCCTTCCCCCCAAGAACTTCTCATCATGCCCCCCCCCCCCTCCGGTTACTGAGAATGCCCCGTGGTTTCAAAAATCGACCAAAAAAGGTACTTGAAGAGCAGCGTAGGCTGTGGGAAATCCGGGGTACAGCGATGTCTTGGACGCAGCATTCGTCTGCAACATAAAAACATCTATCAAAACTAGGGTATCCATGTCATTTATTGGATAATCCGAAAAAAAAACAAAAAACCTGTACCATAGTTAGAATTAAATTAAAAAATAGGCTCATGTTGATAGACAAAAATAAAACAGCTAAAATTTATTAGGTGCATAATGATAAGCGACATTTAAAAGAAACCAATAGATTACCCTGGCGCTTCATGAGCGATGTCTCTATGGTGGTAGTAAGAACAAGAAAGGGCAGTTCAAAAATTGCTTTAAAATATTTCTCTACACAAAACATAGTACTGCCTAGCCTCATTAACCTTATCAATTAACACCAAATAAGAAAAATAAGACTGCCTATTATTTTTTAGATTGTTCCTCTGTAACTTTTTATCTGAAAGATCTCACTTTCCGTAGGACATAGA
Organism: Ixodes scapularis; assembly: GCF_016920785.2. NCBI lineage: Eukaryota > Metazoa > Arthropoda > Arachnida > Ixodida > Ixodidae > Ixodes > Ixodes scapularis. The sequence continues at coordinate 65,544,040 of NW_024609880.1, read as the reverse complement.
TCATACAAGTGCAATCAAGATTCTCACCTGAGGTGCGTCGCCATGCACTTTCTCGAAAAGGTACACTGCATATTCCCTGTGGATGTCTTCCGTCTCAGCCTTGGTTTCTATGGCCTTCTTCACGAGCCACTGCGCGAGTTAAAAAAAAAACACATGCAAAAGAAATTTCACCTTAACCTTTCCTACAACTTTTGTTGACCCCTAATCCCCCCTTTTTATTATTTTTTTTACAGCGTACATCAGTTTATAACACCAGACAACTTATTACGGCTATGTCATCTGTGCAAACCTGACACAATAAAAATTTGTTTTGTTTTTTGCAAGCGCACATGGATACCACAGACGGAAATTAAATCCCAATAGCAATAGGTGTGGAGTTTTTTTACATCAATAGAAGTAGGCTGACACACAGACATAAAAAAAAGTATTTTATGATTTTATTTAACCTATGCACAGATTCTGGAAAACTGAGCAATCCTTTGTCGTCAGCAAAAATGCAATGAGAGAAGGGCCTTGCATGTATAATCTTGTATCCCCCCAAAAAATTAAAAGAAAATGAGTGGGGGTTGCCTCTCTGTAATAAATGTTTTCAGTCAATTTCAGCTCTGCCCATGACAAAGCGTCCATTGTGCTCTTTACTGTCTGCGAATAATTTTTTTTATTTCTATTTCATTGTTGCCACAAAAGGGCTCTGCCAAGGTAGGAATGGCAAAGCATGTTTTATGGTCGCACCATTTCTAGAAGGCAAGCACACTACATTTGCCAGCCCTGCTGTTGTGCGTGAGCTCTGATCCTGCCAATTTCGGCTCACATTTGTTGTAAACAGCTAAAGTTACATGCTCCCAGTGAGGGTTAGACAGGCAGCCAAACAGTACTCCTCGATCTTGCTCAACACCATGGCATCACTTCTGAAGTACATCTGTTCGCCAATGACTGTGTCATCTATAGACCAATTCATCCACGCCACAATCAACTAATGTTGCAGAACGATCTCCAACTTATAATTCAGTGGTGTCATAAATGGCAAATGACTTTAAACTACAATAAACGTTAATCGCTATATTTTTCCCGCAGTTCACATGTTCTATCCTCCTCATACCACCTTTCTAGCGTCTCACTAACTGCTCGTTCATCGTATAAATATCTAGGAATTCATATGAAATCTGACATGTCATGGACCACTGACATAACATCTGTCATCGCCGATGCTAACTGCACTCTCAGATTTCTTCGCTGTAACCTCAGACAAGCTACATCCCCAGTAAAACAACTAGCTTATACTACCTTGGTCAGAACTAAACTAGAATTTGCTTCTTCCATGTGGTCACCGTGGCCGGCATACCTAACAACCTGGAGTCCATTCAAAGCAGAGCCCTCCATTTTATTTATTCCGACTCTTCTCCTTACGCAAGCATATCAGGATTTCGCCAATCAGCTAACCTTGACACTCTTTCTCACCGCCGCAGGGTGTCTCGTCTTTCTCTTCTTCATCGGATCTTTTATTACAACAGTCATCTCAGACGAAGTTTGCTATCGCCTCCTTACCGCACTTTCCCTCGTCTCGACCATTCTTGTAAACTCTGTACGATTTCAACATCAACCGTCACTCACCAAATGCCTACTTTACCATTAGCCATTGATGACTGGAACTCACTGCCTGACGTAATTGTTTCCTTGCCCGACACTAAGAAATTTTCTGCAGTCATTAGCTTATTTTTTCTAACCTATAACTAGACTGCAGCGTGTTCTTGTTGGTAAATAGTTGTTATTTGTTCGTTTTTTGAAGTGTTCACTCCCTTGAATATTTCCCCCCGGGCCTTCAAGGAATAATAAATGATGATGATCATGAACTGTCGATTACTAGGGGGTGTGTCACTTGACAATTCAGAATTTCTCTTAATGAAACATTAAATTCCTTAAAAGTAATTTTTATTTTAAATGCCTAAATAATTTACATGTAAAAAAAAATTCCACGAAAAAAAAAATTTAAGTAGTGCAATATTTACATTTCAAAACTCTTTTGAGAGATTCTGTAACGTGCCTAAATTTTGAGAACACCGACTCCAAACAAGTCTCGTGACATAAAGATTGTGCCACAATTTTTTTTTTTTTTGTGTGTAGAACATTTAGTTTGTTCAGGAAGTTAAAAGAAGTTATTCTTGAGCATTCTATGTTCCTTTAATGCAGAAAAGTTCTTGCAAAGGGACCTTAGGTATATTTAAAGAGACACTGACAACCCCCAAAATTTTTGTGGTATTTTTTTTGCCAGCCAGTTTATTATGGTGTCAAGACCAACCAATCAATATTTTGCTACAGCGTAACATATATTTTTAATAAAGTAAAAAAATGCAACTGCCTGAAACTGAAACTGTACTGGGGAGGAAGAAGAAATATAGAGAAGGAGGGAGTTGACAAAAGTCACGTGGCTGTGAAACTTTCTTTCTTCAATCAACGCTATTGGCGGCTTTTTAGAAGCCACAAAAAATGGGTATCATATTTCTTTTCTATTTTTGATATTAAGTGTGTGCCTTCGATGACCCACGACTTTGATTATATTTGGTGGTTCTGTCTAAACCAAAGAAAACGGCACGTGACCAAGGAGAAGGGATGAGCGCGACTCAAACCGGCCAGTTCTTGATCAGCGGTTTTTGGGAGGAAAGAAAACGAATTTCGAGCCGCCGGTTGTGATCTGGGTAGTGGGGCTCTCATACATCATGTACAAATACAAATCTTAGCGAGCATAAATACCCTGTCAGTGTCCCTTGTTGTTGCATTAACTCTCACCTGCACCACCGGGAAAATGTGCTCAAAGTCCAGTCCCTGTATCTGGTGGGGCTCGATGCGGTGAGGGCACTTCATTTTCGGAAGCACCCTCACAATCTTCTCTGTCAGGGCTCTGCGACATGAGAGGACTAGGTTGATGTCCAACCATCACACCAGAAGTGCTGAAAGCAAATTCAGTGGGGCAACTCGCCTACCGAGTGAGAATATAAAAACAGCAAACTCCTACTAAACTCACTTAACCCTAATTTTTGGATGTGCCAAATAAATTGGGAATATTTGGTCAGTCTCCCATAGATGCAATGCAAAAAAGATATTTGTTTAACAGTAACAACTAGCACACGCTTTGGTCAAGTGAAACTTGTGCAGCGTCCCGGCGTCTTCCCAACTAAACATCAGATAGGCCGAACAAGTTTTCAAACCCTCTATGGGAGTCAACTAAACATTCACTCCGGTCATCGAAGCTTAGGAGCAATGTCAACATCACAGACGCTTTACAAAAAAGGAAAGGCTTCAAAATTGACTGAGGTGAAAGCCTGTTGGTCGTTGCATAGCAGCCACTATACCGTGGACCCAGTAATGCAAGGTGAATGTTCTAGCATGAAATTTTCAAATAAAACAAATGGTTGCTATACTTTGTTCCACCTTAAGATGGACTGCAGTGTAGGGTAGAAGCTCAAGCTCACAGCTCCATAATCCGTTTCACGATAACTTGGCGAACTGTGGAGGCTGCGGCCCCCACAACCCAATAAGAGTATTGGAGCAAAGCATGTGACAGCACTCCATGGTCGAAGCCACGGAGGCCTCGTTACCACCACAGCAACAATGGAGTCCACGACAAAAAGTAGTTCTAGGCTTCTTTTTTTTTTATTAAGTGTTGCTGCCAGGCTCTTTTGACCGCAACACTACACGGCTTGAAAGAAAGACAAAGACATGTTACTTTTCAACGATACTTAATACGGATCAACACTTTTCCGAGAAGAACATGGTTTTTGAAAGATGTTTGAACGATCACAGCGGTGTGATCAATTGCTTCCGCTCGAAAAATTCCCCCGGCATTAGCACCCGCCTCAGAGTCGCAGGTAAATTGAGCGTATTGTTGCCTCATGAACCGTTTCCAAAGAGCTCGCTACTCTAGCGGTCGGCAATGTTGCAGCGGTGGACGTTCATCCCAAGTTGGTTGGTTTCGCAGCAGACGACTCTCGGCCAGCAGATGAGAGATGGTTTTTCCGGGCCTCGTATTTGGCGTAGTGGCGCGAACGCTCCCGTAACGTCGCGTCATGTGCCTTGCTATTGGCCTCGAGATCGACCTAGAGGTGGCGCTATAATCGCGCTATCATCATCATCAAAGCGGGGATAGGAGAACGGCCGCCCCATAGGCTCTCCACGTTCGCGCGCGAGACAGCGTAGATTCTTATGTTTATTTTGTCACATACTATCAGTGGGAAAACAATTCTCGCAGAAAAGGATGCGATAGTGTTTGGTGCTTCAGTGAAGATTGAATCGTGTTGCCAGCGTGCGGCCTAAATTTATATAATTGCTTCACTGGGTGCGTTGTCTGCTCTTGGCAGACGTTGGAAAGCATGGGTCACCACGACTGATGCCTGTCTCCAGCTGAACTGGAATATTTATGTTAAATATTTGTTTCTTTTAAAATGGATGTATCGGTTCATCAACATGGGAATTGAAAAAGAAAACAATAAATTCCAACCCAGATAACATAATACTGGCACTGTGGGCTGTGAAGTCGCAGCTTCTATGTTTTTGTGTTTCTTTTTTTTTTTTTTTTTTAACTTTTAGCTTTTGCAGTAATATAAATATTTAGAATGAAGATAAGTTAGCGCTGTATTGAAAATTGCCATGCTATTGAGTTCCTCTGCCGTTTTACTGTGCCATAGTCTGGGTAAGTTTTTTTGTTGTCTGAACAAATCTACTGCGCTGCGATGAGGAGAGTGTCTCTTTTCTAGTTAAGATCTGCAAACTGCACAGTTGGCAGGACAACTGAAACAAGTGAAACAAACTCTTCTAATATATCTGCCGTGACTGTAATAAACGAGTGTAACCGAGCAAAGCAGCAATGTTCCTGTTATTAATTCTCGGTAGTGTGGGTTCACCCGCTTCAATTTTCTTGGTGAGGGCCGCGGATGTCAAGAGGCTAATACACTATAAATTTCTGGCTAAATAATCTTGTATTCGAACACAGTAGACCCTGCAACCTCAACAAACGATGCGCACCATGACAGACGGTAGCGGCCACAGTGATACTCTTTTACTGATGAGGGCTAGCGACCTTCACAAGACTTTCCGAGACTGGGCAGTTCATCAATTAACTTTCAGATTATTCAAGTAATGCTTTAATTGTAATTTTTCTTGCCGGTTAATTGGAGTCTTGTGCTGGAGAAAGACAACCAAGAGTAAAAAATACCTGCTTTAATATTTTTGACGTCTTTATTTCCTTTGTGACACTAGCTTGCATGGTAAACCACTTCAGCGGGCTTGTCATTTCACCGAGGGTGATTATACTGTTTGAATGATAACTTTAAAAAATACTTCATTTTAAAGGGCTGCCCGGGTTCATATTTATGTAGGACTCACAACGTGAAGTTTCGAATGGGAATGGAATATGCCATTTACGACATAGTAAACACAGTAAAAAAATGTGTAGTTTTAGTGTCTATCTTGCAATATGACCGGCGAAAAATCAACATACGGATTTATTGATTAATTAGTCTATTAAAGGAGAGCGACCAGTCAGGTTAATTTTCTAATCAAACCACAGACCCACTCAACATTCAATGCTTTATAAAAGCCACGGTTTGTGCGAGATAACAAAAATATGTGGGACTGGCGATTGTATACAAACACCCTACAATTATGGAAGCTTCCGACTTAATAATAATTGCTTTGCTGAATTTCTACACATGGGAAACGATAAAACACAACCTTTAGTAAGAAGAAACAACAACAAAAACATAAAACATTTAATAAGGAATGTCAAGCTCAGCCTGAAACGGGCTTGCATTGTCGAGATTGATGCTTCTGAGCGTGCGCCCGTAGCAGACGACGCACGGCGGTATCCCCACTTTCGCGCGTTTCCAATTTCGGCCGCATGGTGGCACACGATTCAATCTTGAGGCGAATAACGAAAATCCGCTTCATTCATACATAGCCCATAGTAGATTATGCTTAAGCATATATGTGGTGATTATCGAGACTGGTCGTGGCAGCCCCGATTATTGGACACAGGGGCCATAGGCTCCACAGTTCACCAAGTTATCATGAAATGGAGTATAGCAGTAGCTCCTGCGAGAGTTTGTGCGGCCAAGATGCACACTTGAGCAAAGAGTTCATGCTAAAGGCCTTTATCACGGTACATCTTGTAGGAAAACAGGGTACATCTAGTAGGCAAACAGGGTACATCTAGTAGGCAAACAGGGTACATCTAGTAGGCAAACAGAGTATACTTTGCCGTCATGCATGCTGATCGCCGAGCCCCTGCTGTTGGTGTACCTTCTAACCCTGAGTAACAGCTAGCCCACCCCCTCAGTTTGTCATGGCATAAATAGTAATACATTTGGTCACCCGCAGTTAGGACAGGTTGTGGATTTAACCAATCTAAGGTCATTCAAGACACAGAATACTCACATTTTTTGTCCAATGTTCAAATTTTCGTTGAAAGGTAGATCAACATCAATGTCCACTGCACAAAGTTCGATACCCCACGCAAGGCCACCCACAATCTGCAATGTCCATGCGAGTTTACAAATCAAAGCTGCAGGCACCATAACGTGTTCCAGTGCACGCAATAAAGCGGCAAAGGTGGACAAACATAGAACGCACCTTGTCAAAAGGTGAAAGCCCCTTGATTCTGGCACGGAAATAGCCGGCTGCCACCAGCAATTCACTGATCTCTTGCATTTTGGTGCTCTGGTCACCATGTTGATGCACCTGTGAGCAAAGTGAAATTGGTACTTTAAGCTGCTCATACAATATATCACAACAGTCCATATCAAGGGTTCACTGCAGCATAACAGGGGTCGAAGGTGCGGGAGAGCGCTAATCTAGAGCATCACAGAAGTTGATATGGAGTTTCAAGAGCCACAGCCGTACGGCCTATACTCCGTTTCACCTTATATTGTACCGCAGCGAAGGCTAGAAGCGCGAGCTCATAGCGTTGGCGGCTGCCCTTGGTGCACGAGAGCTCGTGCCGCCGAGATGTGCCCTAGAGCAGGGAGCTCGCGATTGTAGCCTTTCCTGCGGTACAACACCAGGTGAAACAGAGTATACTGCCGTACGGCTGCGGTCTTGTGAGCACCTTGCATGGTGCCACACTGCCACCTTGTTTAAGCACTGGTGCCACCTGCAATTTGATCACAACTTGATCACAGATATGATCAAGTTGTGCTCGAGTGTCACCAACCCCGACGACAAAGGGCAAGTTTACGAACAAGCAATGGACTTGGAAGGTAATAGCAACAAAACTGGCTGTGTCGCGGTTTCTTTTTTTTTTTTTTTAATATTTAGCGGGATTAGGTTGTAAACGGGAGTGCTTGAAAACGGCATGCAGAGTCTTTCTGTTGGTTCTATATTTCCTAGACGAACTCTCAGCCTTCGGTGGTGCTTCGATTGGAAGCCGCCAGATATTTGAGTATGCGTGCACGTGCGGGTAAAGCGCTGCCGAGGTAGTTCAGCTCGCGCCGGAAGCCGTTTCTTGATATTATACCTTTAGAAATAAGGTTTTAAATGCAACAATTTGAGTACAAGAGCGTGTAGTGGCGTTACAAACTAGGGACGTAAACGGTGCGGTTGTGCAGAAAATTTAACCACCTCTTTGAATACGGTGTCCATGGTCTGTCGATGTCGGCTCGTCACTCTCAACTGCTCACTTTTTTTCTCAATTAAAACGAAAACACGCTAACACAAGCCAGTAACACAGTTCAGAAGCCTGTAGTACCGGCGGTACCGTGAGTGCCGTGAGTCGTGACACCTTGCGTGACACGCCTCCCCTGCAGGACAGAGGAAGCGCCACACATACACCATTGAGAGCAACCTTCTAAAATGAAAAGTTTCAGAATTATGGTCATCGTAATTCTTTAATAAGAAATTCCGATTAAAAAAAAAAGGGTAATCACCAAACTTTACATCGTGACTAGGCGCTTCTCAAAACTAGGTCAGCAAAGTGTCGAAACGGCGAGGGCGGCGAACTGGCGGCGAACGACAAGGCGAGAGACGCAGATCAATCACCTGAAAACTTCTCAGCGTCCTTCACCAACTATTCAACTCTAGTCACTCTGGAGTCCAAACTTATATAATCAAAAAATTTTATTAAAATAATATAAAATTAGTTATTTTAAATAATTATTATATAACTTTATCAGCTTATTTTAGAACTAGTTTAGGGCAAGTTTAATACATTTTGCACGTCTTAATGTAATTTTTAAGCGCTTGACGTAGCAAATTTCGCCCAGTCAGGGTGGTGGAGGCGAATCAAGCGCTCCGCAGAATGAGGCGACGCGGACACGCGGAGTCAGTCAGGTCATGTGCGCAACCCGCGCTGACGGCATTCGCGGAGCCATCGCATGAGCCTGGCGCCTTTCGCTGATTGGACGGCGCGCTATCGTCTGTTATTGCGCTCCGCTTCTCTATTCATCACCCGACGGGTAAAAAGTGAAACATCAACAATCCGAGCGATGCCCTGCAACGTGCTCTCGGTGCTGTCGTCGGTCCCGATAAGGACGTATTAAGAGCCCAACAGCTCAGAGGAGTTCCCCCAGACCAAAGGTAAAGTCGATATCGGCCACAACGGTACATAACTCACTGCGTCTTTTCTTATTCCCGTGTTCGCGCTGTCCGCGATACCGAACAAGCTCTCGTACGCTGCATCTTTGGCCCTTTTTTAGTCACTTGAAAGCCATCCGCCTATCAAAGGTAACTCGAAATTTGGTTCGTAGTAAAAAAAGGAGCACGTAGAAACGGCGATCGTTTGAGGTTGCTGTTCTCTTTGGCCGAACGTCGTACCCCTTCAAAAGAGGTTACGACGGATCCAGCGGAACGCGATTGTAGCAGCATGTTTCAAGCACCCACACAGGAACCAAAATAACTTCCGTGCGCGGTTTTGGAGCTTCCTGTCTTTCGAGCGGGATCCATAACCCGTTTTCGTCGCACTGAAAATATCCGAGTTCTTAAAATAAAATGTTTTTCATCCCTTGTTTTCAGGCCGTGAAAACTACAGTAGCTGTTGCTGCACAAACCGCAATAATGCTGCCGACAAAGGGACTTCTGTGGAGAGTGGCCTTCCTTTTCCTGGTCGGCGTGTTCTTCAGCCTGATGCTCGACTTCTTCCAAATCCAGTACCGCCTCTCCGCGTTCGAGCGCAACCTCATCGGATCCATGTTCATGTCCTCTCCTTGGTGGGTTCCTGCCATATGTGGGACTGCGGCGGGTAAGTCCTCCTTGGCTCGCTGCTACTTTTCGCGACGTTGGAACTGTTTCACGTTTATCCCATCGGCAGATATCGAGCTATGAAAGACGTTGTTTACGTTAAAGTTCATACCTTTTTTTTCTCTTTTTCGAAGTACTTGATGATTTTTCTTTTATTTTTCATTACCACCTCTAACAGGAAATCACATTTTTAAAAAGGACTGGATGTACCATCGGGTTCAAATGAAATTCGAACAGTGACAGAAGTTCGAGCCCACTACCGGCGCAGCTTCCAAGCTTGGGTTGTGCTTGGCGAAGTTGGAGTAGGATGCACAACCTCGCAGCGCCCTAGTCCGATGTGTTTGAACCTCGCCAAGCCCAAGCCAAGCTTAGAAGCTGCGTCGATAGTGGGCTCGAAGTTCGTCATTGTTTGCATTTCATTTGAACCCGATGGTAGGTACCTAATTGGAAAAGAACTGGGCATTTATTGCTAGCCGGACCATATGTGGAGATTTTAGGAGAACCAATTACTTCTTTCTGGGTTAATCACTGTTTGGGATACATGTATTAACCTAGTTTAGTATTGTAAAGATAATTATATCAAATTGGAGATACTTAAATAAGAAGTTCCCCATGGAGATTACAGCTGGTTAAATATGTGATCTATTCCAGCTAAAAGCAAATGCACTTAAAAAAACATTGTGGCACTTTGTTCTCATTTGTCTGCCACAAGAGGCACTCTACCCAAATATACAACTTTTATTTGTTAATTTACATTGAAGACACCTGTTCCTTGCCAGTGCCTTGAAATTCCATTCCATATGAGTATAGTGGATAAGACAAATGGGCATAGTGTTGAAGTTTGTGTTGTTAGTCTGCTGTGATTCCACTCATGCACCAGATGCAGTTTCCTGCTCCATCCTGATAAAAATCCGCCATGTTGCGCAAAATTGCACTGCTTGCCGAATTGGGCAGCGACTTGCGCCACCTATCCTAGCCACGTGCAACCTGAACCGCGGCAAAGTGAAGGACACCTAGCAGCTGTGCTGTCAACCTGGCAAGTGCTTCTTTCTGAGGCAAATGCAAGGTTTTCTGAGAACATGACTAAGCTGGGAGGCATGAATGAAAAGCTGCAAAAGTTTTAAGGGACTGGTCTTTGATAGGTTCTTTGTGTTCAAAATAAACAATGTACAGTAAGTTGCTTCAACAGTTGTCAAGTTTTTTTATATAAGATAGATTTGTTTAGTAGTCCCTCATATTGGATTTTTATGAAAGATAGATCTCTTCTAGTTAAGCTCGTGGAGACAGTCATTACAAAGTAAATTAAACTGTCTACATCAAAAAAAAATCTTGCTAGGGGATTTGCAAACCTTAAAATTCTCTTAACTAAATTTAGGTGATCATAAAATGTAATAACTGCATGCTCAAAAATTCTCCGGAAAGTGATATTTAGGTGCTCAAAATTTCATGTTCATCTGGTCCAAAGTGCTCCAAAAGCCATTTTTAGGTGCTCCACGAATTGCTCCAAATCGCAATTTTGAGGTAGCATCACTGAGTCTGGCATAAGAGTTGTTTGCAGTCCATCTTCTTCATTCATTTCATTTATTTCCAAGTTAACAGCCCAATTGGGGCATTACATTACACAGCGGAGGTATACAAAAACAGAACGCAAATGCAATAATATTGATTTAATGTACAGATAAAACATGCAGCATTAATTTTACTTATTCGTAAAATATCTGAAAGAACACTAAAAAAACATAAGTGAAAAAAAAAAAAAAAATTACAGATATTAATACAGAAAACATGAGATTGTAATTTATTCAAATACACTGTTCCATCGTTCATGGTAACAATAGATGATGTCCACCGGTTCCATTCAGTAATGGCAATGTGAAGGAGGAGTTGATTAAAAGAATTGATTTTACCAGAAATTCATTTGACAAGTCATCCTGGAGAGTTGGCCAAGGGGAATCAATTTTGTGAAGGAAGCATAGTTGAGCAACTTTTCTTTGGTAGTGCAAACAGATTACCCAAAGTTGAATTTTAGAAGTCTAACACCAATGAAATGGTTGAGAGATCTCTTTGCCCTGCCTTTTATTTTTATTCGTCTTTGCTTCGGCAACTTTTTCTCTCTCTCTGTTCTTCTATGTCTCTTTCTTTTTCCATGGGAGGGAATGTAAGTTGCGCGACACTTGTACCTAATGCCACAGTTGCCTCACATCCTGGCATCCGGTTGGTTGCTGTTGTTTTCGTTGTCTGGGAAAGGAAGCAACAAAATTTTTCTAGCCGATTTCTTCTCCTCTGGTGTGGTCGTTCGTGCCTAATCTCACATTATTTTTGCCGGATATCCTGGAGGCACGTTGCACGTTTTGCAAATGTTGCAGGCTTCTACTTACGAGACCATGAATTAACCATGGTACACAATGTTTCTTACCCAATATATTTTCCATTGGTCAACGGTTGGGTAAAGAAATGCCATCCTATATTTTTGCTTTAAGACGGAATGGATTTCATGTTTTTTTTTTTTTTTTATTGCATTTAAAAGTTTTATTGAAGGAAGAATAAAGAAGAAAGAAAAAGATTTTTCAAGGTCTATAGTTGACTTGTAGATACTTTTTAAATTCAGGTTTTTCTAAAGGTCAAATGTACCTTAATCCTACAAACAGATGGGAGACACTTTTATTCTTTTGGTGGTGGCTTTTATTGGCTTTTTCGAGCTTGAGAGACACGCCACACATAATGTGATTCCCACGTTTATCCTACATTTAAATTTATTCGAGTGCCTAAGGGGCAATGTCTTCCTTTTGCTGCTTCTTGCGATGGCGATAAGCCCTTGAGTGGTCTGCACCTGTTTGTATCATAGAAGCCATGTCGACACACTGAAAGTAGTGCAGCCCGCAGCTGCGCTTACACAGCAGTCTATGACCTCACGTCCTTCAATGCAGTCGTGTCTTTGCATGATGTGGTCGTAAGACTGCCTAAGCACTCCGATTACTCACACGTAGCTGTTGTGAGTGCTCTCATTTGTATGTGATTAGTGTTTGAAATGTGCTGTGTTCAATGGAAGTAAATTTTTTTTAAATAAAATTGTCCAGCTGATAGAAAGATAGTGCTTCGGGCTGCAAGTCAAGGAGGCTCTGCTTCTATTCCTGTGGCTAGACACATATATTTATCATCACATAATCCAGTCATTATCATTATTAATTAATGGTATTTATTTATTTGTATATGCTGCTTTGGTGACCGTGTGTAGATTTTCATGACACCTTTTTGTAACATCCTAGCCATATCATGGGAACCAGCCGTCTAACAAATTCTCTGCTAGAAGTCAACATAACTGAAACATCCTGAGAAAAAAAAAAATATGCACTGTCAGTCTTGGGGCTTGCTGAACACCACCATGCAGTAATTTGCACAGCAAACTTTTTTTGTTTGGCAATTTATGAATAAAGATTGGATTTGGTTGCAGTACTTCTGCAATCTGGAGGGATTTTTCTTGATACCAGTTGTCCAGAGGTCAGTATTTTACAGGTTCCAATTAAAGGAAATCGGCATGTGATTTTGCCCAAGAAATTCTTTATCTGGGTGATGCCTATAAGCATTGATTGATGATAATTCATTGTGGAATTCGCTTTGGCGACATACAATCTTGTATAGGGATGTCGCAAACCACCCTAGGTTCGATTTCGAAAGGTTTCGATATTTGCAAAGCGAACTGAGGTTCGATTTCGAAAAATTTTGATATTTTCGTACCGACCGAGGTGCGATTTCGAAAAATTCACAACTTTTGATCACAGCGGAGTTTCGAATTCGAAAATTTCAAAGCTTTCACGTTTTTTTAAATTTCGAATTCGAATATTTCGAATATTTTTTTACTTCAGGTTCGATAAATTCGAAGATTTCGAAATTCTTTGTAAAAAAAAAAAAATTCGAAAACTTCGAATGCTTTCAATTTTTATAGACATGAAGTTCGAACAATTCGAAGATTTCGAATTTCTTTTTGCATAAAGTTCGAAAAGTTCGAAGGTTTCAATTCTCTTTTAAAGCTAAATTCAAAAAAAAAAAAAAAGCTTCGAAGATTTTGGATTTTTTTCTATACTCCGTTTCACCTTCAGTTCGAGCGCAGCGGACGCTAGGAGTAATTTCAGCCAATCCAGCGTGGAGAGAGTGTCATGTGACCTTGAGCTCCCTGTGTCCCTCTGCGCAACCGGCAGGTCACGCGATTTTCTCCCGGCGCTGGATCGGCTGGGATGGCTCGTGGCGTCCACTGCGCTCAGACTGAAGGTGGAACGGAGTATAATCCAAGTTTTGAAAGTTCGAAGTCCGATTTTCAAGTTTTTCCACAGTTTCAGTTTCAAATAACGTTTTCACGACTCACTTGTTTTCACAAAATCAAGTTTAGAAAAGTTAGGGTGTGATATCTAGATTCTGCGAAGTTGGTCAGGCAATTAATTGAGACGACGAGTGTCCCGGACGTGCTAGAATATTTGCCAGTGCAGAATTGTGACCGCCAGCCCCGGGGGGGGGGGTCTTTAACCTGCATGACACAGTAGTGAGTGCACGAACACACTGTTTTACGAGACTCATCCAGTTCAAAACGGCCAGGGGCAAGCAGGAGGTTGAGGCTCAGAAAAACTTTGAAGCAACCTGGCAAACTACCTCGCCAACCCTTGCACGCTGGTAGTAATCTGAGCCGGTGAAGTTTGTAATTGTCCTGGAGGTTTATTTTTTGGGACGGAGGAATCGCCTCGCAAAAAGCACAAAAGCCGACACAGCTCGAGGTCGAGGAACGTTCTACCATACAAGTGGCGTCGAAAGAGGAAAAACGGGGGGAAAGAGGGTAGCGGGAGGTGGGGGGGGGGGGGGGGGGGCTTTTGCCTCCTTCTTCCCCTTGCAGGTATTTCGGACTGTTAAAGAAAACAATACGGGGAAAGCGAGCGTGGTCGAGCTTATTTTAATCTGAAATTATTTATGCATATGTATAGCTGCTGTCGCTCTTCACTGCATAAAAGGTTGCATAGATGGTCATTGTTAGAAACTCGTTGTCAGAAGGCACTGCTCGTCACATGCTTAGTGGTTCGGAAGTTCAAAGCTGTCTTTTCGACCTAAACACCTGTGCCGATAGTAACAAAAAAAAAAAAAAAAAGAATAAATGCGGAAATAAAAAGCAGGAGAAAAAAAGAAACTATTGAGAATTTGTCGGAAGTGTTATATTGTTGCATATTCAGAGGTTCAGAACTTCGAAACAAGTTTCTTTTACCAAAATGTGTACAGGCTAAAAGAAACACGTCCCAGGAACGTGAAGCGAAAAAAAAAAGTTTTCTTTTAATGACGTGCTGAACTTGAACACTATTAGAAATCTTCTCCCATGAGTTAATTTATTCCTTAACATGAAAAAACAATAAATATATTATTTTGTATTTTGCAGATGGCAATGATATGTACTGCCTGTGGTGTTAATTTAAATGCGATACCTCAAACAACTTAGACGAAAATAAATATCAAGTTTAGGTCATAATTGCGTGCAGATACATGTTTGGACATTTCTTCGAAACTCACGTTGAATAGCAATAATCACATCTTAAGACGGCACTTACCTAGGCTATACATAGATCATTCTTAAAAAAAGTATAACATGTCTACCATAAATAGCTCCGGCTGCAGCGTGCTTCAAATCTGGCACAAACGATAATCGTCGAAAACCCGTCGTCCTTCCTCGCACCTTCGGGATTTATTTCTTTAAACCTAAGCATGCCAGAACATTGAAATAAACGACATTGTCTTTCGTAAGGAACGCAGCACCGCGTGTAAAAGTTTGAGAAAAAAAAAATTATGAATCTACCCCACTACTTGAAATCAAATGAAACCGTCCGCCGGTCTTTCGAAGTTCGACGAAGGTCAAACTTTTCCCCTAAAAGTTCGAAGTTCGACGAACTTCTGACTTTTCAGAATTCGAAAGTTCGAAACTTTTAGAATTCTCTTGATAAATAAGTTCGAAAGTTCGAAATTCATCGAATTTTTTGGTCAGTCAAGTTCGAAAGTTCGACAAGCATCAAACCTTGCAGCGCAATAAGTTCGAAAGTTCGAAAAAGATCAAATTTTTTAGCGTAATAAGTTTGACGGTTCGAAAAGCGTCGAACTTCTTAGCTTAACAAGTTCGAAAATTCGACCTCCGTCGAATTTTACGATATAGGCAATTCGAAAAATCGAAATCTTTCGAACCGCTTGATTCGATCATCGAAACTTCGATTTGAAAAAAGTTCGCGGCATCCCTAATCTTGTATGCATACAAAGCTAAACTGTATGTTAGTGAAACATGCAGTTTTTGACGTCATCCACCCGAGGAAAAAAATATAGGAAAAACCTGTGAACAGGTCTGAAAAACGGAAATAACAAATTGGTTCGGCTGATAATCGCGAAAAAATGGGGGATGGGTGCTTGTCCGGTCATCAGTTTCACTTCAATGTACTGTGCATATTTTCTCAGATCTTACAAACTTAAGAATGGGCACCTAGTGTGGAATGGGCGGATGCGCGGTATTCTACGGTAATGGAAAACTAGTTTTCTTTCAAATTTATATTTTATAAAAAGTTGTAGGCAGATTAAATTTTCAAAACAAAAATAAATGTTGTATGTTGTTACTAGGGGATGTTTGAGTAGCCAATGATGGTTGCAAATCGCATGGCCAATTGGCTGCAAACTGACAGCCAATGATGGCTGTCAGTTTGCAGCGTTTCGGGCCTTTTAGGGGTACTTTGCTCAAATCAAATTGTTCCCAAAGAAAGGGAAAGAGAAAGAGTAAGCTAGTTCAGTCAAAAGGAAATGAGAACTAGCACATTGTATGAAAAAATTATTAAGGTAGCATTCCGTTGCATTTTCATTTTCTGCTTCTTTAAATTGTGTTTTCTCTTTGCACACGACGTTTCTCTCGCCTATTGTAGTCGCACATGCTTGTCACCCCTTGGGGCATGGTATGACTGAGCTGGAAACCCGTTAAATAAACTATTGTATTTTCCCAATTAAATAAATTATTGTTTTTATATTTTTGGAGACTTGCACTTTTGATCCTGATCAGCATGCACTCTAAGAGAAGCATATCACCAGAGAGAACTAGAAAATTAATTGCATGGTCCCTTTAAGATTTTAAGGAACAGATTATTTCTGTAGCATGATTGCTAATCTTTTTAAGCAGCATAAAGTTGAACTTTGTAATTGATTAAATCTGAATGCTTAGAAGGTTTTCCGTTCGCCATACTTCATTTCACGTCAAGATGGGCCGCGGAGGACACAATGAGCCATCTAAGCCCATTCAGTGCCATGCGAGTGTCACGTGACCTCTAGGAGAGCTGCACCGACACACAGGGTGCATGGTCACATGATGCGTTCTCAGCGTTGGATTGGTTAGGGCGGCTTGTAGTGTCTACTGCAGTCCATCGTAAGCTGAAGCAGAGTATAATGTCCTGCAACATTTTTTGTCCAGTGTCTCTCTTCCCAAATCTAAATCTAATCTAAACCTGTTCAAACAGTTCTAATATATGTGTGCTACCCAAGTTCTGTCCATTGTTCTCAATATACTCATCGCTTGTTTATTTGGTTGTGTGTGTCTGTTTCCAGTGTCAGTGGGGCTTCTGTATCCGTGCGTGGACCACAAGCTGGGTGAAGAGACCATACCCCACCGGTGGTCCGACGTCATGAAGTGCATTGCTCTTTTCGTCGGAATCAACCAAGCCAGCGCTGTATCCTTTTTTCTTTTTTTTTTATGGTCCCTGTCAGGGAGCTAGCTGTACACTACAGTTCTTAGCTCTGAGAAAACTCGCTCGCTGTATTTTAAACCATGCAGCCTTGTTTTGGTAAATCAAAATTGCATATAGAATGCCAGATTATAACATCTTTACTGCGATGCAAGATTGAGTAAGCGTTGGAATGCACTCTAGAGGCTGGTTCAGACATTAACATTCGAGTGTAACTGTCTGCGTTACGATCTCTAATGACTGTTTACGACGAGATGGTTGCCACGGGCAATCAAGGTCCACGCAATATGTCTTAACGTAACCAGCCTGAAAAGACGCCGATACTTAAGTCCCCATAAACAAGCTGAAACACTTGAAGAAAAATTGAGCTAGGAGTGACCTTTTGTATAATGTCACCTGAATTCAAACATTGTACTCTAAATTGGACATAAGTAAACATCAACTGCTTTTATACAGAAAATAATAGGCAGCAATTGCACCAGTGCATCCAGCGAGCCTTGCAGTTGCCCGTTGGTCAAGGCATTGTGACATAATTACTGGTCTACCTATTATGGATCCACTATAGAAAACACACACTGTTATGACATGTGTTGTATTAAACCAAAAAGGAAACAACAAAATTAATTTTGTTAGTTTTGGGGGAGGGCAATCGGGTCGCATCAAACTTAGGCTCTGAGGCAGTGAAAAAGAAATCTGTACATGACTTGCAAAGCCTCGATTCCCACTCTAATTTAGGTGATGACATCAAAGTCCTTTGTGAAGTTTTAAGAGGAGTAGCGTAGCGAGCATATATATTACTTCACCACTATATTTGGGCTGAGAGGCCTACTTTCAGTTATTTGTGATTACAAATTGGTGGTAGGCAGCAAATAATATGAATTTCCTTATAACACATTTTTTTTGTGTGCCCCAAGTCTTGAGAATTATGCACTACTATAAACGCATGATTGGTGGTGCTTTCCAAGCTCGGAACAACTAACCTTCAGTGGTCATTTGTGGGATCGTGCCTGACAACTTGGCAGTCATGTAAACCACCGATGAAACCAGAAACAAGTGTGTAAATCTAGACAGTGATAGAGAAAGGAACAAACACGGTTCTGACCAAGGCGCTTGTGGGCCTAGTGTGTGCACAGCATTTGCAATTCTTTTTAACTTTGCATCTTGTAGAGTTGCTGACAGGACGAGAATGTTTGTGCGTCTCCTTCGGATGTCCAACCTTCAGCACACGCCTGTTGCCCTCTGTCGTTGATTGGCTGCATTTGCACACTCAAGGCTCAAGAAATGTTGAAACACCGCCGAAGGTGGAAAGCTTTCACTGGAGGTGCAACAGCTGAAGGTCCTCCGTGCCTTTCTAATCCTCTCTGTGACTATAGTGTTCTACAGGGTGACTCAAGGAGACGCCAGGCTCTTTAAATCGACCGCAAAATTCAATTTCTTAACCTATCGCGCTACGACTTTGTGCAGCGTTGCCCACAGATGGTGCTTTTTTTTTTATAAAATTTGCAAGGAGCAAACTTACCTGAGGAAAAAGTAAAGAAAGAAAAAGGCTTTGCTCCTATGGAAATGCAGCAATGCCGCCGGTCTTCAAACAACACGGCGCCGTTTCGCACGGGAGACAAGAGATGGCGCAACGAACGCCGCCAACGAACGAGCATACGGCACCGAGAGCCGGCGTATTTAGCAGACAATCTTTTAGACTCAAAAGCGGCGCGCGTTCCGCAGGCGGCGACAGTCGCAGAAACAAAAACAGGCACGGTAACAACAAGGAACTGCAGTTCCTTGTCTGCTAAAAACGCCGGCTCTCGGCGTCGTCTGCTCGTTCGTTGGCGGCAGTTGGCGTCGTGACCGCTTGTGCCAACTCTTGTCTCCCGTGCGAAACGGCGCCGTGTTGTTTGAAGACCGGTGGCTTCGCTGCGTTTCCATAGGAGCTAAGCCTTTTTCTTTCTTTACTTTTTCCTCAGGTAAATTCGCTCTTTGCTAATTTTACAAAAAAAAAAAAATGCACCATCTGTGGGCAACGTTGCACAAAGTCGTAGCGCGATAGGTTAAGAAACTGAATTTTGCGGTCGATTTAAAGAGGCTGGCGTCTTCTTGAATCACCCTGTATAGTGGCACATTGCACGTGCACGTGGGGTGAAAGTTCTTTAACGCCGGCTGCAGAAGATTGAGCTACAGAGCGACTGGCAGCCGTCGCTGTCCCTGGTGCTGCTCTCGGTGAGCCTGTGGTGGCTTTGCGACAGGACCCACAGCGGGTTCGGGCTGAGCATCCTGACTGCCCTGATAGCCACCCTGGTGGCACACTTCCTCGTCTACTACCGCATCGGCAGGTGGGTTCCTTTCTCCCTGCTTCTCAGCACCCCTCCCCTCCCTTTCCTTTTACACTGTGGATTATGCCTAAAACGAGGACAAAAAGAGTGGCATAGAAGACAGGCTGTAACTTTCAACTGAAATTTATTATAATACACACATAAGAATTGTAAAAAGTGCACTTGCGCAAAAAGGATACATTTAGATTAAAAGCCCGAAGCAGCCGGACGACACTGGTGAATGACGGAGGCTTGGCTGATAAAGGCTTGCTCCTTATCTTGAAGGGCTATAGAAGGAGTGTTGACACAGACGGTCGATCCATGTGATTTAATCATGAAGGCTTCATATTTTTCACGTGCTAGTTTTGTTTTAAAGCTCCCCACAATCTTAGTTCCTGGAAAATCTGGGTGGCATTCGCATTTATCACAGTGTACAGCCAAGTGGCGAGACGGGGATTGCCTAGTGGCGGCTCAGTCCTCTCGAGTTCTATCATTCATGCACCCTTTCTTTTGTTTGTTGCCTCGTCATTTTACAGTGACAGCCATTATAGGCACGATTTCGCAGTGGCTCCCCGGATGTGTGTCTTCTGGGGTTGTCGTGGCTGGGAAAGTCCTCCGCTAAGTTTAGTGGAAAAATTTCTCCACTAAACGTCACATGACGCCATGACATTGTGGTGTTACATGACACCATAATGTGACATTGTGAGGACCTTTTTACATCACATGGCACAATAACATGACATTGTGGTGACACTGTTTCATCATGTGACACCATGACATGACACTGTGATGGCAGTATTACATCAAGTGACAGCATAACATGACATTGTGATGACATTGTTGCACCACATGACATCATAATGTGACATTGCGATGGCACTGTTGAATCACATGATTGCATAACATGGCATTCTGATTACACTGCTATATCATGTAACACCATGATGTGACATTGGGATGACACTGTTGCATCACAAGACAGCATAATATGACATTGGGATGACACTGTTGCATCATGTGACACCATAATGTGACATTGTGATGACACTTGCATCATGTGATACCATAATGTGACATTGTGATGGCGCTGTTACATGTGGACAAAACGCCAACTTGGGCAAGTTGGTTATCCATGTCTCAAAATAACAGCACCAAGTAGGGGGTTACATACAAACACACGTCACCGCCGGCCACAAAAACAGTCACAGCGGACAAAACACTCACACAGCGCTGACTCACAACTCAATCGATATTTGCACCTCTTTTTCATATATGTATTGTCGATAAATTTGTGAATATGTATCGAATGTATTACAAACACGTAGATGAAAAAGAAGTGCAAATATAGATTGAGTTGCGAGTCAGCGCTGTGTCTGCTGTGATTGTGTCACTAAGTGATTGTTTTTGTAGCCGGTGGGTGACCCATGTTTGTATGTAATCTTCTACTTGCGCTTTTGTTTTGAGGCTGTTACATCATTGACACCATAACATGACATTCACTTCGCTTCACTTTATTACCTTAAAGACCGTAGTGGGGGTATTACATAATGGGTGGGGTGTACAAAATAAAAATTTGAAAAAGTGCGACATGAATTCATTGAGATAAATTGAGGGTGACATTTCCTATGAAACTTGATGGGCAGGTGATGGCAGCGATCTTGTAGGAAAGGTTGTTCCGGTCTTTGGCTTCTGGGGAAAAAAGTGAGGCAGAAAAAGTGAGTGTGTGGGACTCTGGGTGGACAACCTGAAGCAGATGACCGGTACTGTGGGGCCTGTGTGCGGGGGGTATGATGTAAAGTGTGATACCAAGCAGAGAGTAGAACTTGTGAAATAGATAGAGGCTGGAAATGTGGCAACGACAAGAGTTAGCGAAGATGACTCAGAGTTTAGTAGCATTACACTGACATTGAATGAATCTGGTGGTGCGATTTTGAGTGCGTTGATAAGGTATACTTGGTGTGGGTTCCAGATTGCGGATACGTAATCAAGTTTGGGTCTGATAAGCGATTTAGAGGCAGGTAATTTCACGTGTTGCGGTGCATGACATAGGTGACGTTTTAAGAATCCCAGGGATCTGTTTTCAGAAAAAATGATTTTAGTAACATACGCACGCCATGATAGCTTGTTACAGAGGGTAACACCAAGGTACTTATGACCCAACTAGCTCTTTAGGAACGTGAAGGATAGCATGGGGGAAGGATACAGGGTTACGGTGACGCTGAAAGGACATTACTTCACATTTGTTAAAATTAAGAGGCATTAACCACCTGTTGCACCATTTTTGTATGTTGTTTAGGTCGTTCCAAAGGATACCTCAATTGAAAATGTTAATAACTGAGTGATAAATAAGACAATCGTCGGCGCATATGAATATGACACATGCATGGGTAAGTCGTTGATGTAAATTAGAAACGAAAGGGGACCGAGGATGGATCCTTGGGGTAAGCCCGCTATTACTGGGAGAGAATGAGAAGACTGGTTACTGGAAGTGGTTTTCAAGGAATTCTTGAATCCAGTTTAGGACGTTTATATTTATGTTCAACTATGCAAGTTTATATATTAAGTGCTTATGAGGTACTTTGTCAAATGCTTTTGCAAAGTCTAAAAAAAGGCACTCGTTCGTTTGTTATGTTCAAGATTAGTATGCAGATCATTAATGAATAGGGCCAGTTGGGTTTTGCAAGAGAACTTCCTGCGAAATCCGTGTTGCAAAGAATAAAAAAAATCGTTCAAGTCCAAGAAATGTATGATCTGAGAGTAGATGACATGTTCCACGATTTTGCAGCTTGTTAAAGAGATAGGGCAATAATTTAATGGGGAATCTTTGTTACCTAATTTGTAGATCAAAACAACCTTTCCTGCTTTCCAGTCTTCCGGTAGTGCGCATGAGGAGAGCGATTGCGAGAAGAGTAAAGCCAAATATTCTGCAGATGCATGCCTAGAATGTTTTAGGAGTTCTGAATTCATATCATCTACACCAGCTGATGACGACAACTTGTAGTTAACAATAAGACTGTGATGGCGTAGGCGAGCTGGTGTAGATTCACTATTTTTTAACCACCTGAGACTTGGTGGAGAACTAGAAGAACTGAAAGTGGAAGGGACAGGAACAGAAAGACAGAAGGCGTCGTCTCAAACTCGGCTGAAAGTTTATTTAGTAACACTTCCATATATACCAAAACCCCAAACGTTATAGAGGACTTGCAGTTATCTATCACAGAAGCAAATCCCATCGGTAAAGAAAGTAATGGGGGGCATTGCACACTTGATATTAAAAAATAGCGTAGGGACCGGCACACTAGATTCTTTATTAAAAACAGATGAGAACGCAATATTAAAAATGTTGGCGCTTTCGGTGTCGGTAACTATGTCACCGGATTCATAGTAAAATTAATAGTGCGCGTATGTTCAGAGTTTATCGTCTTCCAGAACTTACTAGGGTTCTGAATTAAAATGTTGGGAAGGTCATTGTGAAAAAGTGTGTCTGGCGTTACGAATTGCAGCTAGATAAGCATCTTCACCATTGAAGTATTTTTGCCATGCACTTGTGTTTCCATTTAGCTTGGCGAAGCAGAAAAGACCTTTTTTCTATTGTTTACTCGTTTGTGATTTAATTGAACCATGGTTTTTGGTGATTTGCATGAAGAGGGATTTTTGGAATAAATGTTTCAGCCAATGCTTGTTCTTGAAAATAGACCATTTATCATGAATTGATTGATTGCAAAATGTTGCTTCGAAACATAGAAGATAATTGAACAGCTCATTATTAATAGCATCATAATTTCCTTTATCGTAAAGGCGAATAGTCTTCTTGTTTGTTTGGCATATTATTGGTGTGAACTTAAAAACAGCATGAATAGCTTTGGGGTCACTGATTTCTCGGAGGTAATATATAGACAACAAACCATTTGGATGACTGGTTAGTATCAAGTCTAAAATGTTAGCAGAATCACATGCAACACGTGTCAGCTCTGGTACAATCTGGGTGAGGTCAAAATTGGGGCAAACCTCAGTGAACTCATTTGTTTCTGTAATGCTAACTATTAAAGGCATGGGGTTAGTCCAGTCCAGGGCTGGGCAGAGATACTCCGAAAAGTATTTGGGAATACAAATACTGGGATACATGTATTTTAAGGCCCAAAATACAGATACTGAGATACAGTTGCCTTTTATGCAATCCCTGAGATACTTCTGCAAAAATAGCGAAAAAGTATTCCGGAGTACAGATACAGATACTTATAGAAATACATTTCTTTCCGAATGGTACTATGTGGAGAGGGTATGGCAAATGCAAATGGTAACTTATGCTTGCGCTCCTCTTTTCGTGGCTTTTTACGCACTTACTCTTACATCAAACTTTTTATTTATCAAAAATGCCGCTAAAAAGTCACCCCCGGTGAACCACATAGTTACTGATTGATAAAGACTGCGTGCCATGCTTCACAAAAGGCGTCTGCCTGAAATTAATTCTGTTTTACCTAAAACTGTTGTCTTATATGCTTCCGAGTTACCCATAGGACGGGTACATTGTTACAGTGTTCGCTCTGCTAACTTAAAAAAGAGCGGAGGGCTTTGTGGAAGGAGCTTTTCCTGTTATACTTGCAAATACCCTTTTTTTAAACCACAATTTTTTTTTTTTTTTATCTTAATGGTGATTACTGTGATGAATCATAGGGTGGGTTCATGTTATAAATTCTTAAGCATTTTGCACCAAGCAGATGTTTCTATTTTTTATATATTAAATCCATAAAAAAAAAAAAAGCTGGAGGTGCACCTAAGCACTTTTTATGAGTTGTGAATGCGAACGCAAGCAAGCCGCTCGTCCGCTCCGTTTTGTCGTGTGCTTGTCCTCTCCCTTTGTCAGTAGCTGGATACTTGTTGCCGGTCAGCACGCGTTCTCCCCTGGGCACGCTGACCTTGGATGCTCCGTGTTAACGGCGCGCTGATAGACACGCAGCACCATGGGGTGAGCAGTCGTGGAAACTGACAAGCACAGCGGCCAATGGAGCCCCGTCGACGCGCGCCAGCCAATGGAACCGGAGGATCGGGGAAACTAGGTTCCGTTTTCGTACTTCAAGCTGATAACGTCAGCTCGCTCCATGGGAGAGTTAATGCTTTCACAGTAAAACAGTAACAAATGTAACGGGATACCTAAGTATGGCAAAGTATTGCAATACAAGCGAAACACTGTAAATGTATTTCATTACTGAGATACAAATGCATTTTTCAAGAGTATCTCCAGACACAGATACAGATACTCGAAAGTATCTCTAAAATAGTATCGCAATACATTGGTATTGCAATGCTACCACACCCTGGTCCAGTCAATATTGTGGAAGTTGAAGTCTCCAAAAAGAAGATTGTGTGCATTGGGGCTCTCTGCAACAAGTTTGTTATTAATTTATTAATGCAAAAGCATTTATTAATGCAAAAGTTATTAATGCAAAAGCATTAACTGTCTCATGGAACAAGCCGACGTCATCAGCTTTGAAACCACACCAAGCGGCTCTTAAATCCTTCTCCAAGTCAAGCTAGTTCCCATTTGCCGGTTAGCCACAGCACCTTTTACACCGCTTCGATCCCATTGGCTAGCAAGCGTCGGCCAGGATCCCATTCGTGGACATGCACCGTCATGGTCGTTGAAACTGATGCTGCATATCAGTTTCAACGACCGGCCACCTCATGCCGCTGAGTGTCCGTCAACGCCAGTAAGGGCGCCAACACCCGTGTTCCCCTTCTTGTTCCCCTTCTCCAGGGATTATTTTCGTCATTCTTGTCCAGCTCGCTTGATCCTTTGCATTTGATTGCATTATAATAGTAATGTACATGCTTTTGCATTCACAACTCATAAGAACTGCTTAGGTGTACCTCAATCTTTTTATTAAGTTTTCTGAAAAATATTGGATTATTATGTGGACATCTGTAACAAATGCCTAGAATAACAGCTTCAGGTGTAGCATGGCAGATAAGCCATAAAATTTCAATTTCAGATGCAATGTTGACAACAGAACATGGAAATTCCTGACTGATGGACCTGCATCATGTGACACCACAATGTGACATTGTGATGACACTGTTGTATCAAGTGACAGCATAACGACATTGCGATGACACTGTTGCACCATGACGTGGCATTGTGATACACTTGCATCACATGACAGTATAATATGACATTGTGATGGCACTGTTGCTGCAAGTGACAGCATAATATGACATTGTGATGGCGCTTTTACATCAAGTGACAGCATAATATGACGTTGTGATGACACTGTTGCATTATGGTGGCATCACAATGTGGCATTGTGATGACACTTGCATCATGTGACACCATCATGTGACATTGTGATGACACTGCTACATTCAGTGAAACCATATTGATGACATTGTGATGATAGTTATATCATGTGACACTATAATGTGGCATGGTGATGACACTTTCATCACTTAATACTGTGGCATCATATGGCATCATGGTGTGTTTGTGTCTACAGGGTGTCACAAAAAAAAATTTACAGGTTTTTGTTTTCTGAAAAAAATAAACTAGGCATCGCCGAACTCTCATTCCCTGCCCAAAGGTAATGCCAGAGGTCACAACCAGATGCCAAAGTTTCAGCCCGATCCGATCCTTATTCAAAAGTTACCAGTGATTTTCTGAAACTTTCATTGGGAAAATGGCGACCGACGGAGTTTTCGAATACATGGGGCTCTATAGGCACCAGAAACTGAAAATGGGCAAACATGGGCTCTATTTTCCCATTAAAATTTTCAGAATATCACTTATAACTTTCGAATAAGGTATCGGATCGGGCTGAAACTTTGGCATTTGGTTGTGACCTCTAGCGCTACCTTTGAGCGGAGAATGAGCGTTCGGCAATGCCTAGTTTATTTCTGCGTAAAAAAAAAAATTTATTTTGTGACACCCTGTAGATAGTGTGTGTGTGTAGCGCCTAGCTTGGCTGTTGCGGCAGTTCATTTACAGGACGCAACAAGGAGACGAGAATTTTGTTTTTTGTTCCTTCCATAAATAACAATATTTTGGCCTTTGCATCATTTGTAACAAAGGGTAGTCACCGAGGCTCCCTCAACATTTTATTATGCTTAATTGACTTCTGCACGGTCTGCCCTGTTTCGTCAGGTGCTCCGACAAGGATCTGACTTTCGTGCGGTCCTGGCTACCCTGTGTCTTCTTCTCGGGTGGCATCACGGTGGGCAACATTGGAAGGCTGCTGGCATTGGTGAGCCCTTGTCTCCTTACTGGTCTGTAGCACGGTGCCTCAGTGTACCAGACAGTGGTGTCATTGCCGTGTAGGCAAAATGCGACGGAAATAACTTGTTGGTTGTATTTGGTGGAGTCTGCCTGGTTGCACCAGAGAACCATGCAGTACCTGCACTGGATTGGTTTGGGCTTGGCTGCAGTGTGCCATCGCTGCCTTGTACTATCTTCCATTGCACCTTATGATGGACTGCAGTGGATGCTGCAAGCCATCACTCATCACTGCCAATCCAGTGCTATGCACAGTATCACATCGCTACATACTTCACGTGTCGCTGCACCCGTTCCGAAGGTCGCAGGACTCCGCACGGCATTGGATTGGCTTCAGTGGCTCGTAGCTTCCTCTGCAGTCCATCATTAAGCGGAGCAGATTATACCATAACATCCCGTAAGGGAGTTCTCCCCCTAGAGATCGCCGATCCCGTTTTTCTGGCTAGATAAACAAACATAAAAATTCCGAAACACCGCCCACGCCCCGATTCCCATCGGACATTGCGCAATGTTTGACGAGAATCACATGAGCTGCACGGTCTGCAATACCGGCACGTGTGACAAGCAGGTTTGCAGCGGGCTCCCATGTTTTTCTCTGCAACCTGCTTACGCAATATCGGTTCCCATGGCACGCAAGTTTAGCCGGTTTCTGCATGTTTATCACGCTGTGAAACGTCAATCTGGTGTACCTGCAGTCTGCATTATCTTTTCCCATGACGGTAGTTTGTAGCCGATTCTCGCGTATTTATGAAACGCTAAATTTTCGTGTCCGCAACCTGTGGTATCAGTTCCCGTGTCACATGGTTTGCAGCAATTGCCCCTTGAGTTTATCTTTAATTTTTTTTTAAGTTTTGCTGTCTCATCTCCTTCCTTACCATTTACAGTCAAACCTCGATGTAACAAACTTCTATGTAACGAAATACATAACGTTTCCTAATCACAAGTGTATGCACGCCATGTATTTTTGACCTCCATGTATCGAAGTCCCGTTTGCCGAAATTTCGATGCAATGGAATTTCGTGGACAATTTGTCGCAAACTTATGGGTCCCAAAGGAAATTTTGGGAAGCTCATGCGCTGAAATGGGCACCCAATAAAGCGCAAAGGGTGAAACGGGCCGAATCTGGCAAGTGTGGTGTACAGAACGGCTACGAGAGGACACTAGAGCTGCCGCCGTTTCGTCCGTCGGCTTCGTTCGCACTGCATAGTTTGTTTCGAGGGCTAACTAAAAGCATGCGTTTCTCATTGTCCTGGGCGATGGAGCCTTGAAGGTGATGGAGCCGCCCTTGACAACGTGGACCTGGACGACTTTCTATATGCCGATTCTGCTGTCATTGCGACAGAGGAGGTGACCGACGAGGCGATCGCTAGCGATGTTGTTGGGAACTCGCAAGACGGGGACGACAGGAGCCTGATGAGCAAGACACTAGCGATGTCCCCAGTAACCGTGAAGTGGTGGACGCAATCGATGTCTTGAGGCGGTTCGCGATCACACAGCAAAACGACGACGCGATGCAGGCCGTCTGGCTTTGCGAACGTCGTGTGATGCCAATAATAATGCCATGAGTGGCCCAGATAAAGGTGATGGACTACTTTCAACCGATATAGAGGCGTCCTCGGTGAGTTTTGTGCACCCGAGAAACATTTGTGGAAACTTTCTTTAACGTTACCCCGAATTTCTGTGTAGCGAAATTTCAGTGTAATGAAGTAAATTTCGAATTTTACCCACTTCGTTACATCGAGGTTTGACTGTATCACTTTTTAATTTGGGTGGGTGCCCTTGCGAGAATTTACCGTAATCATTTGCCCGGCCTTTGGTCAACTACTGAAAAAACTTTGCTTCTCCCTTTCGTCATGAAGTAAATACTGACTTTTCCATCGAAGCCAAGTTCACATTTGTTTGTGAGAAGTCCTCTTATTATGGCATTGTTTGTGTGCATCTTTGTTTTTAGCGGATGCGAAGTATTCATCGCACGGGACACATAGAAGCTTTGTGACATTGAACCTCTGCATGTTTTTCCGACTGCAATAATGGCTTGCCATTGCCTCTTGAGATGTGCATGTGTTTCCCTGGTTTTCTGGAGTAGATTGTTTGGCTGTTGTGCAAAGACGAAATTACTGGTTTTAGTTGAAATGGCAATATAGGGGGATATTGAAACAAAATGTTTATGCCTCATTCAGTTTGCAAGCTTAATTAGAACCTTCTCATGTGAGCTGTCTTCCCCCAAAGCAGCACTGTGACACAGAAAAACTGGAGAGTTGTCAGAAGAACTCTACTGTATGAATACTTATGCAGTCAGATTCAGTAGAACTGGCTCAGAGTAAGGGGCAGTGCAATCATTCAGTCCCTGGACATTCAGGCTCACAAAGAGGCAGCTCAGTGGTGCCGTCCAGTAAAGAAATTTGTAACCAGACCAGCATTGACCGTGTAAAGACGGGTTATGTAACAAATGTGTCGGAACACACATTTGGGCGGGTTTTTTTCGAGTACTTCCAAAATTGGGGCACTTTCTACAATAAAATATATTAATCAATTTGAGAGAGGTTATTATTATGGTTGCTGTTGATTATTGTGTATAGCAAGCTGCATAGGCGTATGTTTATATCTTGGAAGATTTGAAATATCTATAACTACAGCTTCAAAGGGTTTCTGTAACCCTTTACGAAGACAATTTCTGGATATTAGAACAGTGCTGCGAATGACTTAATTTTTGTGCAAGCCTAATTTTTATAAATTTTGCAACTTGAAAAGCATATTAATAAAAAAATGTTATGCTAATATAGCGCCCCATGGTAACGAATACATAGCATACCACTCCCAGTCGCAAAAAATTTGTGCCTGCAAAATATTCTTGAAACCCGTATTTGGCAGAATTTGTGAAATATTGAGCCTGCGAAAATAAGGTTTCTTACAGTATACGAGAAGTCGCGAAATGTCAATACTGTGAGGATGTAATCATCCTCATCGTCGTCCCCACATGTCTCGCTCATCAAACTGTGACCCTCATCATCGCGCTGGTTGTGCAAAACTAAGCGCTCGGCTCTTGCGCTGGCGGTAGGACAATGGCGTTCAGAGTTAAACACCTTTCCCGGGCCAGCCTGCTTTGCCTGTTCTTCCTCGCAATACTTGTGCCTTCCACGGTTTTCTCAAATGACCACTTAATCATTTTTATTAAAAAATTTGCTTCTCGTACGAAGTCATTACTGCTTTCAGAGCAAAATCTTCCATATCTGTCTCATTTGACTATGCGCTTCTGCATCAAACGATGCACTCTTTAGAAACACTTTCTTATTTTGCTTTTCAAATGGGGAAAGGGGCTTGGATTGACTTTCTCACTTGCTTCTACCACGCAGGATGGCCAAGACCCCTTCCCAGACAAAAAACACCAGGAGTGAATCTTCTCCGACCTGTCTGGATCGCACCCTTATTTATTGAGACCACCAATCGCCACCGGAGCCGCGACCGCCGATCTCGGTCGCCATCACGGCGGCAAACGAGACCGGCGGCCTGGGGGACCTTCGACGAGTCCCCAGAGCATCGGAGCTCGCCGTCACGAGTTGCGGCCGCAAGTTCCGGTGTCACGTGACAGACCTTGTGCGGAAGTTTCCATCCATCCGCAGCGTGAACCAGACGACAGACGGAGGGAGCCCAAATAGCAGCTTGTGCCAAAAAGCAAAAAAAAAAAAAAAGGGGGTGGGGTGGGGGGGAAGAGTAAGTGCATAAGTGATGCAACGTTTCAGCCAATATTTCTCCCGGAAAGGCGATAATTAATGGGCCCATAGCATGCGGAATACTACTTCTTCATCTTATTTCCCTGACAGTCTTTTTTTTTTTTTTGATTGAACCTTGTTACTGTTTCGTTTTTTTTTTGCTGCAACGTATGGATTTCAGGAATTGTAATTCTTGTTTCTGTGCCACACGATTCCGATCCAAGGTGATGGGTTTGTCATCACAATCTCTAGTTAGGGTCGGCTCTAGAAACGTAAGGTGTGGCCTGTGATTCGTTCTTTAGCGTTCATGTCAGCTGATGCCACGACCTGATTGGCCGTGGACCAATAATGCGATGCTTGGGACTTGCAACGCCCTGTGTCCTGTGGGTTACCATGGCTGTATTAAACCAAAATCTGAAAACTTTGTCACGCTTTTTTTTTTTTTTTGATGCACATGTGTTTTGGCTTTTCAAGCTGCTCTTTTGATCTGTGTCTGGTTGAAGATTTTTGCGAGGAGGACGAACTCCCAGATGACAAATTGAATGCTTTTTTTCTTTGTTCTTCATTTTGTGTTTGTCCTACACGTTTTTGTGTTCTACTGCAGAGTCACAGTGTTTTAGAAACTGTAGTTGTGCTGAGAAAGAGTACCTGCTCCTTCATAAACATGGATGCGGGACTTGCGGCCCACATGCGATAATATTGTTTCGTGCGTGTCTTAAACTGCCTCGTCTTTGAAAAAAGAAAAAAGAATTGCTCGCGCACACTGCAGTTATTGTATGTCCCCGCTGCAGAACTTGTGTAGAGAAGATGTGTTCCGAGAATGTAGGTGCTATACTCTATGCTTTGTTCTACCTCATATGTCTAGAAATCAAAAAAACGGCCAACAGCACCAAAAAATCTTTTTTCCCAAAATGCAATAAGCTTTCTCTTATTGCAAATACCCCATAAATATTAGGTGCATAAGAGAATGAGCCAGTGGTTAGTTTTGTGCTTGAACATGGGTTGAGCTGCTGTCATCTTTCGAAGGCACTTGAAACCGCAATCCCATACCTATAGGCTGCGGCCAGATAAACTACACTGAAGGAGGTGTGTGGCTTTGTTCTTTTATGACTGACTCAATCCACATACTTCATGAATTCTAAGGATTAACAAATTGTCCACATAATTTCTAGAACAAGTTCAACGAAAAGATCCAACACTCTTGAAAAGACGAGGAGTGGAAAAGGTTGGAAAAGAAGAAATTAGTGTCCGAGCTGTGTCTGATCTTTTCCACATTGCTAGCATAGTCGGCCAGTGGCAAACAGCAAAGGCCGCATTCATTGCTGATGGCATGTTGAGCGCCGTCACGATTGGCTTATGGTTGCCCAACGTTCACCAATCACACTTCATTTTTCTTTTCTCCTTTGCCTCCTTCTTAGACCATGTTCTCAGAAAGGAAGAGGGGGTTTGGAAGCTCCCATCCATTTTTACTTGGAAGCAGCATGCACATGTGGGTAATTTGCCAACTTTTAGAATCCGTGAACCTGTAGACAACTGGAAGCCTCTTCAGTGTGGTGATGGTATCGACAGCTGTTTTAGTTTGCTAGAAGGGGGGCCGGCTATTTGGCCTTAAAGGTTGACCTGCAGTTGTCATGGAGAGGGATCTTGCTTCCTTTTCCCCCTCAGCCACCATTCTTCAGAGTGTCAGCTTTGTGCTTATTTCAGATTCTCTTGTCCCCTGAAGTTTCCTGAAGTAGGGGCGCTTCAACTATCCACTTGAATAATGCAAAGAGCAATGACAATACAGAAGTCTTAAAATACATGAATTGAGACTCGTGTGTTGTCCCTCATCAAGTTCTCTGAATCTTGGGTACCGATCCTTAACCTATATCAGTTCTCTGACCTTATGTGTGCTTAGAACAAGATCTGAAATTTCAAAATAGCTTACGACAAAAACTGAAATAGTGAAGTTCGAAATTGTGAAGCTTGTGGCATGCATTCCTTGCTGCACTTGCCCTGGTAAAAATGTAAATTTTATTGAAACATTTTGCTCTTTAAACTGGCACTTTTTTCCTGTTAATGTGTAGGCTTTTATGTTGGCACGCATAGTAAAAAGAGCACTATTGAAAGAGATTGTATCTTGTTATTGAATGCTTAGTTTATGTCTAAGTTTAAGTCGAGCCAGATGGTGAACAAGGGCTCTCTGTGTGTATATATATTTCAAGTGGAGCGTGCAATTACTGTTTTTTGTACAGATGCACAAGCTTTGATGTTTTATTTTCAAAGCGCACTGAAGAAAGCTTGAGTGCCACATCTAAAACAAACACGTTCTAGTGTTTACCCGTTTGTTCGTCCCTGCGTGTTTTGAGTTTTTTGTTTTGTTTGTTTGTTTTGGTTAAAGAGTGAATTGCTGAAGAATAAAATTGTTCTGAGATTTAACCAATTATGATGATTTTTCTGGTTGCGACTCTGGCCGTCTGGTGTTCCACAACAATCCAGACCATAGCCTCCTCTATACTGAAAATACCTGCCCAATGGTTGCTTTGTTGTAATCACGCCTTCCTCACATATTTGCTACTAGGAGTGCCAAAAACCCCATACAGAAAGGCAGACAACGCTTGTCCACTGTCTTCTGCTACAGTGCACTGTAGCTAGTGTAAACTATGTTATCACATTAAGCTACGTGATAACGCAAGTTTTCCACGTTAGGTTACGCGGTATTGTGACCTAGCGTGATCAAATAGGTCACCTAGCTTGAAAAAACATTTGTGAAGTACCTTCAAGATATGGAGTCACGAAGTTGCGCAAAAAACTTCCTCACGCGTGAAACCTTCCAAGGCTTGCTGATGACTGCTGCCTTCAATGTGAAGTGCACCCGCTACCTACTGACGGTACAAAACTTCAGGTTTGTTTTGATGCGGAAATTGTCTTCTGACCCCATAGAATCCTTCGGGTGGCTTCAAAAGTCTGCTGGCAGCAACGACCAGATGTACATGAGTGCTGCCATTTCTGGCCTGGAGAATATTGAAAACAGGGATAATCTCTGCCACCAGGGACAGCAACGTGGCACGCTTGTCGAGCTGGCAAACACTCCCTCTATTTGCAAACAAGAGCGCAGTACAGGACGAAGCAAATGCTTTTCTCAAGGAAGCAAAGGCTGTCCTCGAAGCTGACTTGACGCGAACACGCTACTTCCTTCCCACCCTTGAGATATCGATCATCTCTTTGGTAGGGGGATACTTAGCACGGATGGTGAAGGAACATGCCAACTGCAGTGACTGCTTCCTACTGGTCGTTAAGCAGGCTTCTGTGGCTTCCAGTGACTCCCTCATCGGGGAGGACGATATTATCCATCAGAGAAGCTATTGAGAATGTTGTATGCTCAGAAGAACTTCGTAGGAGGTTTTACTGAGAAAAAGAAATATGCATGGGCGCACCATCCCGGGGGGGGGGGGGGGGGGGGGGGGCGGGGCGGTGGCAAGGGGGGTGCTTGCCCCCCAGCTCTCAGAGTGGGAGGGGAAGGGAGGCAAGGCATGTGTTTTGCCCCCCCCTGAAACAGCCGCCACTGGGAAAGGCAAACACTCGCCGGCGGCACCCAAGGGATACCCATAGCGCCGCCCCCCTTCCCCCCGGCGCTGGTAGCGGAGAGAGAGGTTTGCCCCCCCCCCCCCCCCTCCCCCTCAAATACAAGTTGTATGCCACTGGAAATATGCTGAAAAAGCCTATGCATGCAGCTGGTGAGACTGCGGTGGATAAACTTATGCACCATGGGGCTCTGAAATGTGCAAATTCAAATAAAGATGTGAACCATTACAAAGATTTCCTGCAACTTCTGTGTACTAAATTTTTCACGCAATTTTCACAAAACTACTCGGCATCCGTGACTAACAAGCATGACGTCAAGAAGATCTTCAACAAGACACTATCTAGGCAATCGTTAAAGCTCTAGAACTGCATGCATACATGAAAAATAGTGCGGACCAAAAAAGACCGGTCAAAAACATTAAAAAAAACTGTGCGCTTAAAAAAAATTGCAAATGTATTTTAAGATTTCCGGTCAGAGTGCTGCCGACGGGTGCGCAGATTTTCGGTCATCGGGGACTTGTTCGCGGTCCTGAGAAAAACCACTTGACTGCCACATGTGGTGCGCGGACCCTATGTTTCGCTAAGTGGTCGCTGTTTCAACGTCGTGAAAGTCCGCCAGCCTGTCTGTCTCATTTTTAATTGGTATTGACTGTTTCTGTTGTCGCTACGACTTATTTTATATATAAAAGCTATACTGACGGTTCTCTGCGCTAGTTATGTAGCACGGGTTACGAATGCATTCAATTCACAAACGGCATCACAGTGGACTGGCAGCGCGGTCTGCATTTTTGTATGGGGTTTTGGCGTCTCTAGTAGTAGTAAATATGTGAAACAGGCGCAACGACGACAAAGCACGGGGAAGCCAAGAGGGATTATCAGTATAAAGGAGGCTATGCCCAGACAAAATGTTCCCAGTCAAAATGACCCCGGACAAAAAGGTCACAGTTGAATTTTGCAGCTTGGCTTTCGATCTTTGAATGTTTCTACCCACTGAACACATAGCAAAGAAAATATTGGGCCAAATACTTGTATACAAATGGTTCGTCATTTTAAAGTTAATTAATGCTTCTCAAAGCATACTTCAGTCCTGTGTTTTGACCGGGTAAGCGACATAACCAGCAAGTTCATGCTGTTTATGTAACATAAGTGGCACAAACCTTCTACCGTTGGGGCAATTCTTCATGCATTCAGCTTGTAAGAGAATTTTGTGCATACGAATTCATTTTGTGAAATATATACATCTTTTAGTTTCAATTGTCAGTGATAGTACTTCTGCAGCAAAGCGTTTACTCTGCTGCATACTGCTACACTTCACCGAAATGGTGGAAATCAGCACCAACATTGCACTAAAAGCATTCAGTTCAGGCGTCGCTACACTACCGAATTGCCACTTTGCTTGCGCGGATTCTCAAAACTTTGTTGTATTGCTTAGAACGCGGCGCAATGGGATATGGTTTTATCGAACATAGTCAAGTACTTGGAAGCTTTGGGACATTTCCCGTTCATGGTCTGTTCAGGCGGTTTAGCTAACTCCGTTGAGTGCGCTTCTCACCGAGCACTGGGGCACTGCAGGAAAGTTACGCAAGCGGTGCTGACATAGCGATTTTGTGTTTGTTGCTTCGCCACAACGCAGCTTGTAGAGCGCCCCTCCAGGGTAAAGTGCAAAACCGCGCGTCGTGCACTAAAAGAAGAAAGAAAAGATACTAAAATAAAATGTGGGTTGATTGACAACACCGTTTTTCTTTTTTTCTTTTTTTTTTTTTATGGTGAATCAGGTTGATTTGGTGTTTCCAGGCTACGCTATAGGTTTTAATTTTGTTTATTTCACACCATTAAATAGGCCACCAACTGTTCGTGAACACAGTCAATAAATTAAAACTGAATTGCATGATTATAAATCTCCACCTGTAAGATTTCGTTGATGTGCATAATTAAATTACCTTTACCATGATAATTTAGTTCATAGGCTTTGCAGTGGATGCTAAGAAGCAGGGCCGTACCCAGAAAAAAATTTCGGGGGGTTTTCGGGGACGACGGTGGCCATTTTGAAAGTGTCTGTTGTCTTATTTTCGCCTATGAATCATGTGCATCGGTGGCATATAATGGGGAGTTACAGCAAACCGGAGAACCGGTCCCGGTTTGGTACCCGGTAGCCGACTGGCGCCACTGTGCGTGCGCAGAGGTGGAGATTAAAATCGGCTGGCTGCCTGTGCACCGACCAGGGCCGTACCCAGAAAAAAATTTCGGGGGGGGGGGGGGGGGGGGGGGTCAGAACCCCCTATCCCCCCCCCCCCCCCCCCCCTGGTTACGGCCCTGCTAAGAAGTGTTATGTTGCTAGTTAAGCTCAGGCGGATGGTTTAAGCAAACTGTTTAATATGTAACATACGTGCTCAGAGCAGCGGCTATGGCGATTGCTCGTCAGTTCCAAAACGCAACAGCGCGTGCCACCTCCTGCGAGCGTGCTCACTGGATGTCCTCTTCTTCTAGGATCAGAAAGCCTCATGACATCATAACATGCCCCCTTCTTTTTTTTTTTTTTTGAAGATAACGCTGTGCGATCGCGGCACTTGTCAGTCTCTGTACCATAGCGGCTTCACCACGACGCGTCGACTTCTTGTTTTTTGGTTATCCTGTTGACCTTGTAGACGTGGAAATGTGTTCAAGTGATTCGCCATTTGAAACTGTATGGACATAGTCTTCAGCAGCTTCGTTTGAGACTGTAGGGAAATAGTT
The DNA here is from genome assembly GCF_016920785.2 of Ixodes scapularis. NCBI lineage: Eukaryota > Metazoa > Arthropoda > Arachnida > Ixodida > Ixodidae > Ixodes > Ixodes scapularis. The sequence continues at coordinate 65,507,508 of NW_024609880.1, read as the reverse complement.
TTCAGCAGCTGTATTCGTTTCTGCTGTTCCATGTGCTTCTTTGGTGTGGTACCGGTTGCGCCTGTAAGTCCTCATTGTGTTTCTGCTGCTGCTTGTCCTGGTTCCACTTGTTCTCCTCGGCACGAGACTGTTTCAAAAGGGACTCGTACTGCTGGGAGAGTTCCTCAATCTCGACTCGGCTTGCTGGTGCCTCCAAAGTTCTCGCTGTACCCCCAGTGCCCTCAGTGACATGTTCCAACCACGACCAACTCAACGAGGCCTCCACTTTTTGGTTTGGCGCCTGTACCAACCGTTCTTCAGCCTTGAGATGCTTGTCCTTGAGGAGGCGAAAGCGCTCTTGCAACTTCTGGTTTGCTTGCCACTCTTCTGTGAGCTGAGCACACCTGTCTTCCAAACGGCGTTTCTCTTGGGCTGCCGCGTGAAACTCTTCCTGCAGGTTCCTGTGTCTGTATACAATGTGGTTATACTTGCCCAACAGCTGGGAGTGGTCTGTCTTCAGCGCTAATAGTGCTGCCTCACACTTGGCCACTTCGTGCAGCGCAGTGCAGTGCTCGTTCTCCATCTCCTTTGTGGCCTTGACGTGCTTCTCGCGCTGAGTCTTCAACTCCTCCTCGAGGCAATGTCGTGCCTGTTTTAAGTTCTCAGCTAGCTGTTGAAAATGTTTGTTGTCGCTGACGAGCATCTCAGCTTGCTCCTCCAGGCAGGAAAGTTCTGACCACAAAATGTCGGCTTCGCTTTCTAGCTTTCCGTTGCGTTTTAGGAGGCTGCTGACTTTCTCGTCTAACCTATCGCACTCTCCCTCTGCCTTCTCGGTGAAGGAACTTCCGCCTGCTTCCGTTTGCGACGGATTGTTACACTTAACAGTATTCTCTCTTGCTCTCAAAGTCTCCGCCATCTTTTCGTGTCTCTGCTGCCAGAGGCGACTTTCATCAGAGACGCATCTAATTTTTTCACTCGCATCTTCACAAGATGATTTCCACAGCTGACTTTCTTGAGCGAGGAGCTCGTTCCTAACTGTCAAGGATGTGACCAGTTCCTGAAGCACTGCCAGCCGAGTTCAAGTCTCCCAGCTGACTTGTTTTAAGAGACACTGCAGCTTCTGACGACTGGTTGGTGTGATTGATGATGCTCCGGACAAATGCCCCGATGATGCTCCGGAAAAATGCCCCAAGATCTTGTAACGGCCACTCGTACCGGTCCTTTAAGTACTGATAATTTTGCTGAAGTAGATTGAACTGCTCTTTTTTAGCAAGCTGGTCCTCCAGGGCCTCTCTTTTGCGTTTTGCGATGTCCAGCAGCTTCTTGAGGTACTGAAAGGCACTGAACTCTCGTTGTTCGGAATCATTCTCAACTACCGGCAAGTCCTCGCCACAGTCTTGAAGAAGGACATCCTGCAAAATGCAGTACTCGTTAGAAAACCTTTCAAGCTCAAGCTGAGATGCTTCAAACTTCTTTTGCAGGGTGCCCGCTTCCTCCACCTTGGCATCTACAAGCTCCAGCTGCTTTGCCAAATCCACACTTAGAGAAACTAACTGGGCTTTCAATGCTTCGGACTCCTGATGCTTGGCATGAGAAAATTCTGCTTGCCGTGCTTGCATCTTCCCTAGGAGAGCCGAAGCTGCCTTGCACTCGCTTTGAAGGGCCTGCTCACGGCCAAAGCTCGCTTCGATATTTCTCTCGTGCTCCAAAGACATTCGCTGCATTTCTGCCTTTTCCAACATCAACTTTGAAATCGGGCATTGTCTCTTTTCGGGGCGAGATGCCAGCATGCCCCTTTTTTTCTTTGACCGCCTCTCCAGCTCTGTCGCAGTTTGCGCAAGCTTGGGTGCTTTGATTGATGGAAGAGGCCCAATTGTTATGCCTCCCAAAGGGATCGTTTCATTGGGGTCATTGTTCATAAATGAGTTGGAAGTTTCTTCTACTGCAGAAACACGTCGATATCCGTAGGTTTTCTGCTGTGTCTGGTTGCACATTCGGGAAAAATGTCCAAAAAGTCCACAGGAAATGCAGTGCTTTCCGTAAGCTGGGCAGTTTCGGGGTTGATGGGAAGTACCACATCTCGAACATGAACTTTGCTGTCGGTTGCTGGATTGGTCTCTTTGTGGCTCGGATGGTTGATACCTTCGTTGCGCTGCTCTGAAGCTAGATGGCTGACGATAGAGTCCATCAACTCTAACTTTGTCTTCAGTTTTCTGAATATCATTCACGTGTTTTCTTGAGATTTCCGCTGCTTTACAGGTTAAAATGATTTTGTCTAGTGTTAGACTTGGTTCACGAAACAATCGTTCGCGCAAAGCCCCGCCTCGTATCCCAATGATGATACGATCACCAATGAGCCAGTTTTCTTGAGCTCCGTAGTCGCATTTCTGAACCTGCAGTTTTAGCTCAGTTACAAATTCGTCGATGGTTTGTTCTGGTTTTTGGCTCATTGTGTTAAAAATGGCTGTCGCTTGTGTGACGCTTTTGTAAGGTGCATACAGTCTATCGAATTCGTGCAGTATGTAATCTACTGCATTTTCTCTTTGCCCGCTTTGACCATCTCCCGTTGGCTGCAGAGGAAAGGTTTGCGTAATTCGTCTTGCCTGAGGTCCAAGGCAGTGGAGCAGAAAAGCTTTCCGAGTTGCGATAGGCTTGGATTCATATTCACAGGCTGTCTCGAAGATAAGGTACGATGATTTCCACTCCTCCCATGCTCTTGCTGGGTCATCACCAGGCTGGAACGGAGCCGGCGGTTGTAGGAAAGCAGATGCCATATTGTTGCTGCTGTTGCTTGTTAAATGAAAAATATGGACGTTGAGCTGCTCACCACATCTGACACCATGTTATGTTGCTAGTTAAGCTCAGGCGGATGGTTTAAGCAAACTGTTTAATATGTAACATACGTGCTCAGAGCAGCGGCTATGGCGATTGCTCGTCAGTTCCAAAACGCAACAGCGCGTGCCACCTCCTGCGAGCGTGCTCACTGGATGTCCTCTTCTTCTAGGATCAGAAAGCCTCATGACATCATAACAAGATGTAGTCACACAGAAGTGGGAAGGCGAAGAAGCACTGTCTTTTATTTGGACAGGTCAACACATTATGATAGTATTTGCAGTAGACGGAATGGTAAAGCTTCCGCTCCAAAAGTGTTTTTGTTGCTTCAATACGGACTTTTGGCTGCCCCAAGGGGTGCTCCGAAATTGCTCGAACGAATCGTATCACTGAATAGGAAGTTTCTAACTTGAAGTGTGAGGTCACTGATGAAATTGAGAGAGCGAAGAAAGTGTATGCTACTTATATGTTCGTCTATTTGACTGAATTCGTTGGCTGTCGCTTGGTAAACCGCGAAACGTGGTGTGGATTGCTCTCCGTCTGCCCAACCAACAGCTCCGTGCATTTTATTGTGTATTTAATAATTCGGAAATAAAACAACAATGTGCGTGATTTCTTGAGCGCAGGGGTCGTCTAAAGTAATCGCGGGCGTCGGAAATGTATCAGTAGACATTTGGCGCATAGTTGACATGAAAGAGATTGAAATGACTCTTGGAGAGAAGGACTCTGCTGGAAAATCACCACCCTCTGTTAATAAAATAAAAAAAAAATTATATCGAACTTGTGTTTAATTAATCTTCCGAGTAGCAGTTCATCAAAACATTAAAGATGGTTCAAACTGAAGTAGTTTTAAAACGAATCAATTTGTCAAAAAAATTTACTGGAACATTCTGTCCGGGACGATTTTGTCATAAATCTGAGGGGCCATGCAAATACACTTGTGAGCAATAATTATTTATTAAGCGAGCGTGGCTCAGCTTTAGGGGCACCGAACGGAGCCCGGATTCCTCCACCGTCCCGGTCAATTTGAGGATCTCGGGCAAGGATAAAAGCCAGAGGTTTTTACTAGTGTGAAGAGGCCTGACTGGGTAATATTAACACAGGCTGTATTTATGGGCTGAATTTCTTGCGAAAAGCGTTACGTTTCAGTGTGACCAAAAAACATTGCGCGGATGATCGTGCGAATGGACAAGGTCAGCTGGTTCTCACGGGCGTGTTTACGCCGAAGAGACGCTTGCTCCAGCGAGGCTTCGGCGGCCCCATCCTTGCGCGAAACGCTCGCCCACGCGATCCGATTGCGGCAGACCTTCTGACATGGGCTAGTTAGTATGTGTACCCGTAGCACGTGGCAGACATTTCATGATTGATGATTTAGCCCTCGTTCCGCTTTCATCTCACGTGTTTTCTCTTGTGTTGTAATAAAAATCGCAAGAAAAGCAAGAATTGTCAAATTAGCTGATTGTCTAGAGGCGCTTTGAGCTTGTTTAATTCCTGAGTAAATTAAGCAACGGGAACGACAGTGCACCTGCTCTATCGTGATAAAAATGCCAGCACGTTGGTGGGGCGGTGTTAATTAATATCAGGTCAGGGCCCACAGTTGTCATATAAACAAATCAAATCTAAAGATATCACTGGCAAAACTGAGTTTACAAAAAGCATAGAGCTCGAGTTCAATGAGAGAGACAGTTCTCATTGGAACCTACCTTCAACGGCGCCGTGTGGCGCTGTCCGCGGTGCGAGCAGAAAAAAAAAACGTGAACACATGGCCTCGAAATAGTAAACAAGCAAAGATATTAAGAAGAAAAAAAAAAAAAATGGAGCTTCAGCTTTCAGCCGAGATTGGAGATTTTGATTGTCTATTAAGTTATTTTCCTTTCTTTGACAGTCGTTTTACGTCGCTCTTTCACTACTTTCGCATATTTGTTTCTTTGTATTATTTTCAAGTTTATTTCCTGTTGGTTTTACTTCGAATATTATTTGCATAAACATTTTTGAGACTGACCTTGTACTTGTGAATATTATCACCATTGATTCGGGATCCCCGATTCGGTTCTTATATATTTCTGAGCCGTTACAATTTCAACTCACGGTAACTAATTTACAATGACATGAAAGGTTTGTAGGTGAGTGTGGTCGCGCGTGTCGATTGTATTTTTATATCTACACTATTAAAATATTCGCATATGACTAATTGCCGCTTTTTTTTTTTTCTTTCTTTTTTTGCCTGGCTGCGCAATAATATTAGTGCTCTGCTTAAATATTTTGGGAGTTGGTGTCTCTACCTTTCTGAAGTTAAGAACAACAAACCGCTTTTGCCCGCATTTCCTAGTTTTTATATTAAAAATTGACAAAGATTGAGGTTTTCGTCACCTCTCAACTCCTTCACAACTTCCGAGTCACGTGCGCTGTGACGTGAGAGGAGGACGCGCGAAGTTTAGGGGGTTGAAGCTCTCTCGAGTCTCTCTATGAGCAGCGAGAACTCCCGCTCGCGACCACGTGACCTCGTGCTTGCGCAGCGCGATCAACATGGCGAAAGGAGGAAAGTCTCATCCGGGTCTGGCCACCCCGTCCGGCTCTGCCCCCGTCCCCCTCCGGCTTCTGGTGACTGTTCGCGGTTCGCGGTAGCAGATAGAACTGACGGTTTTGTTGACCTCGGATGGGTGGCGCTACTGAAACACCGTATATTACAATTTTTGTCGATGATACCAGGTTTTTGACGTATTTATATTTATGTTGAAACGACAAGATTTATAGAAAAATAATCTTTTATCGAGCAGGTAATTGCACAACTTGCTATCTTCTTACAAGTTCCCCCTTTGACGTCATGCCGATTGGTTCTCATGGTCGCCGCTCGCGGCTGCAGGTCAGGAAAGAATATAATTTTTGTATCGAGATTACGCGGCGGAATCGCATCATTTCGAAGGAAGGAAATGGGTTTTCTGTCCTTTGGGACAAGATAAACAATGTCAAAAGTAGAAGATGCAAATTCTTTCAACGTTAAAATCGTTGCACAACGTTAAAATCGTTCACAAATAAGTAATTGGTAAATGATTGCATCACTCTTTAAAAGTAATTTGTAATTCTAATAAATTACTTTTCACGTACTGGTAAGTGTAATTGTAGTTAAACTAATTTTGAAGCAAAGTAATTGTAAGTGTAATTAAATTACATTTTGAAATTAATTTACCCATGTATAATCTTAAAGGGTAACTCCGCTCAATTTCGAAAAAATTAGGTTTACATGGGATTCAAATTCACAAAGCCACTACTAAACAAATCTACGTCTTTGGATTCGCGAAATGTGGAATTTCATTTGTGTAATCCTAATTTAAACATCAGCTGATACCGAAACCGAAACTTCGGTTGCGTCAGGTAACATTGGTCTCGGGTCGTCAGAGTCATGGCTACGTCACGTCGAACCACGTGGTCTTGTGACGTTCGGGAGGGAGCGAGAAACAGGACACTCGACGCGTGCAGGTCGCTTCGCATGGCGTGGACGGTGATGGCCCGGGGGAGAGGGGGAAGGGGAGAAGACGAAAGAGGAGAGGGGGAGCGGGGAAACGGACCGATAAGCGCGCAGGGCAGCGCAAACTACCGCATCCGCGTTACGGTGATCACGTGAACGCCCGGTCAGCCAACACCGGGAGGAGGAACTCATGACGTCATCGTTCAATTTCGCTCTGAGCAGTAAAAACAAAAACAAAAAAAAAGTGAGAATGACGTAGTCATGCCTCTGACGTAGTGGCTCAATGTCGGCTGCTCCAACTCCGTGGCATTCACTGCGCTGATGATAAGCGCAATTCCTCCTCTCCCCGCGTTTTCCTCCTTTCCATCGACGGCAATCCTCCTCGCCCCCTGTCCGCCGCACGCCCCACGCCGCCATGTCTGAGCGGGGCCCGCAAGGCGCGCGACGGCGCGCGCCTGTGTGCCAGGCACAACCGGGTGCCGGGCCGTTCATGTTATTAAATACGACGGACCAGAGGTCAGATTCACGAAACGATCTTACGCCAAAAATGTGCGTAAGACAAAACTTAAGAACAAATTCGTATTCACGAAACGAAATTTTCGTAAGTTTTGCGCAGGTTACGACGAAATCCTACGACAGCTCCGAAGCTGTCTTATTCTTACGATCAAATCGGCATGGCCGACAGCGTCGCTCAGTTGGTCGCGACAACCAACGGATGTTTATTTTTCTACGTGCACTTCTCACGCGTCCCGACTTCAAGCAACAAGAATCAAGTAAAAAGTACTTGAAACAGACCACGACGAACGAACAAGAACGCTGGATCCACAGACAGCCGGGAAAAACTCCAAGGGCCACGAGTACGGACTCCGACCGATCGGCAGATAGGCCTAGCAGGCACTCCGACTCGGCGCAGCGATGATCTGACGGTCCTTGGCGAAGACCGTCTGCCCACGACCGGCTGGCGTGCTGAATGGAATATGCCCGTGCGACCCTTGTGAACCCTTCCCGTATTATAGTTTGATCGCTGACCTCAATTCTAGATTAGGCAACGGTGACGAACGCTGTCGTCGAAAAGGGGCTCTCATCGATTCTATCTCTGTTTTGTGTGATATCAAGCTCAAATAAACGCCGTATGGATTGCCTTCGCAACATGGTATGTACACTTTGTTATTAAATTTATTCCATTTTATTCTGACACGACTGCACCTCACTGTCGATCGCTGTAACAGTTCGTGGGTCGCGATGCCGGTCCAACTTTTCTTCGCCGGGTGTCACGTCAGCATCGAGTTGCAATACTAAACGATCGGTCCCGAAGCGCTTATCAATTCGCGGTCCAACAGCGCAAATCCAGCACTTCGATCAAACGCGCGCGTCCGCTCCATAGTGTAAACAAACATTTACGTGGCTCTTGCTGACACTCGTAGTTCAAACGTATCTTTTTTAACGTCGGCTCGCTCCTGCATCTCCGAGGCCGCAAAAAACGCCACGGCAATTTGTTCCCATCTACGTCGCTTTGCAAACGACTGCGGGCCGTCTTTAAAAGGGGTATCCACACGAAGGAGAAATCCGCTCCTTTCCTCCGCGGAGCGCGCATCACGTGAGACATACGTCATCCCTTTTTGGCGCCTCGTGGCGCCGTTCTCTCGTTCTCCTCCGTGGCGGAGGCGCGGAGGCTTCGTACTCTTAGCATGAGAACTCCGCAAGTGCGCGCGGCGGAGCCGGGGACGGAGTTTCACGGGTTGTTGACGTCACGACATCCGTCCGCGGAGTTCTCCTTCGTGTGGATACCCCTTTACCAACGATGACAGTTGTGTTGACTGTAGCGATCGAGTTCGTAGCAGTCAACGGAGGCGGTTACGCATCCCGGCCTCGCCATTCGGGCGAGTTTAAATCGTGTTAGCGTCGACATATCACTGCACGGACACGAACCCCAGACAAGCGGTGGCAGAAACGCCGCCTGTGTTATGAAAAATCCACGTGCTCCGAACGGCTCCGAACGGCTCCGAACAAATGCCGAGCTCTCCGATTGGTTGTTTGTGCTGCCGAAGACGCCGTCGCCATAGCACAAGCTCCGTACGACAACGACGCCTTCCTCCTCTCACTTAAGAACGCGTTTGTGAATACCGATTTCTCCTCTTCTTACGACGTTCTTAACTTACGAACTTCTTAGCTAAGTTGTCGTAAACTAAGAAGCTCTTCGTGAATCAGAGGCCACCTTTTTAAAGAGAGTTTTGTTTTCTGACATGAAGAAACTAGCGTTTGTGCACCTTTATTGGAGTTTTAAAGTACGGGAAGACGTCTCTATCGGCAAATATAATAGCGCGAGCAGAGTTGGAGTCGCTTGGGCGTAAAGACAAGCTTTCTTCAATTCCACTAAACGCATACAACAACAAAAAAAAGTTTTTTGGAACATCGGCTTGGACTCCGAAAATATATTTCGTTTACCAGTTCATTGCAGCAAAAGCTGAGAGCAGGCACACGATAGAATGCACCTCTCCCTGTGTCTAAATAGAGTTTCGTGGGCAAGGACTGCGTTGCTAGCGGGAGCTCGTGCCGTCGCTTTCAGCATCGATTGAACACGCCCCTGCAAGGCTCGCAATCCTTAACGTACGCTCTACTAAAACGTTTTAGTATCTTAAACGAAGTGCATTTGGAGAATCGGCATCGCTGGAGTTAGGCAAATAAATGACATCACTATTCGTGTAAAACAGGACTTTTCGGTAATTTTTAGCATTACCGATCGTTTTGTCAGTCCAGCAGCTTGGTTTACTTCATACACATTTTATAAGCGTCAAATACTACCTGCAACTGTGCACATGCGCGCGGAGGAAAATGCGACGTCTGCTGTTTACGCGCTTCGTGCATAAAACTACACGTCAGATAAATAAATACACTCACTCGTGTCCCCTCCGTTAAACTGAAAAATAGCGTGTGCTCGGTTGCTTTGCCATGCAGCACGTTTCTCATTTATCACATATATTAGTGTTTTGACGTTCTCAAGCGCAAGGTACACCCTCGAGTTCACACTCAAAACGCATAAGCTTTGCCGCACACCTGCGGGCGTACCTTACTGCGTGAGTTACAAAACAAAGACAGAAAGATCCTTCAGCAAAGCCTTTTAAAGTACAAGAGCAATTTGTTTTACTGTCAATAATGGATGTTTTAATAATCACAAAAAACAAATCACATACAAAGACGAAGACAAGAAAATATTTATTGCTACAAGGCAAAATATTGTACATTCGAAAGAGGTCGGTCTGAAAAAAATGGAAGGATCTGCATATGGCTTGAGTTTCTTGAGGCCAGTCTTTGCCAAGATCACTGGCACAAACTGATCGTTCGTGAAGCGATCCTGAAAAATAAATGCAGCATCGCATATTTTTAGTTGCCATTTGTGAAGCACCGATCGCGGAAATATGTTGCACAAACAAAATCGCGAGGTGCTCGATCGTTGGTGACTCTCCTTTCACTGAAACAAGATGCACGCAGTAACACTACAATCCTTTTGTTTTTTTCTTTAGTGGCACCCTAGTCTCTTGAGCATCGTTCTCAACTCGGCCGACTCAATGCAAGCGAGCTAAAAGTGAGCGAGCCAGTTTCTATGATCAAATACGCGCGAAAAGACGTGTCTAAGTCCTTCGTGCCGGTAATATAGTTCCGTCTTCCGTGTTTGTCTCGTCTCATGATCGTACTACGCGATCTTCATCGGCGAGACCGAAAGAGACTGGTAATACGATTCAGAGTTTGACAATGACTTACCTCGCAAAGTCTCCCTCAAAAGCACTCGAAACTTTTCCGACCGATTCGGTGGAGCCATTGTCTTCGCCGTTGAAGATTTTCCTTTCCCGTCGGATCGACAAAAAAGGCTCTTTCCTTTCGCAATGCTGTTTGTGCAATCTGCAGTGCAGCATGATGGCATCGCGTTGCCGCCGAGGTTGTGGTAAAATATAAAAAAAACCTACGGCCGGGCCGCGGAACAACGGAGCCGCCGCTACGCCTGGCCCAGTGATGGCGTCGGTTTCGAGCAGACGACCGAATCGCGCGGGATCATGGGAAGACAACGGTCACGTGTCGCGCCAGATCCAATGGACCTTTTCCGAGAAGCGTTCTGCGCACGCGCGAGCGCCCGACGCCAAGCGGTGGAAGTCGGCACGAAAAATCGAGGAAACTTGGAATGAGGCTGTAGATCGACCAGTAGAACACGTAATTGCAGCATATATATAATTGTGTTACACAAAAAAAGGAAGTGGACGAAAACAAAAGCACGACGCTTGGGGGGACGCTACGGATTTCCCTCTTTAAAGCCGCGTTGGGCACGCGACGCAGCTCAGAGAGCGAAGCAACTGGTAGCGTAGCTCCCGTTATCGATTGGTAGCGCAGGTAGGTCACTTCCTCAACTTTTATTTCGTGCAGCCACCGCCTGGTGCCGTCGGTATTTGGAAAAGGTCCATTGAAGCGAGGGGAAAGAGAAATTTTGAGAGGGAAAGGGCATCGGCGAGGAGAAATTTCTCTTTCCCATTTCAGACAATGGTTTGCGCAACCTAGCTAGCACGCTAGAGTTGGCAGATTTCGGGGACTTGGCTCGCTTGAAGGTTTGCTGGCCAGTTTATTAAATATATAGACGGAATTAGATCGTAATATTTGACATGGGGTCTTCCTATATGATACTGAAGAGGGCTACATAGTTTTCTAAATATCAAAAATGAATCGGAGTTGCCCTTTAACTGATATTTGTTTCAAGAAATGGAAGCAGCGTTCTCTGACATTTCTTTGATCTTCGATGAAAGTTTAGATAGATTTTCGCCGAAGACGCCCCCAGGTCGGCTGTTTTTGAACTCAAGAAGATGGATCTCACGTTGACAAGGTCTGGGGATAGCAAATTTGCTGACGTATTTGTGTCGCAGCACGGCCGGGTTCAGAATTTTCTTTATTTTTCAAGATCCAGGCTTTCAAGCACCTGAAAGAGTGCCAAGGGGTCTACGACATTGCTTTGAAACAACATGTTGACGCGCATTACGCCGCGGTGGACAAATCCATTTATTTAGCTAAAAGTACAAATGCGCCAAAATTTAAGTTAAAAACTAGCCGGGGAGGCCAGCAGCGAGCCAAACTCTTTCTTTTCTTTCTTTATTAAATGACAAAAAAAAAAAAAGGGGGGGGGGGGGGGGGGGGATCGGGAAAAACTCAGTGTGTTTGTCGCCTGACAGACTTGAAAGTGGTCAGTCTGGCGCGAAGTAGCCATTAATGGCAACACTGCTCCTGAATGACGAAGCGTACATCCCCACCCCACTTGATCTCACGACGTGAGGATGACGCGGTGCGGAGCGTAACACACTAACGGATAGCCCAGCGGCGACTTCGCACAGCAGCCAAGAGGTAGCATGCCAGTGTTTTCGCGCTAATTAGCCGTTTCTCGCTTTTCTTAAGGGCCATATGTGAGCAAGTGTCGCCATCTATTGTTGCACAGAACAAATATTTACACTACTGCCACCTGTCGTCCATTTTGATAAATAAATGGTTGTTATACCCAACACCACAAGGGGCTCTTCGCGATCCAAGGGAGCTAAGAACTGAAGGCGCTATGCGCACCCTCGGAACAGGCAGAACCGATAGAAACTTACACACCACCACTGAATAATGTTAAACTTGCATTTTGATTATTCTGATAAACCATCAGTGTGCCTGATAAATACATAGGCGTGTCGTGTGTGCAGCACATTCGAAACCATCCAAAGCTCCCCTAACCAAGCGTGACAAATCATAACACTTTATATTTGAACACTGTATATTTTGATCCGTCTACTAAGGCATTCGATTTGGTTGATCATTCGAAACTTTTACAAAAACTGAAATTGTACGACATGAGTACTTTTGTACCTTGATTCACGATTATTTGTCCAATAGACACAACTTTGTACGTGTCCTTGGACATCTCTCTCGGCCTTTTGTTACCCTTTCTAGTGTTCCTCAAGGGTCTATACTTGAACTGATTCTTTTGAATGTTTTCGTAAGTGACGTCAGTTGACCTGTTAGGCATTCAGAAATCCTGCAATTCGCCGATGATACCAAGCTATTTAGGCAGATGTTATCTGTGCAAGACCGAGTGAAACTTATGGATGATATCAAATCAGTACGTGACGTAGTCTGAACACGCTGACGCTTAATTTCACTAAGACTGTTGTTATGTCTTTCTTTATGAAGCTATAATGCCTATTAATTTCTGTTATCAAATTGGAAATACCTCGTTGCAAAGAATGGAGTGCATCTGTGATCTAGAAGTTTATATAGACTCTTCTCTGTCATTCAGTGTACATCTCGATAGTATTTTCAATTCCTCCTTTCGTACGTTGGGTATCATTTCTCGAATTATACGTGAGTTTTCCATGTCAGCCTGCATAATACGGTTATAATTTTCATTAATTAGGTCGAAGTCTCGGACCAAGAAATGATCGAAAAACTTGGGGGACGCTTAAGCTTGAAGGGATACTACAACAAAATTTCGGCACCTATATCTTTTTTTGTCTATTGGACACATTGGACACACCAATATTTCATCAACGGCGACAGAGCTCGCGGCAATTCGAGCAGCAGTGACACAAGCGGGAACTGAAAAACCTCAATTTTGGGCAATATTTGTATACTCGAAGCCCGCTCTTTACACCCTCTCCTCGATGAAAAAAAGTAGCCCATATCTACAAATTGCACAAGATATTTTGGAAGCAGCTCGCCAAGCTTCGTGCCAGGGACACCATTTTATTCTACAGTGGGTTCCTGCCCACTCCGGTATGACTGGAAATGTTCTTGCCGACAGAGCTGCTAGAGATGCCCACGGAAGCAATATCATTGTCTCTATTGCATTCTCGAGACCAGATTCAAATAGTATGATAAGAAACAGCGGCCAAGAAATAACATCATTTCTTTGGGAAAACCCTCAATACCACTACAGATATCTTTGCAATATTGATCCTAAGCTACAGTTTCGGGCTCCACGAGGTTTACCAAGACAAACGGAGACCGTGCTAGTGCTACACCGCTTGCGGCTTAAAGTTGCGTATACCAACAGCTACTTTCACAAAATCGGAAAAGCTCAGTCTCCTGAATGTGCACCGTGCGGCGGCGTCCATAACATCCAACACGTAGTCTGCGAATGCGTGGAGTACAGCCATGAAAGGCAGTTAACGAAGAAATACCTCAACATCAAAGAGGAAGAACAAATAAGCATCGACATCGTGTTTTGTCCCTGGATGACATTTTCTGACGGTTATAAGGCCACAGAAGCTCTCCTGAAGTTTTCGAAGAATACTCGTTTACAGCATAGGCTGTAGTGTTCTAAAGTGAACTGAAGTGGTAAATTACGCTGGCCATTGAAACACTCACATCTACAATTATTTTTAATTTTTACCTTGTATCACTTTTTTAATATTCTCTTATACTTCATTTACATCAATTTTGTTTTCTTACCTTTCTTTACTTCTTTCTATTTTTTCTTTGTTATTCCGTTCATTACACAGAGTAGCAAACCAGCACAAGGCGCTGGATGACATCACTGTTTTAATAAACGCCTACTTCTCTCCCCCTTGTTAAAAAAGACACGAAAAGGAATTTTAAAACAAATTAAACGATTAGCAAGGAGCACCTGGTGGATGTCGCTAAAGCCTCGTTTGTAATGCCCTTCTGGGAACCTTGACAGGTAGTGACGATAACTGTCTCGCCGTTTTTGAACCTGACGTCGTCCTGACAGCTCTACGGCCAGCACAAGAGAAGAGGGAAGGGAGGAACTCCCCACTCAACGGGACTCCCTTTTGTTGTGTCTCAGATGTTGCTATTCTCCCTCTACAAGATTATAGAAGATGAACCCGTCATTAAAAATTCACACAAAACCAGCTTTGCGGTTAGTTGCGGTGGCCCGATCACTGGCGTGCTTCGACCGCTTCGGTGGCTGAAACTGTTAGGGCATCCTGACGACGTCAGCCTCGCTGCAGCTTTGCTTATCCCGAGACAAACTACGTCACGATTGCGCCGGATATGACGTGCTCTCCGCTGGCTGCTCTCCGAGCGCTTGCCAGAGTGGGCCGTTTATAACGAAAAATACTGTCATCAGGCTCAAAATATAAACGTGCGATTGCCATTTACGGATATTCTGGATCATACTCATTCAAATTTCGTAGAAGTATCCCTTTAAGAGTGGAACGCGATAGTGCTATCGAGTCCCATTCGCAAAACCTTTTTCATATAAACCCGCGCTCGTTCCCGAGCCGTTCAAGCGCGTCACGTGTCAGTTGCGTCACGCGACGTCACGTGTGACGTCATGTCACTCAACGTGACATGCGACGCCACACGTGGCTGTGAAGTCATGACCCTATCGTCCCGCTAAATTTACTGGTAAATTTTCAGCTAAAGAAGCCGGGAAAACGTTTCGTTAAATTTCCAGGAAACGTTTCTGATAAATTTAGCGGGAAAATTTTCCCGCCAAATTTTGCGGATCGTTAAGGTCATAACGCCACAGCCAGGTGTGACGTCACACGTGGCTGCGCGTGTTGCATTATGGAATGTTTTGGTCCCGCCGACGGCGGATTTTCTGCGACTCGATATCCTAAACGCTATTGCCTTAAAATAACCAAAAACGTTTCGTTTTTTTTTTTTGTTTTTTTTTTTGGTGATCGGTACGTCGGTTGCACAGTTTACTTTGAATATAGAAGACTCCTGTAGTGGTTCTACTTTGAGTGCTGCTAGACGACGCGACTGAGACCTTATATTTTGTTTAAATGCGTTCACGGAGTGAGTGAATGCCCTGGTCTGACTTCAGCAGATAATATTTATGTTTCAAGACGATTTTTGCGACTTTCTCTTACATTTTATGGCAATCAAATCTTCCAAACTTGCTTCATGACACACGTATTCAGAACTTGTATAATACCATCGACGCTTCATGTAGTGACGTTTTAACTCATCTTTTATTGCGTTCAAGCACGTTCAAGCAAGCAGGCGGGCACAGCGACCGTCTTTCGCGTTTTCTCGCGCTTAACAATACTTGCGCAGTAAATGGTTTGGGTATTCGGGTTTACGGGGTAAAAATAAATCAGAATTCACATTCTAACTCATTTTTTTTCAAGAACCTCGGTAGCTTCCCTTTAAGTTAACATTCTCTAGAATTATTGTTCCCCTTTTCGCTATATGTACCATTGTGCATCCTCACAAAACAGACAGCTGTTTATGAACACAAAAAATAAACAAATGAATGAATGAAGTAATAAATAACGCACGCAAATTGCACACACGAAAAATTCTCCGCTTCCTGGGTTTGTCAAATAATCAAGAAACGGTTTTTGTTGTTGCTGTTTTTTTTTTTATGGCTCGACGATTGCAGGGGCGGAGGCGCAGTTACCCTGACAGGTGATCCAATGTTGACAGCGACTTCGGGAGTCCGGAGTGAGCCGTTGTATAAGAGAAACGGTACGCGAAGAGCGTCGGGACGCACTTTCCTTGCACAAGTTCTCGTGCAAACAAAGCATGTGCCATGGGCAAGCACGCACGCGTGTACCTTTGATAACACTGCAGGCAACCTGTGGGTTGGAGTACAGAGTCCTCCGTAGGACGACAAGTGTGCCACGGCTTTAGCCACGTCATGAGGCGTTTGCCCCGTGTGGACATCAAAAACATATACAAAATGACACAAAAAAATGCAGTTTTTTTATATTTTTTTATTGCAGAAATAAACTAGGAATTGCCGAACGCTCATTCTCCGCCCAAAGGTAGCGCTAGACGTCACAACCAGATGCCAAAGTTTCGGCCCGATCCGATACCTTATTCAAAAATTATCAGTAATTTTTTGAAAATTTCAATGGCAATGGAGCCCATTTTTGCCCGTTTTCGGTTTCTGGTGCCATAGAGCCCCATGTATTCGAAAACTCCGTCGGTCGTCATTTTCCCATTGAAATTTTCAGAAAATCACTTACAACTTTTGATTAAGGCATCGGATCGGGTTGAAACTTTGGCATCTGGTTGTGACCTGTAGCTCTACCTTTGGGCGGAGAATGAGCGTTCGGCGATGCCTAGTTTATTTTTGCGGTAAAAATACCCTGTAATTTTTCTTTTGTGACACTCTGTACATCACCACCCCCAACCGCATTTGTGACACGCAGGCTCAGTCCTTTCTCCTCCTCCCCCGGATTGACGAGTCTGGATAAGCCCCTTTCTGGTTGGCAGAATGCCGGTGCAGCAGTATACTACATTTCATCATAAGCCCAAGCGCAGCCGATCCTACGAGTCCGGGGCTCAAACAAGCTGCGCCAAATGCGCAACGTCATGTCATGTCTCGTGGCGTCTTTCTGTATGTGTGCTGTCACCGGCTGATCTAATCAAGCACAATACATGCTCCGTGACCTTGCACTTTTAGTTGTGTCTGAGTTTGTACGTGTCTATACTTCGTTTCAGCTTCGGTCCAAACGCAGCCAAAGCTACAAGCGCGAGCTCCGGGCTTTCATCATCCCTGCCAAGCACGCGCGCTCGTGCAGTGCAAGCACTGTTCTGGGCCACATGCTCGCGCTTGTAGCACCGGCTGCGTCTGGACCGAAGCTGAAACGAAGTATAGCGGTGCGCTGCTGCTGAGGATGATGATAATGATTAGGGTTTTAGTGGTGCATTGATAACGGAGGCCATATTGCGCCAATTCAATGTTGTTTAGCTTGCACTAAACAAAACGGTTTAAGATAACAGTATAAAAAATTACAACTGGTGTAGGTAGCCAGTTTTCTTTAGGTAGTCGAGAACACGGTGAAAAGGCACTAAAGGGCAGTCACTAAGTAAAAACATTGGATGAAAGGGAAGATAACCTCTAAACAGTTCAGGGAAGCTAGACTGGCGCAATTGATGGTGAAATGGGCAACGCCATAAAATGTGTAACACTGTAAGTCCTTTCCCACAATGGGCACAAAGCTTCACATTTTCGTCACGAAGAAGGTGCAAGTGCGTCAAGTGCGTGTGGCCAATTCTATAGGCGGCAGAGCAGAACCTCTACACGCCGTTCCCTGTGAAACGAGCTCTCCCACAGTGCCAAACTGGGCTTAATGACATGAAGCTTATTGTCCTATTCTCTGTCCCATTCCAACTGTCATGACATCAAGAGTGATTTCTTCAAAAACGGTTTCAAATCTTGATGGGGCACGCCACAAGCTGCAATTAAATCCTTGGCAGATGCAGCAGCCAATCTATCGGCTTTCTCATTCCCTGGAATCCCGACATGACTCGGTACCCAACAAAATTTTATGTCATGTCCGAGTCGGAGGTCTCCATATAATTTACCTCGTACATGTAGAGTAAGAAGATTCTTTGTAGGGAGCAGTGAGGACACGGCCAGTAATGCGCTTTGAGAATCAACAAAGAGAATAGCTTTCCTTATATTGTTTTTTAGTACGTGGTCAACAGATAGTAAAATGCCATAAAGCTCGCAGTGAAGATGCTTGCCACACAGTTAAGTTGAAGAGATTTCATGAAAGAACCAAAATGTACGGCGCAGCCAACAAAGGACGAGGATTTCGAACCATCGGTATAGAATTCAGTGTAACCTCTATATGTCTCCTGCATTGAAAGGAACTCCTGCTGGAGAACTTGTGGGGAGGTACCCCGCTTACTGTATTTTGTAAGTGTCCAGTCGCAAACGATAGGGACTTCGTCCCAAGGAGCAACTCTGTCCTTGTAGTTTAGCACAGCAACATCATGAAAAGGGACATGAAGGGAAGCACTGAAATTTTGAATGCGAAAGTTAAGTGGCTGTACAATGCTCGGCTTGTTTTCAAAAAGTCGAGAGAAACGACAGGTATGAATGGCACTGTAAACTGGGTGTTGTGGATTAGAATAGACCCGATAAGCATAACAAAGACTCAGGTACTGTCTGCGTTTCTCAAGCGACATCTGATGTGTATCGGCATATAGGCTTAGCACAGGTGATGTGCGAAATGCACCGGAGGCAAGTATTAGGCCTACGTGGTGAACTGGATCTAGCATCTTCAAAGTAGAGGAACGTGCCGAATCATACACGACTGCACCGTAGCCAAGGCGAGACGGAACTAGGGAGTTGTATAATCGCAAGAGGCATCGCCTGTCCGATCCCCATGAAATGTGGGACAACACATTAAGAAAATTTAAATAACTTAAGCATTTGCGTTTCAACTCCTTCAAATGTGGCACAAACGTAAGCATCCTGTCAAAGATTACACCGAGAAATTTGTGTTCCTGTTGAACAGATATGTCTATGTTATTGAGAAGCAAAGTGGGGTCCAAAGACAGTCCCTGGCGCAATGAAAATGGAACACAAACAGTTTTTTCGGGAGAAAACTTGAAACCGTTTTCATCCGCCCATTTGCTCATCCTGTTGATAGTGAGTTGTAGTTGCCGTTCGCAAATGGAGAGATTACATGAAGAGAAGGAGATATGCACGTCGTCTACATAAAGAGAATAAGATACCGACGGCGGTATTACCCTTGCAAGACTATTGATTTTAACAGAAAAAAAGGGTAACGCTTAAAACTCCTCCTTGAGGGACCCCATTTTCTTGGCAAAAAACATCTGACAGTGTGCCACCTAAGCGAACCTGCGGTTCGCTGCGCTCGGTTTTATGGTGAAACTGGTCAAACTAACTATAGCAGCTAGTGGCCTAGAAACAGGGAGGAGGGGGGGGGGGGATTGTACTATTTGTATTATTTGACTGAATCTTCGTATGTTACAGACAGTACTCGTGCAGGTTTGCGATCTGTGCACCGTTTGCGTGGTGTACGCTTCACACCGCGCACCGGTGCACTGCAGAGAAGAGACGCCCAGAATATAGACATCGTAATTTTATATCTTCAGCTTTGTCGCACCGCATCCGGGAGCTAAAGACAAAGTACTCCTGCTAATTAGGATGGTGCAAGCATCGGAGATCTGGAAACAAAAAAAAAGAAAGAAAAGGAGCTTGAACTTGGTGAGTAGCGATGCAACAATTTTACCTTCCAGTAAGAATGTAAGAATTAAAAAGTGAAAGCCGTTTACAACTTCCTGTAACGCCGAATTGGAGCGCAGCTCTTGAGGAGGAGGAGTGGAGGGTATATTCCTCCTCCTCCCTCGTGATCATGCCTGCTAGTCCTCCTCCCCTCCTGCTCCCCCTCCCTCTCCTTTACCACCTCCTCGTCCTTCAAGCTCCTCCCCTCCCCTCGCCTCCGCCTCCTCGTCTCTCCTCCCCCCCTCCTCCACCTTCGTACTGCTTTCCTCCTCGCCACTGAAGTCATGTGACCCCCTCCCCCCGAGGTCACGTGACCCCCCCGAACCAGACAATGAGGGGAGGAGGAGGAGGAGGGGGAGGAGGAGGAGGGCAGAGGTCCGGGGGGTCACGTGACCTCGAGGGGACGGGATCACGACCTTGGGCGGGCCGTCACGTGACTTCGGCGGGGGGAGGGGAGTCACCCCCCGGGGTCACGTGACCTGGGCGGGGGAGGAGGGGGGAGGAGGAGGAGCGGAGGGGGAGGAGGGGGAGGGGCGACGCCGACGCCGACGCCAACGCCGACGCCGACGCCGCACAGGCTGGAAACGGGTCATATGACCCTCTCCCCCCGAGGTCACGTGACACGCCCGGACCATACTACACAATGAGGGGAGGAGGAGGGGGAGGAAGAGGAGGAGGAGGGGAGGAGGAGGAGAGGGAGGGGCGCGGTTACGCCGACGCCGACGCCGACGCCGACGCCGACGCCGACGGCGACGGCGACGCCGACGGCGACGGCGACGCCGACGGCGACGGCGACGCCGACGGCGACGCCAACGGCGACGCCAACGGCGACGCCGACGCCGCTCAGGCTGGAAACGGGCCCCTAAGAGCTGCGCTCTTAGGGGCCCGTTTCCAGCCTGAGCGGCGTCGGCGCAGCTCTTAGGGGCCGTCAAACGGGCCCCTAAGAGCTGCGCTCTAAAAAAACAAATTGTGTGTGTATACACTCTGGATTAAGTCTGCTTCAGCGGACGACTTGTCTCTCTGCTTGCTTTAACCTGGAGCGAACAAAGGCGCCCCTGCAATCGCCGCGCTTTGATTAGGTGAGGTGTACCGTGACGTAAGGGGAAGGACTCCGCTTTCGATCTCGCATCCGGCTCGCTTCCCTGCCCCCCCCCCCCCCCCCCCCCCCCCCCCCTTTTCTGGTTGGCGAGCATGCTGACCCTGTTAAGTGCAGCAATGAAAATCCCGAAAGAAGCCGGTATCAGGTTTCACTACCCGAAGACGTTGAGGTAAAAGAAAACATGGACATTCGAACTAAGGACGGGAAAGGCACCGCCACCGTCGGCCGTTGTGTGCCGAAAGCACTTTGGGGAGCCAGAATTCGTTTACCCGGTGTATAAGACCCTGGGTAAGACCGATACCGACGTACTTCCGTACATTTTTTTAACGTGATTGACACTTTTACCTTTATAATTAGCTTACAAGTACCGCAAGCCGTCGGCGGAAGCAATTACGCCGATGAACCTCCCCGTTCGTCCACACAACATAAGGCGATCGTGCGAAATCAGACGCTGAAGTTCTGTTCCGTATGTTCATGAGTTAGGAGAACATTACACCCCGCTTTGCGTTCGCTTCAAATGGCATTGACATCAAGGCCTCTAGGCAATCGGCTAGTTAACTCGCGACCCTGACTCTGCGCGTGCCACACTGCATGCGCTGGCTCGTACATGGTTTAAAGGCCCTGGGTCTGAAGGCCTTTGAAATGCTTGTAGAACAGAGCTGTTTTACATGAATGTAGCTTCTTTGGGAACAATATTGCTCGTACACGTATGCAGATATGTTTTATTTTTTAGAACACGTATAAGGAGCATTCACTGGGCGCCATATTTGTGGGTGCTGTTTAGAACGCATGCTCAGAACGAGCCCACATTAATAGGCTGCTAAGACCGGCAATCTTGAGGGTGTGGAATGCACGTTACAAAAGAACTGTGGAAGCTCGACATCAGCACGCGCTCAGCAGTCGTTCACACAGCTATGGCCGCCAGTGAATACTTCCTATACTATTACTGAAAACGTGTTTGTATGGCAGCAGAAAAAAAAAAGTCCCGAATCGTCCCTGCAGTTCCCTGTATGAGATGTATTAAATTGCCCAGCGCAGCAATGCAGTGCCGTAATTTGGAACGTTTATACTTTTTCTTGTATTTGGAAGATACACTGTTTAGTTTGAATTATCATTTCCAGGCACAAGAGGCACTGCTGCAGGTCCCCGAAAGATTCCTCAGCCTCCAAACTCCCTACAGCTGCACTCTCTGACAAGAAAGGAACAGAAAGCGTTTGAACGGCTATCCAGTGTAAGATGCTGCATTAGTAGCAGAAAATGTGGAACCTATGGAGGGTGAGAGTTTGCATGAGAAAGCTTGTGGTATATTAGCTTCAGGACAGTTTGATCCAGGTAAAGTTTGCGGGCATCTTCTAGTTCCGATTCCCTCAAACCCTGTCTCCGGATGAATATTACACTGCAATACTTCGCTCTCGGCAAAAGGGTTTATTCACTCACTCATTGCCTGGGGGGTTTCGGGATCAGGGGACGGTCAACAGCGAGGCCGGGGGAGAGTCCGCTGCAACAGCAGCTTCTCCGAGTCCCAGCGGTGGTCGTCCACACCGCGTCACGGGGACGTCGTCGTCCAGGGTCGCTGCGGCGGAGCCAGGGAGAGGGCCCCCACACCTCCCCTCCCTCAATGCTCGGACCCCGGGGGGCTTGAGGTTGCGTGGTCCCCAGGACCCTTGGCAGGGAGCTCGTTCAGCTGAGTGTCACCGATGACGACGAGCACCCTCGATGATGATGATGGCATCAAACCAAGCAGGTCAGCGGTGAACGTCCATTCACTGGGAAGCTCGTGACCGACGGAGCACGGTTCACGAACTGGTCCGGAGCACCACAGCTCACAACACGGACGGGCACTCAGGCACACACAACACGCCGGCTCTTAAAGTTCGCTTCCATCCCTAATGTAACAGACAGCGAATCGCGCAAAAACGAATACCGGCACGCTATACCAGACAGCGCGACGAAACCAAAATCTTTCGATCGTTGAACATGCTATGAAATAAAAACAAAACTTTTAATTTCAATACTAACGGGCAGGCAATCATCAAGAACGTCAAGCTACACGTTCAAGAGGTACCTAAGAGGAAAGCTATTCCTGAACTAAAAAGCATGAGCACTCGCTGTATGCTCAAATCGTACATACGCCCACTATACAACGTTTGCTCCTATCAAACTCAACCGCATTCTTTTAAAACAGAAGACAATCTACCAGAGCGTCAGAACCGCACATCTCTGACAACAATATTATTCTCCAACACACTTGCAATGCGAAGAACGTACAAAACCTCAAAAACTAACAATAACCTCCCGTAAAACAGAAACGGCCACAAATCCTGTTCCGTTCGCGAGGTGCGACTCGAAAAAAAAAAACACGCTGCCAACAGTAGCAATTAACCAAGACGGGCACTCACGCACTCGGCGTTCACGCTACCCGAGCTACAAACACGCTACAGCCAAGCTACGCAGCACGCCTTCATCAGAAGGGGTAATCACCTTACTGAGAGGCCGTTGTTCCGTGGTACCGGCCACTTACACCAGTACAAAGGGAACAGTACCTGGATCGTGCGAACAGCAGATCTCATTGGACAGCCTATTTACAAAGCTATGTCCGTAACGTCTAGGAATCTACCAGACGTTACCGCTTCACCGCTCGGAGGTGACCACCCAACAGGAGCGACGAGCGCGTAACGGCGGTCCGCACCGAACCCCGCACGGGCTCGACAACCGCGATAAGCGCATCGACGCACGTTAGAGTTCTCCCCCGTCCAAACCCCGACACCGCATAGTAAAAGTCTTCCAGCTGATGTCAAGGCCAGCCGGGATCGAGCAATAAAGGTACGCCGTCAACGCGTCTCGCGACTCTTCAACGTTCTCGAATCGAGCAACGTGTCCACATACAAACGCAGTAGATTACGCACAAAGCTCGCCCCCAGCCAAGTCAACACGCCGCATGACTGAAAAGTCTTCTTGCGACTGTGAGGACAGACAGGGTTCGAACAATGTAAGTATCCCACACGCGCACCTCTCAACTTCCGCGCAACGAGCGCGATACCGAAATGCCAAATAATCTTCCGATCTTGGAAATGGACGAGCTAATAAACTATATTTGCTCTGCATAAACAGTTTCCGCAGCGTCGAAGTGTCTACAGCATTTACCGCCGCATTCCAACACCCACTACCCATTCATGCAAAGGCTGCAGTTAGTACAGCGACGGGCTGACCCAACGCACAACAGTTATAGGCCGCCGACGGCCATGCCGCTGCCATAATTTCTAGGCTTCCCGGGCACGTAACCGCCGACGTGAACCGTACGTTTTCCCGGGCCAACCGCGCCTCTGTACAGGATAAAACTATGAACAACTCGTCACATCGCAAGACCGCCACTCCCCTCGTGCAGGTTTTCACTGCACGAGTCCAGCTATTTCCCCACCTAGCTGTCTTTTCTCCCCTAAATTTATAATTTATCTCTAATCCAGGCCTCTGTACGATTTATCACCCTCTCCCTCGCGTCCCAACGCGAACCCAAACACGGCTGAGAACCGGTACTGTATCCGGCGGCAGCGCAAAGCGCGCGCTGGCCGCCGCTCCTCCGGAAACGGAGAAAACGAAATGAAAGAGTGACTCCCGCCGCGAGGCTCAACCATCAATATGGCGGTGTGAGAATCCGGGACCAACTGTGCGCACAGTTAAACGGAATCAACCTCACGACTCTACAACCAGATACGCACGGGTCATGACCATCGCGTCAGACTGGACTCCACGGAGCATTACACACGCACAGCCACTGATAAAGTGAAAACGGAAACTCTGTAGTTTTCGGGATTCCGATGTCCACGCACCGGACATCGCGTACCCGGCACGATTTAGTGGGCTCAGCCCCTAAATGTCGCCTCTGGCCACAAGGTACTCGTTCAAAGCGATCTTGGTCGGAACCACAAGAGCGCATCCGTACCTTAAAACGCTGTCAACTAACGAAGCTAAAAACCGCGCTGACAGCTCAAGGAAGGCCAACTGGGAGCTAGCATGCGGTCAAACCAAGACGCTAGTCTCCTCCCGGACAAAATGCAATGCGGGAATAATTTCCAAACACAATCCATGCAACCGCCATCCGCAATGGGAGCGTCCTCCACCCAGAGCGATGTCACTCTAACGCGTCCGATCGGTAACAAGCGTTCCAGAACATTACATCGATACGCGAGCAAAGGCGGTTAGGCGCATCACATCCCCCAAACCGTGAGCCGGCATCTTTCCCAGCAGACGTAAACGGCCGGAGGCGTAGGTGGGGTGAAGCCCGACGCTACAGGCCTCGAGAGGTGCGGTAATTTCGACGCACGCAGCGCTCTCGCGTAGCAGGATCAACCTGCCAGCATCGAACGGTGCGCTGAGCAGCAAATACTGATGGCGCTTCTTGTAACGGGGGATAAGTAAACTCCGGACAGGCTGGGGAAAAGGGTTAATCCCTTAAAACAGCGGTCAAAATCCGCGCCTCCTAGTCAGACAGGCGGTGTAGCATCGGCAAAAGCTGCCGACTACAAATCCGCCAGTTTGGCGCCGACGCTCGTGAACTGCCGTGAGCCCAGGTCAGGGAGCACGAGAGCGGCGTTGGCTCGAGAATAAAAGATTCGATTCTTGCCTGACGAACGGACCAGCCCATGTTTTGATCGCCTTCGCGACAAGTGGTGACCCGGACGTGATCCCGGTGAATTTGTTTTTTCGGCATCGCCTCCCGCAACCAGCAATGGACGCAGCCGATCGTTCTGCAGCAGCGAACGGAGATCCCGGGCAATCCCAAGGCTCCACCGTACCCAGGCAACAATCACTCGCTGGCGTTCTCTTCAAACTGCCACCATTCTGGACGAAAAATCCCCGAGTATGGTTCGCCCAGGTCGAGGCCCAGTTTCAAGTTCACCGCATCACATCGTCGCTAACCAAGTACTTTCACATCGTGTCGTCACTCCCACCCGAAGTGGCCGACGAACTCGATGATGTCCTGGCTGCTCAGCCGACAACGGAACCCTACGAAAATCTTAAAGCAACGATTCTCGCTCGCAAGACAACGTCAGAGCGCGCTCGACTACAGCAACTGCTTACGATCGAAGAACTCGGCGACCGTAGGCTTTCTCAGATGCTGCACCGTATGCGGCAGCTGCTGGGTGATCAGGCGGCTGATTCCAATAGCCCCCTTCTGCGAGAACTGTTTCTACAGCGACTGCCACAGAACATGGTTGCTGTCTTGGCCGCGACGGACATCATGAATCTGGACAAGTTGGCTGAAACAGCAGACCACATTGCGGACTATTCAGCCCCCAGCGGCGTTGCTGCCGTGTCGACCCCTTCGACGCCTTCAAGCTCTTCACACGAAGCACTCCACGCGCGCCTGGAAGAACGGCTCGACGAGATAGTGGACACCCTTGCTGCGATGCGAGTACCTGGTCCTCCTCGTCGTCCATCTTCACAGAAACGGCACCCAGGCCGCCGTCCACGCTCTCCTTCTCCGCCTTATTCTCGTGGAACAGCCTGCTTGTATCACCGCACATTCGGCAGCGATGCGCGAATGTGCCACAGGCCATGTTCCTGGTCGGGAAACGAGAAGACCGGTCACTGACGGCGGCGTGTGACAACGGTCAGCGAGAAAGTCGCCTATTCTACGTCGTTGACAGGACGGCAGGCCACCGTTTTCTAGTGGACACTGGAGCTGAAGTCAGCGTAGTTCCAGCCTCACTTGCTGACCGACAGTGCGCTCCGCAAACCTCGCCGCTCCAAGCAGTCAACAACTCAGCAATTGCGACGTATGGTCAGCGCTCTTTGACCATTGACCTAGGCTTACGACGAACCTTCCGCTGGGTTTTCATTGTTGCCGACATTCGCCTGGCCATTCTTGGAGCAGACTTCCTCACTTATTACAACTTGAGCGTAAGTTTGCGTTATCGTCGACTCATCGATGACACCACTCGGTTGTCAATTCAGGGTATTCAGTCAACGATGACAGGCACTAACATACGCCTTGTCCGTGGCCAGGGAACAAAGTACGCGGCTATTCTCGCGGAATTTCCGACAATCACAGAACCTACAAACCTAGCAACGCCAGTGAAACACGGTGTAACTCACCACATCATCACCTCGGGTCCTCCAGTCTTTTCCCGGCCCCGTCGGCTCGTGGGAGATCGTCTCGAAATTGCGCGACGTGAGTTCGATCACATGCTGCAGCTGGGGATCATCCGTCCCTCAGCTAGCAACTGGTCCTCTCCGTTACATATGGTCCCAAAAAAAGATGCTGGGGACTGGCGTCCATGCGGGGACTACCGCGCGCTAAATACCAACACAGTTCCTGATCGGTATCCCCTCCCTCACATACATGACTTCTCCGTTAACCTTGCTGGAACCACCATCTTTAGCAAGATCGATTTGACCAGGGCGTATCACCAGATTCCCGTAGAACCTGCGGACATTCCAAAAACGGCAATCACAACACCGTTCGGCCTTTTCGAATATGTCCGAATGCCGTTTGGATTGAAGAACTCCGCACAGTCCTTCCAGCGCTTCATCAACGAGGTCACGCGAGGTTTTCACTTTGTATTCGCTTACCTCGATGATCTGCTTGTAGCAAGTCAATCACCAGCGGAGCATGAAAGCCACTTACGACTCCTTTTCGGCCGACTGCAGGAGTACGGCCTAGTTATCAACCCTAAGAAGTGTGTTTTTGGTGTCGACGACATCGAATTTCTAGGGCATCGCGTGACAGCCGATGGTATACGACCATTGGATACGAAGGTCCACGCCGTCCGGGATTTCCCAACACCAACATCGCTACGCAAACTTCGGGAATTCCTCGGGCTCCTTAACTTCCACCGTCGATTTGTGCCGAAGTGCGCGCAACTCTTACAACCACTCACCGACCTGCTAAAGACGAAGAAAGGTCCGTCTACTCCCATCGCGTGGAATGACGAGGCCGCAACGGCCTTCTCTGCGGCCAAGCAGGCCCTAGTAGACGCAACGCTGCTACATCACTACACACCTGGTGCTCCAACACGCCTCACCACAGACGCCTCCAGTACAGCCGTCGGAGCAGTCCTTCAAGAGCTTCAAAACAAAGAATGGTGTCCTCTTGGGTTCTTCTCGCAGAAGCTAAAGCCTCCTGAGACCAGGTACAGCACGTTCGGACGCGAACTGCTGGCTGTGTACCTGGCCGTGAAGCACTTCCGTCATATCCTCCAAGGCACGACATTCTACATACTAACAGATCATAAGCCGTTAACATTTGCTTTCCGGGGAAATCACAGCACATACACCGCTCGAGAGATCCGCAACCTCACCTATATCTCGGAGTTCACAACCGACCTACGTTTTATTCAAGGCACAGCTAACACCGCTGCTGATGCTCTTTCTAGAGTGGATGCCATCACAACGCTTGTAACTCCGGTCGACTTCGAGGCAATGGCAGCAGAGCAGCGTAAGGATCTTGATCTTGAGAACTTTCCAACTTCACCATCCTCACTAGTTCTCAAGGAAGTGCCTTTACCTTCCTCCACGACGACCATCATCTGCGACACGTCAACGGGAATTTCACGACCCTATGTGCCACTTACCTACAGGCGCATCGTGTTTGATCTACTTCACAACCCAAGTCACCCCGGCATCCGAGCAACGCAGCGACTGCTGACGGAGCGTTACGTCTGGCCCAGCATCAACGCCGACGTCCGTCACTGGGCCCGCAGCTGCCTTCATTGCCAGCGCGTGAAGATCACGCGGCACACAACTACACCCCTTCAACCTTTCCGACCGCCCGATGCACGTTTTGATCACGTGCACCTGGACATAGTGGGGCCACTTCCACCATCTCAGGGCTCCAGGTATCTGCTCACCTGTGTAGATCGGTACACGCGATGGCCGGAGGCCATCCCGGTCCCCGACATCACAGCAGAAACCATCGCCAAGGCCTTCGTCGGTGGCTGGGTGGCGCGCTTTGGGTGTCCCTCCGTTGTTACAACTGACCGCGGCCGGCAGTTCCAATCTGGTCTCTTTTCGGCCCTTGCGACGTTGCTTGGCATCCGTCACATACACACCACAGCATACCATCCATCTGCGAACGGTATGGTGGAGCGACTGCACCGACAACTA
Source organism: Ixodes scapularis (assembly GCF_016920785.2). Lineage (NCBI taxonomy): Eukaryota > Metazoa > Arthropoda > Arachnida > Ixodida > Ixodidae > Ixodes > Ixodes scapularis. Next base: position 65,479,050 of record NW_024609880.1, on the reverse strand, counting down.
AAGGCAGCCCTCACCGCGCATAACCAACGTGAGCGATGGACCAATGTCAGGGCCTCCGTGCGGCGCTCCCGCAACGAAACTTCGTGCGGCGCTCCCGCGACAAAGATGACCCCCAAAAAGAGCGCGAAACAGTGCCCCAATTCAATTGGAAACAGGTTAGGAATCGGAATGCCTGCCTGATCAAAAATCAGGCCCCACGTTGGGCGCCAGTTTATGCGGGCATCTTCTAACTCCGATTCCCTCAGACCCTGTCTCCGGATGAATATGACACTGCAATACTGCGCTCTCGGCAAAAGGGTTTATTCACTCACTCATTGCCTTGGGGGGTTTCGGGATCGGGGGACGGTCATCAGCGAGGCCGGGGGAGAGTCCGCTGCCACAGCAGCTTCTCCGAGTCCCAGCGGTGGTCATCCACACCGCGTCATGGGGACATCGTCGTCCAGGGTCGCTGTCCGGTCCGCTCGTCGAGTCCGCCGCTCGACGTAGTGCCCGCACTCCCTACGCCAGCGTCCGTCGCCGTCCGAGCTCTCCTCCATGACCGGTCCCTTGTCTAGTCGGCAGCCCAAGCCCTCTTCCTAAAAAAATTGGCTTGCTCTTTATGTTTTTACAGCGTTGATGGAGATGCGCCTCAACGGGTAATCGTTCTCTTAGCTGTAGATGAGAAATTTAGCCAGTGCGGTACAACCGCTAACCTGGGGTTTTTAACGTGCATCACGCAGTAGTGATCACACGAACGCGTGCCGGTACGAAACTCATCCAGATCGAAACGGGCGGGGGCGGCGGGGATCGAACCCAGGAGGTTCCCAGCGCAAGCTTTCGCTCCACGCTCCGAGCTGAGACGCGTTAGCCCACTCGGCCACTTCCTCCCTGCCCTCTTCCTTTGTCTCCGTTCCCCTTTTAAGACCTTCCCAAGTCCTTGTCCCGCCGACCGTCCAATCGGGAACCTTGCTGCGAGCCGACCCTCCGACGTCAGCGCTGGGTGAGGGGGCGCTTGCCCCGTTCTTCCCGGAGAGCTCGGACGTTCCGCGACAGGACGGCGACGGGAAACGGGAAGGTCACGGGGAACGAAGGAGCGCCCGACAGTACGTCGGCGGGGAGCGGCAAGGTCACGGAGAGCGGAGGAGCCAGGGAGAGGGTCCCCACAAGTTTCAGTTTTAGAGCCTGCTAAACGCAAATTGTCAAGAAGGGACTAACAACATGCTAGACACGAAAAGACATTGAGTGCGCAGGCGAGCTGGTGGATGTTGATCATGATGTAGAAAACCCGAGACTGTGGTAAAAGAAGGGAATTTGGTCGAAGAAGAAAGACAGGGGAAAAGAATGTCTCAAAGCTCGGCTAGACGGCGTCCCAGGTTCTCCAGCTAAATGAAGGCTTGAAGAAGTAACTTAGTTGGTTACGGGTAGCTTGCGGATCCATAAAAAAAAGGACGTTTTTTCCCCCTGTCTTTCTTCTTCGACCAAGTTTCCCTGCTTTTACCACAGTCTCGGGTTTTCTACATCATGCTAGACACGTTCATTTACGTTTGTTGTACATTGCTTGAAGGGTATTATAAACAAGTCCACAAATACCACAAATGGAGTCCATTGAAATACTATCAAATCCAACAGGACAGAGGCAAACAATGTAAACATATATAAATAAATAGCTATTACGCGTCTATTTTTTTTTACTTCCGCTTGTATTTGTACTTAGGATGTCTCACTTGCGATTCTCTCTCCATGGCCCAGAATATATTTAACATGTTGCTCGAACAGCATGCTGCTTTTCTGCTTCGGCTTTTTTGTTTATGAGCAGAAATACAAAAAAAAAATGAACTAGTATGCGTAACTTGTCAATTCATTCAGACCATCAGCAGCATTGATTGTGTGAGATGTGAATCTATCATGTCGTTCCTGCAAATGCGCCCAGATTTTTTTTTTTTTTTCATTTTTGTATATTAGCATGTGATTCAGGCGCTGCCTTCCACGCCTCAATGCTAGTTGAAGTTTCGTATGCAGCTACATGCCATGGTTCAATAAAACGACATACAAAAATTCACACTTCCTACGAAAAACACATACAAATTAAAAGGAAATATAAAATAGAGTGCCGACAGCGAACGTCGTCATAGCCTCCGCAAAATCGCAAATAAGGCGAGCAGGGCCAGTGAGTGAAAAAGTCTGTCCTCGGCGTGATGTCGCCCCAGTTTGCCGTAAGGGAGCGCCACCCAAACTTTTTGGGGCTAATAGCTAAGAGTAAAGTAAAAGTTCCTCCCCCTCCTTTCCGCCTCAGCTGAGCGGACGCTGGAGAGGTGGCGACCCCCTCTCCAGCGTCCGCTCAGCTAAAGTGGAAAGGGGTGGGAGGAGTTTCCTCTGAACTCGTAGCCTGTCACCGACTATAGCTGTATAATAGACTGCAATAAAATACCAAACTATCTGCAGCATGACTTTTTTTTTTTCTTTCAAATCAAGATTTAAGATTTTAATTATGTGCTAACCCTTGGTTAGCTCAGTTGGTAGAGCGCTCCACTGGAAATGAAGAGGTCCCGGGTTCGATACACGAACCAGGCGGATTTTTTCGGTCGAGCACCAGTCACCTAGCTGCGTTCGGAGATTTGCGTTTGTCCTTTGTCCCTTTTGTTCCCCTTCTCCAAAGATTACTTTCGTCAAGATTTAAGGTAGGATGTTGACTCTGTTGAAAAGACTTGCTCACATTCAATAGGTGTAGCTGGGCTGCACTATATGTTTATTTTTAATCTCAAATCCCTCTTCACTTCCACATTAAAGCAGTGGGCGAATGAAGCTTGGTAATTAGCTTAAAGGGCCCATGAAACGAATTTTGAGCTGGAATAAATCAATTTATATTGGGATTTGACTGATAGCACACCGTTCAGTGGGCCAAAAGAACAAAGGTAGAAAGTCAGAAGCCTGACTTTCGGTACGAACATTGTGAAAACACAGAGGACTATTTCGTACCTCCTTCCCTTCGTAAGCTCCCTGCCTTTACACTGCGATATACCCGCGGACCGCGCAGCGCGTCACTGGGCACCCGCAGCGCGTCACCGGGCCCAAGCGCACGTCACACGACACCGGACCTTACTTATTCCCTTCACCCCTAAGCTGACATTGTGGTGGACGCTACGCGCTTGCCGGACCAATCAGCCGCCTCTCTTTCATCACCTGACCTCATTCTCTGCGGGTCGGTATGCGCTAGAGAGAGTGATCACGTGGCTAAAGTGTGGCTGGCCCAACGAGCACGTAGCTTCCACAGCGCTGTCAGCTTCGGGGCGAACGGGGTGGGGAAAGCAACTTGTCTGAATTTTGAGCGACGGGCTAATCTTCTAGGGGGACAATGGCTGTGTCCGGCTACACAAGCGAGATTCCGAGCAAAAGGGGACTCCCCCTTTCCGTTTTCTTGAACTGTATGGTAGAATGCGCGATTTATGAGTTGAGGAGGAAAGTTAAACAAGAAAAAGTTGGAAAAGCGTTTCATGACTCCTTTAACAAGTTCAGCTTGATGTTTTTAAAAATGCATATTTATCTTCCACGAGCTGATTTTCGATCAACACATAACTTTCGGGTACGCGAGAGAAAATGAAACCTCCCTTTCTCTCCCCATCGCTCGCCCCTCCCAGGTAGCCCTCCCCATCTGCCTCCTTTCCCCTCGCTGTCCCTCCCTCCGCACTTGCCCCCGATTACCTGTCTCTCCCGCGCCCGCTCCTTACCTTTCTCCCCATCCTTACCCCCTCCTTTGTCACGTGACACAACAAATCAGTTTCCCCGCTAAATTTAGCGGGAAAATATACGTCACGTGAAACCCCGATTCTCTTTTCCCATTCCCCTCTTTTCTTCCCACCTTCCCTCAAACCCTCTTTTCAATCTCTTAGAGTGTACTCTCCTCCTCCCCATGTTCCTCCCTTCCCCTCCTTCTTTTTCTGTCCCATCCTTCCTCCCACACCAACTGCCTCCCTTCCCCCTCCCTGGTCACGAGACACACCAATCCAGTTTCCCAAAAATTTATAGAAAAAAATAGCTTCTTCACTTTCGGAACGACTGTTTAATTACTTCCAAACTGAAACAATCGCTTCTAAAAACTGCTTTTCTTGCACTATAGGATTGTGAAGGTCGCTGCCAATTTTCAGGTGGGATTTAATTATAATTACTACGTTCATTCGAAAGCAGTTTATTGCCATTTAAGTTACTGCTGCAGAAAGAGTAAATAGTAACAATTTCGTTATTTCATTGTGGAAATTCAAAGTAAACGTTTACCCTAAATAGCGCTGAAAGAATCAAACAAACCGAACGTCGATTTATTCGATTCTCGAATAAATCGATAGGAAAACGCCGAATAATGTACACAAAAAAAAATTTAACCCAGGATCTCTCGGTCATTGTATCTCTATTGATTCTTACACGTCTATTAAAGAAAAAGGATCAATAGAGAGAGGGAAGGGAAGAAAGAGAAAATAAACAACGATTGTGGAGAGTTTATAGAGGAAGTGTATTCCAAGACAACGCCTCCTTTATATCTATTTCAGGGGCTCTGGGTTGAAGAATCTGCGACGTGGCCGACCGCCGCGATTGGTTAGCGCTGCGCTGCGATTGGCCAGCGCTAAGGATAAACACGGCACTGGTCAATTGCAGCGTTCGGGGATCTCGACGACTTTCTCTACGAGTGCCCACTTGGAGACCCAGGGGTGTTTACCAACCAGGCTCCGCTGACTGAATCACGATGTTGCTGCATCTCTTTTTGTCAATGTTAAAAAAAAAGGCAGGTTAACATGAGGTTTTAAGACAACTCCTCAAGAACAGGAATAAGACAATCGTGCTCGTCTCACCTGTACAGGAAACATTATGGAAGTCATAACCAGCTTGCCTGCGTTTTATACTTTCTCTTATGCAGTGGTGTGATTAGTTCGAGTCATTTGCAAGCACATTTGGACACAGTCGAAAGTTCATTTTCTAGTGGCACAATGAAGAAATGCGGCACAAAACTTGAAAACAGACAAGTTGGGGTCGTTTGAGTGCCATCATATGCATAATTTTCAGTGTGATAATATGAATTTTGGGGAGCAACCGCGAGGGAGGAGAAACGAAGTTGGTGGGCTTAAAATAAACAAGAAGGAAGGCGAGTGAGGGAAGCCACGATACCGAGAGGATGGAATGGAACCGGCGGATCAGCCTGTTGAGGCACGATTCGGGACAGTTGTCAAGGACTGTGGGTACGACGCCCGGGCAGGTCATGGATCGCCATTACTACCACCGAGACACCAGCAAAGGCGTGGGCGTGATGGCTGCGCCCGAAAAGGCTCTGCAAATATCTGTACATTGTTTTTCTTGCAAGCCATGCTCCTCTTGTTCCACATTCACAGTTTTCAAAATTCCGACACCTCATCATTTACCATCATCATCTTCATTATACTGTAGGTATTATACGTATTAAGATTCGCGTGTTAGCCTGTCCAACGCATGATACTTTCCCGCTGCATTACAATCATTCACTAGTACTCATTGCATGACAGACGGTTTAGTTGCCCCGAAAACTCAACTAACAATTTTCCTCATACACGCGCCATTGAAAACTATTTCACGATACACATTATTTATTTTAAGGCCACGTGGCAACGGATGCCTTTGAAACGCATGGTGCTTATGAAGAACACGCACCCATTATGAGCATGTAGGAATAGTGACTTTAGTCATAGAATCAAGATTAAATAAAATACTATGATGCCAAATTAATGTTAAAATAAAATCATTTTGAGCACCAAACTGAATGTTTTGTACAAGTTCTGAAGATTGACTTAAACTGCATATTTTTAATTCAGTTAAGAAACAAAAGTTTCAACATTTCCTATGACTCTGAGCTGCATTCGGTGTAAACATAATGTTCTTTGGTAATACAAAGCCAGCGCTTAAGAGATGAAAAGTCCACCTCTGTTTGCTAAAATTTTCTTAAGCTTCAGTCGTCCACTTTCACTGATGAAGCTTGTTTAAGGGCAGTGAGTTGAAACTATTTTCTTTAAAATTGTGCCATCGAACAGTAGAATGCCTACATAAAGGTGATAAGCAGACGAGATATCTTATATAAAATTTAACTTATAAAGCAGCCCAGCAATTGAGGATGCTGAGAACTTCTGTCGCTGAACTGAAATATCTTTAATTAAATCATGAATTTGAAAACAATATCATATCACGACCAATGACAGAAAGTGTGCCAGGACATTGCGGCCTAACTTACTTTAGTGAACAACATTGGCGGTTCTATTTCGGAACTTTTAGTGCGGGTTAAAGGTGTCCCATTGACATTCGCCAGAAAAAGTTTCATGTTACTAGAGATTTTAAGTATCGTTATCGGTTACTTCGATAACGATACCCGATACTCCGCCGCCGCTTCTATCGGATGCATCGTATCGTTATCGCGGATATCGGAGATATGAGAATGATCTACTAAAGTTTACTATTATTTGCACTGCCCTGAAAAAGTATTTCCCTCCCGCAGTTAGCGCTGCACTGCGGGAAAGCAACCTAACGCAGAATCGCACTGTCCACGTCGCCTTGCGTGCACAGGTAGTACACGGGGGCCAGGGCTAGCTTTCTTACCTTAGGTAAGGTGTCTCTCAACCCCGGCCCGCGGGCGAGGTCCGGCCCACGGAAGTCTTCTGACCGGCCCGCATCTGGCCGCTTGTCCTTCCGATGATGCCCGGCCCGCGGCCCGCTTCCAGCTGACCCGCTGCTATAGAGCTGTTAAAATAAGTGTGCGTATAGAAACGGCGCCGCGGCGCGCTCCAAATGCGCAAACTAAGATACCAGAAAGAACGAGATAAACTGCACTGTAACGCGGGTCCTCTCGCCAAATCATTATTTGAACATCGTCATCACCAGCATTGCATGCTAATCTTAAGCCTATTTATTTATTTATTTCTTTCATGTATTTATTTCAAATACCCTCAAGGTAAGTGCATTGAAGAGGGGAGAAAGCTGTAAAATATTAACTATAAAGTGCACATATTAGTAAAAGCATTTTTAAACATAACAATATAGTGATGTTAGCAATCGAGGCGGGAAGGTGGTTCCAGTCTATAGATGTCATGTCTGTGTAACTATGCCAAAATGTCATTGCGTTCTCATATACGTTGCGCTTAGTGTCTTAAGTCACAACTATTACATATTGGCTGCATTTCCTTGGATGCAACCGCAGCGCATCGAATCGAGATTTGACTATTTTTTATCGCTAGCAGATGGGTAGAAGAGGAAGAACTGGGAAGACAGGCTGCGTGCGATTATTGGTCCCTGCTCGATTCGAGGCGCTGCGATCGCATTCACGTAAACTTAGCCATAGTCAGCATTAGCTTTATTATTCTCATTAATACTTTGCGCCGTGCGAAGTTGCCAAAGTTCCTATGCGCTTTGCTTGACGACTGGTGCGTTTTCTTCGCCACAAGTGTTGTGCAGTGTCATAATTAGCTCAAATATAAGATTTCAAATGGAAGCATATACATCAATCTACCTTGGAAAGTTTTTTTTCTTAATACTTTAACATTTATTTATGCATGTAAATGATTTTCTAGGTTTATTTATTTAATTTTTCATCTTCATAATTACTCCTCTCTTTTTTTTTTTTTTTTTGGCTTTTGAAGATTGTTACAGATCGCTAATCCGACCCCTTAGCCATCAAGTTTGGGGACCTCTGCTTCAGGTTAAACAGCCAAAAACAGGGTGTCGGCAATCCAAGCGGAATCTTAGAGATATTTCGCGTGTTTCTAGGGTTGCATAAAGTGCGTCCATATATGACTTACACTGTCATCGAATATACACGAAAACAATAAACACAAGCCCCACCTATTGCACGTCCGACGGCGCGTGATTTCTTCCTGCATCAAATCGCAAAAAAAAAAGAAAAAAAAAGGGGGGGGGGATTATTGATCTTGTTTTTGTTTAATAGGAAAATCGGCAGCGCAGTAATGTAAACTTCTTTTGAATTAGTTTTAGCGTTTCTTGAATGAGTTGTTACTATAAATAGACGATATCAGAAACCACTTTCGTGCCCCTTTAAAGGAACGCTCTGACGGTTGTTAAAACGGAAACCCCCGATCCCAACATTTTGTCCGTGGATCTGTCCGTCCGTCCGTGTTTTTCCCGCTAAAGTGAGTGGGGAAACTGAATTGGCGTTTAGGTTACGTGATGTCATTGGATGCCACGTGATCTATACACCGATTAAGATTCCCCCGCCAAAGTCGGCAGAAACATTGATGTCACGTGACTTGACGACACGTGACACCAATTCAGTTTCCCCGCTAAATTTAGCGAGAAAATTGACGTAACCTGACCTGATGTCACGCGGTCTATGCACTAATTTACTTTCCCCGCTAAATTTAGTGGGAAATCAATGCCTCGCGACCTGACGTCACGTGACCTAGACACAAATCCACTTTCCAGCGAAATTTAGCGGGAAAATTGGCGCAACGTGGCCTGACGTCAATGACCAATTCACTTCCCTCGCAAAATGTAGCGGGAAATTGATGTCACGCGTCGATGTCACGCGACCAATGCACTAATTTAGTTCCCGGCTATATTTGACGGGGAAGTCGATGTCACGTGAGCTAAACAACTTCAGTTTCCCCGTTAAATTGAGCGGAAAGATTGACGACACGTGACCTCACGACACGTGACACATCAATATAATTTTCCCCCTAAGCCTAGCAGGAAAATTGACGTCACGGGACCTATACACCAATTGTTGACGTCGTCGTTCATAGATGGCGGTAGCTGTTTAGAGGGCTGTGTCGAGATTTATTTCTCCACGAACACGAAACCGGATTCCACAAAACACGATGGCAGAAGTGTGCAACGGAACGCTACAAACACCAAGACATCACTCATACAGCGATATCTCGAACGAATGACCGTATTTAAAAAAAAAAAAAAAAAAAAAAAAAAAAAAAAAGGAGGCGCATTTGACAGATATGTTGGCGTCGTTTCTTAGAGAAGAATAGAGAAGGAAAGGAAACGGCCTCGCGTTTTCTCTGCCTCGCCGCCTTGAGGTGGCGAAGAGAAGAGAGGAGGAAGCGAAAAATGTTGACGTCAAACGCCTCGTCGGCTTGGTTCAATCTCGACCTCTTTTTCCAAAAATACAGCCCTCCATTCCAGATATTGCCTTACGAGTGGTGTTGTAGGAATTGTAGCGTCCCGGCCTACCGCTCCTGCATTGTTTTCTGAAATACAAATTTCAGTTCAGCACCTTCATTACAGCTCCGCTGTAATAAAGTTTCTTTTTCACTTTCCAAAACGGCGGTACAATGTCTTCTAAATAATTATAAACGATGGCACTTTAAAGGGGTTCATGAAACGATTTTCCTACTTCTTCCTCCTTAGCTTTAACCCTCAACTCAAATGCGAGTTGTGAAATCACGTGGTTGTGACATTCCTTCGGCACCTGTGCGATGACTCCTAGCTTCCACCGTGCTTTTTATGCACCACCATAGAACTTGTCATTCCCCAGTGACAATAAGTTCTGTCAGGGCACTCATTGGCCACAAATGCGAATTTATCGTCGACGGATTGATTGTTGACGAGCGCATACGTCCGAGTGACGCAGTTCTCATGCGTGAGCTGGGCTCTGCTGACGTCAGTTTGGCGCCGGTGACGCGCTCTTGGAACCGCGGATGTATCAGTGAAAAGGCGGAGAGCTTTTGAAGGCAAGAAAGTACAAAATAGTCCGCTATATTTTCAAATTTTCGTACCGAAAAGCTGGCTTTTGACTTTCTAGCCTCTTTCTTTTGGCAAACTAAATGATATGCGATTAGTAAAGTCCCAATTTAAAATCATTCATCCCAACCCAAAATGCGTTTCATGGCCCCTTTAAATACTCTGTTTTATGCATTATAGCACTTTGGAGATAAAGGTTGCTGCCACTCTTAGCTGCCCGAACTAAGTACATTTTCATAATTACCGCTCTTTGCATTTCCCGGCATGCTGTATGCGGAACACTTATTCACCACCTATGTCTAAATGTTTTTTTTTTTTTGCGAGATAATTTCACTCTAAATTCAATTGTGACTGGTGTTATTAGGATAAAACTATCTAACACGTACTCAATAAACGTGCTGCTAGATACAATGGATAGACCTTTGACATTTAGTAGATTACTGGGGCCACGAACTCAATCAAGCCATGTAGAAATTGGTTTTCTTTGCAATGGAGGCATTCACAGATGATTTTGATATTACTTGTATTTGACGATTATCCCAGCAACTTGACGTCGCAACGGCAACAACACGGGCCGCCCGCGTTCACAGCAACCAATTGCTGCAATTTTGCCATCATCATCATTAAATCTTTTTTTTGCACTATTTAGACGCATAGTTACGCGCTATAAACGTGTTATTAATCATTGAAATGTCGGTGAAAATACTAAAACATCTTTCTGAAACGGTTTATTTCCAATAATCATCAATTTCAAACCAGAACCAAGTCTTTAGTAGTCGTCATCACCGGCACAAAGCATCACGTGAAAATATCGCGTGTCTGATTGGTCTGCTGCCGCTTCAAATGTCTTAGAATTGCTCCGAGTTGCTCGCTTGTTTTGAGTCAGACCCGATCTCAGCAGTTCGTGTCGATCTAGGGAAAGCTAGGAAACAACCCGCCAGCAACCCCAAAATTGCTGAGAAAGTTGCCCCGTCTGAAGCGGGCCTAAAGTCGCCGCGATAAATCGACTCGGTAACGTATCGCGCAACGATTTACTACAGATATGCCCGAAGCTGGTGGAAGCATCGCATAAAAATTTCAAAGAACAAACTTACCTGAGTAAAAAATAAAAAATAAAAATAATCTATAACAAATAATCTATAACCTACTGGGCCCGTCTGCTATCCACGTACCCTCTGACTGGCGCAACAACCGACAGATGGCGGGAGCCGCCCCGTCACAAGCTTACCGCCCAGTGTCACCAAAAGCAGACGAAATATTATTGATCATCATAGGCGACACGGCAAGTCAAACGTAATGCTCATTGTTCATGTGCAGATGCATTATTTTAGATGTGCAGATGCATTATTTTAGATGAATTCGTGTTCTGCACTTCCTCATTCGGGACCCTTCCTCGTTCATCGTGCTTGGTTGACTCTGTGTTCTACAGGAAAGTGAACGCAATAACTTTTCTTAGAGTTCATTACCGGCGAGATGTTTCGGTGGTGTTCTATTATGGTTTCTATTCATGATGTCATCAACAGGAATTGCCTCGCCTGTGATCTTACGAAATGTGTGGCACGAGATGTGTGGTTACTAATTATCAGTTGCAAAAGTTGCGAACGACACGTTCTACGGTTTGCGTAAAGAGCACGATGAAAAGTTATATCATAGCATGACAAACTGCGAGGCCGTCAGACGTGCTTTCTCACATTTCCCTTATTTCCGTCGATGAAAGCAAAATTAAACCAAATAAAGGCCATGACTGGATTATTGTACAGGCTAATGGGGGGCTGCAGCCCCGGGCCCCAAGTTGTCAAAGTGCCCCGTGCTAGCCCATGCAAACCTGAAAAAAAAAAAAAAAAAAAATGCTTGTACGCTTTTCTTTAAAACAGCTGAGACCAAGGGGATAAAAAAAAAAATTAGCCTCTGGCTTTTAGCGTCGTTCCTTACCTTTTATTTTTTTTTTTTTTAACGGGAAAAAGGAGTATCAAAAAGGGATGCCATTCTCTAGACAAACTGGTGTTTGTGGGCTCGTTGTACAAGACTGTGCTGGAGAAACAGAGTGTTGTTCTAGCATCGTCTTGGAAAGGCGCTAAAAAGGTGTAGAGCCAACCGACAAGCTTTCTGTGTAAAAAAAAAAAAAGAAAAAAAAAGTAAGAACGTTGTTTTCTGATGCAGCAGTCACAGGCCGAGAGGTAGGGGCAGATCGTACAACGATGCTCTTGAGCAAGGAGCAGCGCCGGCCGCATGCGGCGCCATACCGCCCATTGTGCCGTCAGTTGAGCTCGCACGCAATACCGCGCTAAATGTCAGCTCGGGTGAAGAGAAATGAAGACGCAAGTGCGTGTTGCCTCTGTTGAATGCGCCGGAACTCGGCAGCAACAATGAGCGCAGTGGGAGCGCGGGACTCGGCAATCTGGCGTTTGTGCGATATGCTTGTTGCTTCTATACGGGTTTAACACGGCCATTGTTGTCGACGAGATCGGAATGAGTCATAAATGGCGAGCGTGTGTTATCTAACGGCCGGCGAGTCAACGCTGGATACGTGTCGTGGGCCAGATTCTCAATTTTGTTTCACATCAAGAAGATTACGCGAAAGGTAGAAATTCTCGTACGCGCGACAAATGTTTGCTTTTGTTAGCACAAAGAAGCTCGTTTCATTCATGAGTCATAATTAACGTGCCCTGTCATTCTCGAAATACGTCATGTCTCGTCATATTGAACGATCTCGAAATATACATCTTTGCATAATCCGCACTGCGTAAAATTTCAACTCTTAGCGTGCATAGTCCGCGGACTAAACTCAGGAAAATGCGGTACTACGAATGAGTTCATCGCCGTCGTCTCGTTTGGTTGAACGATACCTTTTTTTTTTTACTGGAACAGTTTTTATTTATTTATTTTTATTTTGAATTAGTGATGAATCAACGCATTTTGACATCGATGTATGCTTAAAATAATTATGGGAAAAATGAAGACAATAAAACAGTAAATAAGGATCTCATGCCGTGTCTTTAGTTCTTCTCCCCAATATATTAGAGGCAAGTACAGTTGAGTAGTGAGTACAACAAAAAAAGTGCTAAATCAGGGGACATCAAACTTATATAACCGTTCGAACTTTTGATGGGAAGGTTCTTGCGTAAATTTATTTTAATTACCGTTGGGCATACAACGTAATATCAGGTTATCACTTATATTTGAATTGATATGTCACGGTGACAAAAAAATATATTGAAAAGTTATTGATAAAAAAAATTATATTTATTTGCAAGAGTTTGCAGAAATGCTATAGTCAGTTCCAGGCAAAGAGTGCATGAGAAGCTTCTCCCACCTCTTTCCAGTTTAGCAGAGCGAACGTTGGAGAGGAGGTCGCCTCCTCTCCAGCGTTCGTTCTGATAAAGTGGAATGAGGTGAGAGGAGCTTCCCCTGAACTTTTAACCTGCCACTCACTATACGGGCGTGTTCGAATCAACCTCGGTGTACGATTACAAATCACTGGCTGGCGGCCTTTCGTTGGTCAAGGCTCCGTGTTGCCCTGCTAAAGGCTGCTTTGTACATTTATATATATTCCTAGTTCATACGCCTCGCTAGATCGCTCTGTCATTGGTCATCGACGGCCGCCGCAGGCGCCAATACAGATTCATCCACAAACTAGAATAATGCAACGATTATTTCAAAGAGAGAGAGAGAGCATTGCGCGCGACATTAGGAATGTCGCGAACCTACAGATATGCGAGTTAAACCAGATTCTACTTTTTCGAACTACCATCGGAAAGTTCAACAGGAGTTCAACGGAAGTTTGACTTTTGTGCGTCTGCGCGTCAAGTGAAAATGAGCTGACACCACCGGAGGGAGGAGAAAGACAATATTTTCTGGATATGCTGTTTGATGCATTAAAAATGCATATGTTCGGATTTGTATCGCGAAAACATTTACAATCATTTATAAAGTAGAAAATATACTATTTTGTAAATTAAGTTTGTTGCCCAAATTCGATTATATTTTGTGTGTGTAGAAGTGGGGCAACAATTCATAAGTCAAACCTCGTTGAATTTCGCTGAAAGTTCGGAAGTTTGTTGAAGCAGTCGAACCTTAAGATTCGACAAAAGTTTGCGGCATCCCTTGGCAGCACCATCATCATCGGAGTTAGGAAAAAGGGCTGACAATGATACCATCTGCGAAATCAGAAACGCGTTTCTCTCTCGAAAAAAAAGTACACCGGGTGAAACGGCTTACACGTGCCCTTAGACATCGAGACAAAAGGAAAGCTCATCGAGCCACCTCAGATTAGACACCTTATGCGAGCGCGCCGCCTCGCGACGATGCAAGCAAGTGATACCGCCATCTAATCTCTTCCGGCGTGCCGACGGCTCCAGCAGAGCACGCAGGGACTTGCAGGGCATCGCGGTGGCGGCAGCGCACCGAGAGCACAGCGGTTGGGCCTCGAGCGCGCGCGCGAAAGAGCCAGGTGCCGGACGCCGAGCGCAGCAGCTGACGGCACGCTGGGGGGCCCAGCCCCGCAACGCATCGACCCGGGGTCCCACGTGACCACGAGCCGCCGGCACAGCCAAGACACGCGAGCTTGCTCAGTGCGGTCCCGGACTCCCGAACCGCACAGACGTCCACCGTGGGCTCTTGGACAACGTCACCCTCGTGCTCCCGTCCGCCGCCGGTGACTCGTGATCGTCGTTCCCAACGTTCTTCGCCGGTTGCTGCCACGTAACGTATGACTCGTTCCGCGGGAACTCATCGAAGAGTCCGGAGGCTTCAAGTCACCGGTCTCCAAGACATCCCTTCCTAGTCAAGAAGTCCTTGAGAACGTGCCGTCGTGGTCAACGTCTGCGTTTGCAGAGGCCGGAGCGCCGCCCTGGTGAGCTGGCGGAAAGGCAAAGGTCCGGCTGTGACAACGGCGAGTGCCACGTCGAAGATCGCGGGTTCCTCTGGTTTTCCACCAGGGTACGTGTCCATCGTTCGAACGAGCCGGTGGGTGGGTGGTGGGTGGCTTCGGCGCCGGCGACAAAAGAGCCTCAGTTCTTTTTTTGGACGGTGGCGAAGGGAGCGAGGAGGGAAGACGGGGTGGGCCATGCTCCCTTAGCGTGTGCGTGCGCGCGGCGTTCATGGAATATTTAATAGCTGGAATTTGGGGGACGGTAAAGGAAGGGGGTCTCCGCCCGTAGCGACCCACCACACCCTCGGCAAAGTCTCCGCCAAGAAAAACGCCGGCTGCCCGTACGCTCGCCCCGGTCGTCATCGTTCTGCTAAAAGGACCATCATATCGTAGCGGGGTTTGTCTGCTAGCTTAACGCTTGAAAGATGTTTCCGTACTTCCTGAGTTTCTTCAACCTATTCCTCGCACGTTTCGCAGTTCCGCGTTCTTCAAGCGCCATGAGGCTACCCTTGTGATTTTCGTCGGCACAGTGGTGCTCTTCGATTGACCAAAAGTTCTTGGTCTTGATCCTTTGGAGTAACCTCCACCTACAACCTGGACGGACCAAGGGATTCACAAAACCAGCCGAGTGCTGACTCGAGCTGCCCGTGCAAAACTGGAACCACTGCGTTGTTTTGTTCGTTCGGCTCGAGTTAGAAACCGGTGTGGACACAACGTGGGACGCCGCTCCGGAAAACGAAACCTTCACCTTCGTCGCATCGAAGCCGCCGCCGCGCGTATACGTGAGCAAATAAACATCAATAAAACCTAAAAAGAAGAAGAACGCCAACTCTGTTTGCTTCATTCTTTAAACAAGACAGGCGTTCTTTTGTGTGCGTTCCTTGGGAGGTTCGAGTAGGGACTTCTGAATACTATCGTCGCCAAGACGATGGCAGGATTCTTGTCGATGCAAGCGCTTTTGTGCCGGGGTCCATCATCTTATCGCCACGAACAATGCATCGGCGCAAACTTGTTTTTATCATCGGCGGAGTCGAGAAAGCGAGCACCTGCCCTTGTTCGACGGAACAAAGCGTCTCTGTCGGGAGTGCCAACCTGCCGCTTGTCCGCGGTGCGAAGCAGACGCCGACATCTTGAATCTGCGGATTCGGAAGTGCGCCTCTGCAGACGAACTGAGTTGGTGTGACACCGGCGGACGTCGGTTGCGGTCAGTTCTGTCGTTTCCGCGTTTCCGCCCAGACTCAATTGGTCCTTGACGATACGCTTAGTTGATATCAAAGTAAAAAAAAAAAAAAGATAAAAAAAGAGTTACACTCGGAAAGGTTCTCTCCCATATGAATGGCACTCCAAATTATTGTCTCCAACAGGAGCATAAATACCTTCCTGAACCTAAAAAAAAAAAAAAAAAGACTATACGAAGAAACGCGTCGGAGTTTGTGTCATATCTCAGCGAAAACAAAAATTTTTACTGAGAGTGATAAAGCAGACAGTGTCTACAGGCTGTCTTTTGTATGATGTATTAGCAGTCTGACTGCGGCTTTGTGGTTCTAAACATACCCACTTAGATCGTTTACGAAGATGTTATAAAATGTGTCTTTAAAAAATACTCTTCTTTAATGTTAGAGTGTACGATTTATGTTACTTGTTTTTGCACACCGAACGCATTTATGGTGTTCCGATACTCTGCTCTTCTGAGCCTTGCAGACTTTTTTGCAATCTTGTACTCGTGTTTCGAAATCGTGTGTTAGCACTTCTCTTATCGGTCACGCTAAATTTGTGATGCAAGTGACTGCCGAGCATATCTTTTCGATCCGTTTCAATTAGGCGAGATTCTAATGTTCCCCATTGAAGCTCACAAACTTCTTATCGCGGCCATTGTCTGTAGAGCGGTCCTCCAACCACACACCCGCTGTTCCAACACCGCTGATGTGGCACTCTTAGGCATCGTCTCAATGTAGTGCCGCACCCACCGCAGCATTGTTACAAGAGCTTTAGAGAACGGTCTCTGCAAACATGACGGCGGAGATAACCTATCCTCGATTGGTTGCCAACAATGACGACAGCCAAAGGAGAGAAAGGAGTCGTTCGCGCCACCTTCGCCCACGTGTGTATATTGGAATCACAGCTGGACAAGAAGGTTCCGCCAGAGCCGAAGGTGTTCGAGTTCATGGGTGTGGCACCTGCGGCGACTGTTCTTCCATACAGCTTCATCTGCGCTGAGCTGCACCCTGCTTTTTGGGAGGCGTACAGAATTTTTTTTATTATATACTAACAGGGTTATATACCATTGGCAGCATATTGGCGACCATATTGAGATCCAAACCTCCTCACAAGTTACGCATGAATTCACAGCAATAAAGTTTGGTTGGTGTACCTAAAAAGCCCCACAAAAAAAAAAAAAAAAAAAAAAAAACTGCGTACTTCTAGCCGACAGCGTAAAGTATACTCACCGTTTTGGGTAGCCATTTCTCGGGCGTTGTTAGCACTGTTTATCCTGGATGTCGCGCACAGTGCCAGAACGAGAAGAACATATGGTGGGTGTATGTTTCTGTGTGTGCGCGTGTGAGGAGGGGGGGGGGGGGGTTGAAAGAGGAGAGGGTTCACAGTGACGTACACACGCAATGCTCAATTGCATTCAGTCATGTTGTGACAGTGAGACACTGTGTCCATTGTGTCATCTGTGTGGTTTGTCGACAGCGCACCTTGTCGGCGTCACTAACCGCATGTCACCCAGACTTGTACCGTACGCATTACAAGTAATCAAATTACTTGTAATCGATTACTTTTTGGAGTAATTTTGTAATCAGTTGATTACTTTTATTAGGCAGTAATCACAAGAGTAATCTGATTACTTTTTGAAGTAATAAAATTACTTGTAACCGTTACAATTTGTCCACGGAACCGCCCCCCCCCCCCCTTGCCGGGCACACGCCTTTTTTTTCTTTTTATGAAATGACAAAAATAAAATTTGCTTTTTTTTTTTTTTTCGAACGGAAAAAAGAAAGATTTTTGCGGAGCTGTAGGAAACGAGTTCAATCTCTTTCTATATAAAGTTTCTGTGGAATGTCCGTTCTTTTGTTTTTTGTTCGAGCTGGGACTGGGAGTGGGAAGCCCCAGGGAAGCCACAGGGCGTGACAAATGCCATTCAGGGCGAAGTTTGAGGAAGCAGAATGTAGCTTTGCGAGTCCTTCGTTCAAACTAGCCCCCTCACGCACACACACACAGAAATAAAAAAAGAATTAAAAAATCCTGCTTAGCTACCTACTCGCAGCCCATAGGAGAACCAGAACCGAAGAATGCCTAAAGCGGATGCAAAATATAACGGAGGCAGTTGAAATATTTCCCCATTTCCCCTACTTTCTGACAAGCAATGTTTCGAGTTGAGAAGTGGTCAGGGCGATCTCTTCCGCTAATGAATACTACAAATGAATCTGTTTCAAATCCTGGTGCTGCTGCTCTTTTGTATAACATGCGAGCTCATCCACATGTGAATAATAAAATGAGCAACGCAAACTTTGAGCGACAACCCCTGCACAAGCTTAACAAGATCTAGAACCCCCTCCGCTCACCGCCCCCCCCCCCCACACACACACACACTGGCGAACGCCCAAATCATTAAACGTCTTCAAACGAATTCTATGCTTGTGTCCGCATTGTGAAGGTGCAACGCAAAGACCACGAAGAGGGAGCCGGTTTTTCTTCTTCAATACGTGTGCAAATGTGAAATATAGGTTGGAAGTAGTTCATTGTTATGAGCGCTAAAGATGTGTCTTCACACAATAAAGTAATCGGAAAAGTAACGATTACTTCTTTAGGTAATGTCCAATTACTTTTGCCGTCGAGTAATCAAGTAATCTAATCGAATACGTTTTAGCCAAGAGTAATAGTAATTGTAATCGATTACTCTTTTTTAGTAACGTGTACAAGACTGATGTCACCTACCGGTCATTCAGAATCACTTTGATCGCTGGGCCGTTTTCGAACTTTACTTGTTTTTATTTGTTTTGTGTGTGTTTGTGTGCGTCTACGACTCTTTCAAGATGTCTTATTGTGGTGTCATGACCGACAAAGGTCACAATGCAAATATGTCCACCTTTTTTTTTTCTTTTTGCAAAACACGAAATAAAGATTGCAAATAAAAAAAAGAAAAGCATTCCCGGACGAATTCTTATTGTGTTGCCTAAAAAATCTCTCTGAGCTTACTCCAATTTCATGCTTCGCTGGTTTTGAGAAGCTCAATAGTGACAAAAATAAGATTACTGTAATTAAACTGTTATTTCCCCACTAAAATATCCCCAACTTAAACACTCACTGAGCGCAATTAATAAAACTAAAATTGTGTTGTGTGTTTGTTTAGACAACGGGAAGTTATTCAGCCCAAATGAGTGTTCCAGTGTAGATGAGAAGTTTTGCCAGTGCAGCACCACTGCTAGCCACGTACCTCGCGCAGTAGTAATACATGACCGCATGCCGGTGTGATGCTCACCAGATCGAAACGGGAAGGGCTGGTGATTGAACCCGTGATCCTTGGGTTCTGCAGCGCAAGCTTACACTCCACGTGCTCCGAGCTGCAGCGTGCTAACACGCCCGGCCACCGATCCCCATTTTTTTTTTTAAATTCTCATCGCATGGTAGGTGAAACACTGTTAGTCACATTTCGGTGCCTTCAGGCGCACGATGAAATGAATCTACCGATCTCCCCAAAGAAAACTATGGAAGGTATTATTGGTTATCATGCTAATCATCGCTGAACATGCACAACGTGAGTGCTCAGTGGCTGGTCATGTTCGGCTGTTTTTGAGACATTCATTTGTGCAGTTCTTTCGTACTTGGTTTACCTTCACACCGGCCTTGAGGTTAGTGTCAGCATGTTTACTGCACATTATATTTTATGAAGTGTTTGGGTTGCGAAAACATCCGATTTGTGCCATTGAGGTGGTATGTTGTTGATACTTTCATCTAGGTATATAAGCATTCTGCCTTTGAAATGTACAAAAAAAAAATGCGCCACGGTGACTTGGTTTCCTTGACATCACTTTTACTCATGCAGTTCTACCATCAGCAGAGAAAATTACAAAGAAAATTTCTAACAAATTAAAAAAAAACTTTATCTAAATACTTACACTCGGTGACGGGTTAATAACCTATGCTCCGCCTAGAGCGAGCTTTATATCTTTGTCGCACTTGCAGTCAAAGCTCGGTGGTCGGCAACGAGCTCGTTCTGGAGGCGAAGCTTCTACTGGGCTTTTAACCTATCACCGACGAAAGAAGGTCACGTGGAACAAACAATCTATCACAGTTTCCACTTTTTTTTCTTTTTTTTTTCAGCAGTAGTTTGCGTTGGTATATTGTGTCCGATTACATCTTATTTAAATATTAAAGTATAGTAATGCAAAACTAATGAAATTATGCCTTTTGGATGTAATCGGATTTGTCGCGTGTTACAATCCTTCCCCAAGTATTGAATGAGACATTTGGCGGCATCGTGCTCGTGTCGGCCTGTGCCACTTGATTTAATTTGAGTAGCCGATATCTTTCCTACAACAGCCAGTCTCGCCGAAATATGACATTGTATATCTCTCGATGTCAAATGTAGCTAATAGTGATGATAAACAATACGTTGTGTGTTTTTATTAGCACTGCTTATGTGTGTGCGCATGCGTGCGTATGTGCGTGTGTGTATACTTTAGGAGGGGGAGGGTGTGGCGTTGAGATTTGTTTCAAGTAGTTTATACAAGTTTGTAGGCAACTCTTCGAATGCCGACCATGCTCCTTTAATTATTTCCTTCTTAACAATACATTCTACTGCTAATAGATTTCACTACATCCCCTGTGGTGCTCTTTACAAACATGACAAAGCAGGCAGTTACAGGTGTATATGTTGCTAGCGTCACTGTCGCAATGGTGTTAACGTCATTGTTCGTCATTGCAGTGTTGGCGCTATTGTAATTAATTGTTGCAGTGCAGGTTATCTTTGCATGAGAACGTTGCCTATTAGCCCCGAGAAGTTCGCGTGGCGCCCCCTTACGGCGAACCGGGGTGACGTCACGGCGAGGAGAGAATTTTTCCCCGCTCGCCCTGTGGAAGCTGCGACGACGTTAGCTGTCGGCGCGCTCCTTTCTATTTAATTTTTTTGGCGTGTTTTTCGTAGGAAGTGTAAATTTTTATATGCGCCTTTATTGAGGTATGGCCTGTAGCTACAGGCGAAACTTCAACTAACATTTGAAGCATGGTTGACAAGGCAGGCAACGCATGAATCACAGCTGGTATATGAAAATAAAGAAGTATGGCCACAATCGCAGGAGCATCATTATAGATTTACATCTCGCACAATAAATGCTGCTGATGGTTTGAATGAATTGGCAGGTTATGCACACTATTTTTTATTTTTTTTGTATCTGTTTTTAAACAAGATCGCCGAAGCAGAAAAGCTGCATGCTGCTCAAGAAACATGCTAAATATAGTCTGGGCCATGGCAAGAGAATCACAAGTAAGACAGCCCAAGTGCAGGGACAAAGTAAAAAAAAAAAAAAACAAGGAACATTTATTATATACATTGCTCGCATTTGGCCTTTGCTGGATTCAAATAGTATTTCAATGGACCACACGGGTGGTATGTGTGGACTTGTTTATATTGTGACGAATGACAAGATAAAACAAAAATAACTGGGGAAACTGAAACGTTTAATGGGACCGAACTTGTGCCCCCCCCCCCCCCCCCAAAAAAAAAAAAAAAAGAAACAGAAGATAACAGCAGAGCGTCGCGGGCGTCGAAGTCGGCGAAAGAGCAAAGTCGAACGCTGGGGCGAAACCGACTGCGGCTCGCCGCGCGGAGCTCCTTATGTACATGCGAGAGCTTCTGGAATAATCGGCGTAGAATGTTCGACGCGTAAAACATTCGGACCTCGAACAAGCTACATGATTGTCTCTTTTAATTGGAGATGAAAATTCAGACTAAACGGTGTATTTTCCGAATACCCAAGACTGGAAGAAAGAATGTCAGGAAAAAAAAGTATAAACATTCCAAATTACGGCACTATTGCTGTGCATAGTTTGGGCAGTTCAATACATATCATACAGGCAACTGGGGGCAATTCGGCCATTTTTGCTGCTACCATATACAAACTAATTTCCAGTAATTGTGCATCTTCTAAGAAATATGCCTGCATACGTGTATAAACTATATAATTAATTCACGAAGAAACTACATTTATGTAAAACAACCCCAGCTGTTCCACGAGCACTTCAAAAATAATCAGACACAGGGCCTTTAAAACATCTGTGAACCAGCGCATGCAGAGTGGCAGCGCAGAGTCGGGGTCGCGAGCTAATTTGCCGACCACCCAAAGGCCGATGATATGAATGCCACTTCAAATGCCTTGAAAGCAGGATGTAATATCGTCCTAAATCATGAACATGCAAGGAACACAATTCCAGCGTCTGAAACACTTGCGCCACCGCTTCACCGACCCCTCGCAAGATTGCCTTGTGTCGTGTGGACGGACGGGGAGGTTCATCGGCGGAATTACCTCCGCCGATAGCTTTCGGGATTTGTAACCCAATTTTAAAAGTAAAAGGGACAATCAGGCTTATAAAATGTACGGAAGCACGTCAATATCGGCCTAACTCAACGTCTTGCATATCGGGTAAACGAAGTCCAGCTCCTCGAAGAGCTTGCGGCACACAACGCCAAACCAGGACACCGGTGCTGGGAAGCGAACCGATGCGAGATCGCGGAGCGGAGTACTCCCCCTGACGTCACGGTACACCTCACCCAATCAGGGCGTGGCGACCGCAGCGACGCTTGTGTTCGCTCTCGGGGCTAATACCTCGGTCACGGACTTCTAGAAGGTTCTCGTTTATTCTTGCTCTGGACATAACTTCTATCATTTGTTCTTGATTTTGTTGTTCTAGAAAGCGCTTGTTCATTCTCGCCCCGAGCGCGCGACGCTCGAGCATTCTTCGCCGAATCTTCGAGAGAGTGACGCACTCCAGATAAGAGGCCGCTCGCAACCTTGTCGAGTCAGTCTCGCCCCAGCGTTCGATCTTGCTGTTACGCCGCCATCGACGCCGGCGACGCTCTATTGTTATCTTCTGATCCCTTTTTGTTTTGGGAATAAATTCGCCCCATTATACGCTTAGTTTACTTCAGTTTTCGTCGCTTCATCACTTGTCATTTGTGACAATACTTCATAAAGCATTTGGGGTAATATTTAAGTTTGACTGGAAAATTTCTTGAGTAAAGTACAAATACATCGACCTGTGAGTTTACATATATTGACTTTATTATAAAATAAGATATAAGGCAAAAGAGGGACTGAAGACACATGAATAGTCACCCACGGATATTCGTCGTCGAAGGTACCTGATAACCTGAAGAGTTTTCAACTTCACAACGTTAAACACAGTTTTGGTTTTTAAGGTCAAGGTTCCAAATGTTCTCGCAAATCCGACGAAGATCGATCTCAAATAAGCTTTGGTCTGTAGGACAGTTTGTCGAAAGACAGTTCGTTGCAGGTCAACTGGTGAGAAGGCAATTCGTTATAGGAAAATTTGGTCCTGTGACAGTTCGTTGCAGGTCAACTGGTGGGAGGGAAATTCGTGATAGGGGAATTTATCCCCATGACAATTAGTTGCTGGTCGACTGGTGAGAAGGTAATTCGTTACAGGTAAATTCATCTCTATGACAATTTTTTGCAGGCCAACTGGCGGGAAGACAATTCTTTACAGGAAAATTGGTCACTACCACAATTTGTTGCAGGTCAACTGGTGGGATAGCATTTCGATACAGAAAATGTGTCCCTACGACTATTTGTTGCAAGTCAAATGGTGGGAAGGCAATTCGATACAAAAAAAAATTTGTCGCTATGACAATTTGTTTTAGATAAGCCGGTGGGGGTACAATTAGTTACAGGAAAATTTGTTCCTATGAAATTCTCTCGCAAGTCAACTGGTGGAAGGCAATTCGTTACAAAAAAACTGTCCCCGTGACAATTTGTTTCAGGTCAACTAATAGGAAGGCAATTCATTGCAGGAAAATTTGTCCCTATGATAAGTTGTTGCAGGTAAACTAAGCAATTCATTACAGAAAAATTCGTCCCTATGAAAATCTGTTGTAGGTCAACCGGTGGAAGGGCAATTCATTATAGAAATATTTTATTATATGACTATTTATTTTAGGTTAACTGGTGGGAAGACAATTTGTTACAGGAAAATTCGTACCTGTAACAATTTGTTGCAGGTCATCTGGTGGCATGGAAATTCGTTAAAAAATTGTCCCTATGACTATTTGTTGCAAATCAAATGGTGGGAAGGCAATTTTTAACAAGAACATTTGTTCCTGTGACAATTTATTTTAGTCAACTGGTGGGAAGGCAATTCGTTACAGGAAACTGTCCCTACGACAGATGCCCACAGGTCAACTGGTGGGAAGGCAATTCGTTACCAGAAAATTTGGCGCTTTGATCAACTGGTAGTGGAAAAATTTGTTGCAGGAGAATTTGTCCCTATGACGATTTGTAGCGGTTGAACCGGTGGGAGTGTAATTTGTTACGGGAAAAATTGTTTCCGTAAAATGTGTTGTAGGTCCAAGCTGTGGCAGGGAAACTCGCTATTGGAAAATTTATCTACATGACAATTTTTGCAGGTCATTTGGTTAAAGGGCAATTTATTGAGGAGAAATTTATTCATGTGCCGGTTCGTAAAGCCACTAAAGTCTTTATCACCTTTTAGTTCGCAATACAAAAGAGACGTAGGTCGTCAGCGGGCCTAAATGCTGGTTCACGTAAATGCAATTGCTTACAACCGGAGGAGCTAAAACCGGTTCCTAAGTATCTTGTGACTGCTGATAACCGACTGCTAAGCAGCGCAGCCGGTCGGAAGCAGTCACAGGAAGTTAAAAACCGTTTTTAGCGCTGTCGGTCGTAGTCAGGTCAAGTGTTTAAGCCGTCATATCCGCAACCAAAAGCAATCTTGAAATAAAAAGAAAAAAATATTGCTTGTGAGTTTACAAGCATTCATTGTGAAAAGCCTCAAAGCTGGTTCACACTTTTACGACCAACTATGACCGTCCCTGATACAACCGCTTTTAAGCCGCTTGTGATATTTTTTACAAATATTGCCTGGCACAATGTACAATAATGATATCAAAATTTAAAAATAAAGTGGTAAGAAGTCAGTCGTTTTTTCCGAGTCTTCATTTCCTGTAGATCCCGTGCGCCCGCATTAAAATGAATTAACAGATATTAAAATTGCGCCTGGTGGCGGTTTGTGAAGCTCCGTTGGAATGCCGCCGCGTCATGAGCTCCGAGGGGTATGCGCCTGTTCGCGACAGTATGGCTCGCTCGTGGGGTTACTTAGTCCTGAATGTGACTTTGCGAAGAACGCTAACGCGTTTACCAAAGCGTCCGCAATGCTTCTTTCACGTTCATTCCACACCATCAAGATCGCCGTCCTTTGCAGACGTCACGTAGGAGTTTGATGTGAAAAGGCCAGGACGTCTGTAAGGCCAACCATACCACTCCTGCCCCCACCCCACCCCACCCCACCCCCCACCCTCCGGATGTGCTGTGAATAGCGCGCTCAAATATGGCATCCAGTGGATGTCTAATTTATACATAGCTTGCAGGTGTCGCCACTGCTGCGTACTGACGCTTATTTCTACTTACTATAGTCCTCTCGAACTACTATACTTCTGCGGTGTGAAGCTAACGTGAACCGGACGCTCGTGGCACGTAAAAGATCGGCATGGACGCGAATCACGTTACGGGCAAGCTATGTATAGACGCTTTAAGCACGCGCCAGATTGAGCCGCCATTGCCGACCTTCTCTTGTCTTACCGAGATGCCAAGACATTGAAACGGTCGCTAAAGAGCCTTCACAAAGGCCTATGCTGAGGAGAAGGACACAGTAGCATCTAAAGCGGTAATAACCTGTCTTGCTGTTGCAATGATGAAGTGAAGCGAACGCCTGTGCGTTCTCTATGCTGACCTTTGATTGGTGCGTACTTCCTTGCGTTCCGATGCGTCAAAGATGCTTTGTGAAACTCTCGCTCGCCGTATAGCGTCCAATCATATTTTACAAAAATAGCGTTCCGTCAGCACAAGTTCGAGAAAATAAAGGGGTTCTTCGTGTTACATTT
The DNA here is from genome assembly GCF_016920785.2 of Ixodes scapularis. Classification (NCBI taxonomy): domain Eukaryota; kingdom Metazoa; phylum Arthropoda; class Arachnida; order Ixodida; family Ixodidae; genus Ixodes; species Ixodes scapularis. The sequence goes on along the minus strand of NW_024609880.1, from coordinate 65,453,356 downwards.
TATGTAGATAAAATATTAAATCTGAAACAAATAATGCCTTGTGTGATTTTTTTTTTTTTTGAAGTACAGTTTTTGAATTATATTTTTTTTTAATTCTCGGATGTCATTCGCAAATATGTGTACGTCCATCGAAATGTTGGCAGTTTTACTTTAGCAAAAAAAACTTGTCAACGTGCGGGCGAGCTGGTGCATATCCTGAGACAAAAAAAAAACAAAAAAAACTTGAAGATTTGTTAGAAGGAACAGATGAAAGTTGACAGACTTTGCAGAGACGCTTGTCTGTCATTTTTATTCTGTCCCTTCCAATATTTCTCCAAGTTTCCTTTCCAGTCTCGGGGTTGAAACATCATGAATACTTTAGCAGACGGTATTTGGACAATGGCGTCGGCTGTTGTTGGCTCCAGGTGCTGCTTTCGCATATGCGTCTATTCAGGAGACGCTTCGTTGCCATTTTAACGGTGACCATAGCAGACGAACTTCATCGTGCGTAAGGAAGTAGCGGTGTGCCGAGATGAGGTGCGTGCTTCGGTATGTTCGCCGTCCTTTTCAGTGGGCGGAATGTGAACAGAACAAATTCAAAATAGGGTCTTGACCACGGAGTAAGATAATACTCTTCAGGTGAGGACAGCGCGCTCCTCGCGCAGTGCAGATAAACTTCGCTTTTCAATCTTTCTCTTTCTCACTCTCACTATGGTTTCAAGCGGCGCCGGCAAATGACTCGTCGATCCGTGGGCACGGCAAACACGGCTCGTGCCGCATCATGCTCTACACGCGCAGAGCTCCAGCGAGGTTGTCGCTCGTGCAGAAAGACCACGGTGTACCGGGGTGTCATGGCAACGGGATAATTTTTTTCGCTCCCACACAGTTTCGCCGTTTGGCCGCCGGCGGCACTCTCAGCCGCGGGCACGTAAAGTCCCTTGATAAAAGCGTTTTTCACAAGTACCGCCAACCATTGTTGTGGAAGCGCTCGAGAAACGTGCCATGAGCGGGTGCTCCGCCGCCATTCGCTTCCAAGGCCCGCTCATTTCAGTGCTGCGCCGCCATTTGCTTCCAAGGGCCGCTCGAGACATGGGCCTCGTGGACTCGCGCATTTGACGCTACTTGCAAGACAAACGCAAACACATCGAGGGGCTTTACGGGCACGGTGGCCGCGGAATAATGCAGCCTTTCGGATGCCCGTCGAACGAACACTATCTGATTCCTCGCGCTGCGCGTTCAGCCCCGCTGTGTCCTCACCTAAAGTGTATCTTACACCGTGGTCTTGACTCAGATGGCTGATTTTTTCCAGCGGGTTAACATTTTGACGAGCGTTACACGAAAGGCTTGTTTTTAGCTCGCAATTTGAATTGTTATTCTTTACGGCCTCATGGCGCTAAACTACCTATGTATCCATTTCGTCAAAAAAAAAAAAAAAAGGTTCCATAATAAAAGGTCGATCGATCGCCACAGGGCTTTACCGATAAGGAAATCGATTCGTTACAAATTATCGTTCTTATTTTATTTTTATTTTCTACACACGAAGTGGCTAAACACGCAACGCGCAGTCAAAGGATTGATAGCAATGGTTTAACAACTGCAGGCCTTTTTACACGTGGCGTACACATTTGTTCGACCTTTCGAAGCCACGTGCCTGCATTGCCAAAAATGAAGACATCAGTGGTCGGAAAATTCATGAGGTCGGAGTCGAAAACTGTTTCTCCGACGGGCACATCCACTGACTTTTATCATATCCAATAGCATTTCTTTGAGAAGCCTCGAAAAAAAAAAAAAAGAAAAAAAAGTTTATTTGTAACAAAAAACGCATGCATGCATGGGCGAGAGAGGGATAAGTGGACACACTGAGAAGAAAGAAACGAAATTCCGACCTTAGGACCCCGTAACTTTTAGCTTAACGCTCAACCACTGTGCCTAGGGGGAGAGCTGTGGCACCTTATCGCGCCTATGCGCGGATCGATCGCGCATAGGTGCGACAAGGAGAGGGGATAAAGACTGTCGCGATAAGGACTGTCACCAAATACTTCGCCATGGCACCAGGTAGCTGTGGCTCGCCACCCCTCGTGTACAGCTAATGACCGGTGACATTTTCAACGTTCCTGAGTATGGTGCCCGACTTGCTCGCCTTTCAAAGCGGCGAACGAGTGTGGGCTGGGCTGGAGAAATTCTACACTGGTTTACGAACCTGCACACAACGGAATGTTGTACGGGGTGTGTTCGCCGCGCCGTATATCAATCCACAGTTTTGTTGTTAGCTGCGCTCGACTCTAAAGGGAATTCGCTGAAGTGCTGGCTTTTGTAAGCGAGCCCACCAGTACTTGAGCAAATAAGATAGCGGAAACGATTGCATCGGTGAAACATAAGATCTGTTACTTTTCGTTTCTTGTTGTAAACGGCATAGTCGGCGACCTTAGCTTAAAAACAAAAATGAAGCCCATTGCACAAGTGTATTTTGTTTTCTTGAATGTCGGAAAAAAAAAAAAAAAACTTTTTTTACGTTGTTTTATTGCTGCAGCAGCCCCAGCGGACTGCATGCGGCGAACTTGACTTTGCGCTAACCTTTTCCTAACGCTCTATAACCTTGCCCGGCTTCGCTCGACCGAACGCCTGCCGACTTTTTACGCACTTCTCCGAGCAATAAAAAAGGAAAAAAAAAAAAAAAAGAAAGAAACGAAGATGGAAGGCGTGTGATGGCGTCGTCGTGGTGCACAAGCTCGAGATTTGGAAGAAAAAAAACGACACAGGTTCAAGTTTTAGTTCCAGTAGGGTAACAAGAAGCCAACCCTGCCCGTAGTACATGTCAAAATAAACCTCGTTAGCAACTATTTTGTTTTACATTCTGAAAGTACACGAATGCTCGAGTTTATTTCCCTCAAACACACTGCACAGCAAACAGGATGCCCGAACAAATTGGCCGCGCTGGGATGGGAAATGCTTGAAAGGAGAAGAGATCTCGCCCCTTGTGGCTAAATTGAGAACTACGCAGATGGGGACAACAACAATAACGCGGATTATTTTGTTTTGCGTCCGCGTTCGGCTTGGGCTCGTGTTCCACCATGCAGTGAAGCCGAACGCGGACGCAGAAAACAAATTAGGCTCGAGTCGTGCCCAGTCTTTGCCCGCGCTCAGTCGAGAAAAATTAAGTAAAGAATTCAGCACACGTGCCTTGTGTTGGTAAACACAGAGCTCTGGGGGAAAACAAGCTGGACGTAGCGGTCCCTATAGTTCGATCTCCACTGGAATTGATGAAACATCATATCTTTTAGAGAAAACTTACTCCTCTTCTCGTTGTGCGTGATTGGTTTAGCTAGTGATAGCAAAAGGCACAAAGACTACGAGCACCATGAAGACGTACTTTTGAGCCCGATTGATTGGCTTTATATGATCGTAGCGTTGGCTGCGCTCAAACTTGATGTGAACGGACTAGCGAACAAATTGTTTTGCCAAATTACTTTTAACGCGATAGCGTTTAAGAGCTTGTCTCGCAGAAAATCCGGCGTCGGCTTAGGCGGCGTCGTCGGTGGGACCAAAAAAAATCCCATGATGCTACGCTCGCAGCCACGTGTGTCACACGTGACGTCACACGTGGCTGCGCGCGTTGCATTATGGAGTTTACCCGCTAAATATGGAGCAAAAAGTTTCCCGCCAAATTTAGCGGAAAACTCTCCCGCCGAGACCACGCACACGCGCTTGGACGTCTCGGCAAGGAGCACGCTTTTATATGAGAAGGCTTTGCGAGCGGAACCCGATAACGCAATCGCTTAAAGGAGCGGTGCAACGATATTCAATTGGAATGTTTTTTACTTGACACGAGCTCACTGGCACACCTGGGACTTAAGGATACTCACACGAAACGCCACTGGCCAAGAAACTCCTTTGTTGTGGTGTAATTTCAAGGACAAAAGCGATCATTTTCATTCAATCTCTCCTTTGCAAAATTTGATGACGTAACGTGGGGATCGCAGTACACCCAAGTGACGATATTTGAAGGCGGTTCATAGATTGGACCCGAGCATTGCGTGGGCACTCGACTTGGGCTCGTGATAATTGCTAGCTCGAGAAGCATTCGGGTAGTGACCCGTGTCCAATCGCTGCAACGACGACAACAGCCGAGCCTTAAAAATGTCTGGAACTCAGCGCGTGTCCTGCGCTTTGCAAACCCCAGCGCGTGGCTATGATCAACACTGGCGGCATATAATCGGCTCCAGATCACGTGGCCGCTTGTTCTGGCTGCGAGCTGAGGGGGTGAACGCTGCTCGTTTTTCTTTAATTTTTTGCTGGACTTCTATTGCGTGGGGTGAAAAACGAACGCTTGTTTCATAGGTCATTAATGTTAGGGATCCGCTTTAAGCAGTATTTGCGCAAAGTACAAAAATTGTTGCATCGCTCCTTTAAGTGCCCCACTCCCCCCCCCCCCCCCCCCCCCCAAACACCCCGCAAAGTGTTTTTTTCTTCTTTTTTTTTTGTTTATTAATACGTCCGGAAGGTGGAACAATCATCCAGGATCTATTATGTGTACTGATGACTCTGACGTGGAATATTTCCTGCTTGTCTACATACATCGAATAACTCCCCTACAATGCTGCTCATGGGAGAATGTCGGTACAATGCAAATAAATAAATAAATAAGCCGCGTATTTAATTAACAGAACAAAGTGTTTTTTCTTTACATCTGTCTTTCTTCCTGTTTTAAGCTTCTTTTCTTCTGTCGATTTGTCGAGCCTTCCCGTCGGCCAACGGGACTTTGTTTATAAAGCGCCGACATGCATGCGAGTAGTAGCAGTAGTAGTAAAACGTATTTATCGACATGCGCAGATCTTCGCCGAAATGGCGGTCTACGCGCCAGCGGTGGTTTAGGAACCTGCCCGGCTTCAAAATCTCCTGCACGTGTACGACGATGGAGATAAGAAGGGTGGTGAGATATGATCAAGGTAAAGAGGCCTCAGACCCTAAGATCCCCCCCCGCCCCCCCCCCCCCCCGCCCCCCCCCCCCCCCCCCCCCCGAGACACGTAGTCAAGTAGGGACCGTAGGATCCGAATCATCCAATCGGCGTCCCCAGTCGTGTGCGTCTAGAGTTCCTTCATGTGCGCTTCGCACGAGGTGAGGGTCCACCATTCTCAGATTCTATGATCCAGTCGGGGGATAGAGGTCGGATTCTTACAACGTTGGCAACCGGGGTCTAGAAAAACGGCAGCATAAGGTTCTTTTTTCCCCCGTTTTAGGCACTCAGTTTCACGTTATAAATAGCTCTAGGTGTCACTGCATCCCCTGTGCGGAGACGGGGAAGCACCACCATATCCTTTCTGGAGAACACCTTGTCGGGAGAGGATCGTGTGCAGGAGTCCACAGTGTCTCGAGCTTTATTTGCCGCTTTTTTCGTTCGCGGCAGATGAAATTGTTCTCATCTTGCATTCTGCAGCATCGTGTGCAGTTTCGTTTCCTGGAATTCGTCGGTGAGCCGGCCCAGCAAATGTCAAATAAAATTATGTTTTTTTTTTGTTTTTTTAATTTGGTGTTTGTTCGGTTAGATCTGGCTTGCTGTGGGGCTGCAGGTGGAACGATGTATTTGAATTTCTCTGATGGCTGCCTGAGAGTCCGTTTAAAGGATGAGACGCTTGTCACTGACTTTTAGCGCCTCGGTGCTGTGCAGCCCCATGCAAGAGGATGGCGTGGAGCTCCACTATCTCGGCAGTCCCCACACCTCCCTGCCGGGTAGGCCAGGAATAGGACAACCTGCGGTGCTTTGTGAGATCCGTGCTACACTGATGCGGCGCCCATCCACGTGCCGTTCGTGGGGTTGGTGGCTGCGTCTGTATGAGTGTTGTAGGAGTTACCGAAAGAAAGTAACGAAATACGCTACTCGTTACTTACAAGTAAAAGGAACCGGTTACCGTCCTACGTTAGGTCAAAATATAAGGAACGCGTTACCGCAACCGTTGCCGATAAAGAGTAACGCACGTTACTTTTGCGTTACTTTTTTATTTATGAATTAAAACGTTTTACTGTTTTAAGGTCACAATATGGTGCTTATGCGTACCGCATAAGCACCATATTCCAAGAAACATTAAATTCATGAAGGAACTTAAGATAACTATTTTCTCTTTTTTAAGGTTCCACCTCAATACTCACAAAAAACGCAAAAAAAAAGAAAAACTGGTTTGGCCCGTAGAAACACGAAAAAAAAAATTGATTTACTTTTTTCTCTTAGTGGTCATGTTCCATGAGAGAGGTTGGGCGCTGGGGGTGAGGTTGATGAGCTCCCAGGGAGGCCTTGGTCCCGGAGAGGGATTCTCGATCTCGGGCGATGTGCTTTGTTGAGCGAATCAAACTTCGTCGAGTACGTGACTTTAGATACCGCCGTGACAATCTTTTTGGCCATCTTCTCTCCGGCACCACCGTCTGTGTGACATCCTGCGTACTAGATTCAGTCCTGGCTTCCACTTGTGCGAGATTCTCTTGAATGCATGCACACGACTCACGAGTACGTTTCTTTTTTTCAGTTAATTGTTTAGTGATTGGGCTTGTTGGTCAGGTACACGCCGTTTCGCAATAAGTCCGTCCGCAACCGAGGTTACAATTCGGTGGGGGCGATCAAGCAGCACCAAAAGTCTATCGCCACGGGGCTCGTTCTCTGTGTCCGTTTGCTATCGCCGGTTAAGCCAATCACGCACAAAATATAGATGAAAAAATAAACGCATGATCACGGGCATTCCCGTGCGTGATTAGTTTGACAGCAAACACACAAAGACAACGAACGCCGCTTGATTGGCTCTATCGGAGAGCAGCGCCGGCTGCGCTGGGACGTGATGGGAAACTGTGTCGAAAACCCGCGGTATAGACGAGGGTCATCCTCGGCGAGGGCGGCCACCGGTGCCGAGCCCGCGCACCGGGCGTGCGAAAACTGGGCCGTGGGTCTTCCGTCCGAGCGGACGTGAGCACCGGGTACGGGCTCCGAAGCGGAAGGGCGAGCCCCGCCGAAATCCGTGCCCCTTCCCCCACGACGATCGATAACGTCCCGGAGTCCAAATAAAGCCGCTGCGGCCGTCACCGCATACGAGGCGTTGACGCCGATGGGAGAACACGCGCGCTTATACATATACGAGCCTGCATGGAGCTTCTCGCGATCACGCGGACGGTCGCGGAAGGATGCGACGGGAAGAGCGGTTGAGGCCGGCGGAGTTACGCCCTTGCTGTGGTCTTTAGACCACAGGGTTGAGCGTCACGAAAGCGCTTTCTTGGCAACCCGCAAAAATTCTTTTTTTTGTGTGTGTCAAATTTACGAAGGTCATCTAGCACGCCACAGCGGAGGACTGAGGCCTAGTTTGGACCACCTGGATATCCTTCGATGTGCACCTCGACCGGGATTCGAACTCGCCACCTGGGGATCCGTATAGGCCGGTGCTTTGCCTCGAGGTCACCGAGGCTGCTCTTCGCGACCCACGATCGGTCAACTGCACGAAGTACATATTTTTCGCCAATATCTTCTTGATGCGATTAGGTGGAGCTCGGTCGTAGGAAATATGTTGGGGTATTTGACAGAAATGTCTGCGAGGCGTTTGTTAAATGCTTGAGGATGGCAGGGCGTCTCTGTCGGATGTCCATGGCCTTCAGCACGTGCTCGTTGCCTTCCACCGTGCTATGGTCGTGCAAAAGTTATCGAAGGCAGGAAGCTCGCACTGAAGGCGGAACAACAGAGAGACCTTCCTGCCGTTCTCAGCAGAAGTTTCGTGTGGTGCGGCGTGGGGCTAAACTACCGATATGCCAAACGAAGAACAATGAAGGTCAATAATAAACGATAGAAGACAGAGAACCGAAATAACCACAAGTTAATTCAAACAATGGTCGCGGACTTTCAGGCTCGCTCTCCTGGATTTTCCTGCCTCACTTTAAAGGGGCTGTGCAAAAACATTGGGTAGGAATATTTCTTACTTTACACCAGCTCCCTGGCACTAGTGGGACCCAAGAATACTCGAACGCAACACAACTGACCAAGAAGCGTCTTCATCGTGGCGGAATTCAAAGGATGAAAGCGGAGCTTTTCTTTTAAGCTCTCCTTCCAAAGCCGCCTTTTGCTCCTTCGCGAAATTTAATGACGGAGCTGCGGGGACGATGGCAACAGTACGATCCCCGGGAATGCGTCATCGAGCTTTGCGGCGACGATATTCAAATGCTGCTCACACAGTGGACGCGAAGTCTGCGTAAGCATTCGATCTGGGCTCGTGACAATCGATGCCTCGACATGCATTCGGATAGTGGCCCGTGTCTAATCGCTGCAATGACGACAAAAGCCGAGCCATAACAATGTCTGGAACTCAGCGCGTGTCCTGTGCTTTGCCAACCCCGGCGCGTGGCTATGATCAACATTGGCGGCATATAATCGGCTCCAGATCACGTGGCCGTTTGTTCTGGCTGCGAGTTGAGGGGGTGAACGCTGCTCGTTTATCTTTAATTTTTTTTTTTCTGGGACTTCTATTGCGTGGGGTGAAAAACGAACGCATGTTCATAGGTCATTAACGTCAGGGATCCGGTTTAAGCGCTATTTGCGCAAAGTACAAAACTTGTTGCATCGCCCCTTTAACTATATTATAGACGCCTTGCAGCCGCTGTGCGTGGGCGCCCCCATAACCGACCTTCAGTTTTTACTTCATCTTATTCCGTTTACTTCACCTCATCATTACAAGAGTACTAGTATAGGCTAGGTTATTGCCATTTTAGATTTTACTGTGTCCTCCTCAGCCTTAGCCTCTGTGGAGGTTCGTCAATGCCTGCTTCAGTGGCTCGGTATAATCTCGGTAAAACAGGAGAAGGTCAGCAATGGCGTACGTAATCTGGCGAGAGGGCAAAGCGTCTATAGTTTGACATGACATTGTCATTTCAAACAATGTTATGTCGTGTAATTTGGCATGACATAACATTAAAAAAAAAATTTTTTTTTTTTTCAAACTGATGAACAAATATCGGTACGTATGCTGCTATACGAACATGTGTTCTTATCGATTGTAGGTTGTAACCGTAAGTTATTTTTACCTGATCAAATAAAAAAAGAAAAAAAAAGTTGACGTCGTTCTTGTGTATCTTGTAGTTATAATTTCGAGGCTTCAAACGGACAGTCCTCACCTCATCTAACTCAAAACTCCAAGCTCAAAGAAACAAAAAATGGGTCTGACATCGGGATACCTTGGCAAAAAACAATCGAGCGGCCGTTCATTCGCAGTAAAGGTGGAAAGAAAGAACATCACAAACAGGAGAATGAAGGTGTCTTTCTTGAAGGTTCGAGCTGTCAACTTCCGCCATGTTAAGACGGAGGTCATCATCTTAATGCCTGCTGGCATGCTGATGTAGCTGCACACTTCTCGCGCCTCGAACGACACACATGACCTGGGGCCTTTCAATGGCGTCTGGTTTTGTTTGTGTCTAAATCCCCATTTCCTCAACAGGTAGCATCAATTGAGAGTTACGATTGATAACACAAACAGACATATTGAGTACTGCCGTCTTTCTCATGCTGCACTATGTTTAAATGCTAGAAAATTGTGAAACACTCAGAAGTGAGGTCATTTACAGCTGAAGATAATTATAGCATTTTGTCTTGTACTCTACACTCGGAGCTTAAAACGTATAATGCGGAAAAGCTATTCACACAGTCGCAAAACAGTAACAGTCAGCCTGGATCATGCCAAACACTTCGTTGGGTAAGGGCATCATTGGTTTCACACGAGAGGCCGGATTAAACGTATATGTGTAAGCTCAATACATGAAAACCGCGCAAATAGTTCCCTGTGGAACGCCTGGTTATGAAAGGCCAGCTGACAAAATGGTGTGACTAATGGTAGATATAAAATAATTTTAGGAAGTTTTTTTTTTTTTTTTTCTTTTTTTTTCTTGGGCTTGCAAGCGCGCGCTCGCATCTACTGCACTAAAACTACGAGCACTGATCCAAAAGCGCTCTCCTTTTGGATCGTTACAAATCCATCGAGGTAATTCGACATAAATGTTTAGTGTAAATGTAAATGAAAATAATGTGTCAATCAACACAATGTTCACCAGGGTTCACAAAAAATCAGTAAAGGCTTCTTTTTCTAATTTTTTTCACTATTTGCTGCGTTGTATTAATGTCATTTTGGTTTATTTCTAGACAAACCCTATGGCAGGGGAAATCGACTGGGCAGTTTCTAACCTTACACATTCAAAACAGACTTAAGCTTTTTTTAAGTTAATTGTTTTGGTGGACGCATTCGCGGCGTCTAATATTGCGAAGAAGAGAGCTATTGCGCATGCTCAGAATGCGTTCGACAACCCAGAAGACAAAGATGGCAGCATCCAGTAGTCGATAATTGGATTGATCTAGAAGCTGTGGCTGGTGCCTCCACAGATTTGAGTTGCGACATCCCAGATGATAGTGGCGCGGCAACGCAAGATGGCTGCCGGCGTTGACGTCGGAGTGAACCGTTCCCGCGTGCGTCGAGAAAATAAGAGCTCTGTTCTCGCTCCTTGGACGCAACAAGTGCGTGCTCCTTGGCTGCGCTGGTGAACAATGGCGGTCATCCGTCATCAGAACTGGCAGCCATGCAGCGACCTGGAAGCCGCTCGCAAGGAGCGGTTCGCAACCTGTTGCGCGGCATCGCCACCGTCAAGCCGCAGTTTCGGTCGTCCGACCGCGGGACTCGCTCCTGGCACACTGGCAGATTCTTGCTACGATCACCGACAGCTTCAGAAACGGAGGGCGTGGCGAGTCCGGAGCATTCATTATCATCTCGTTATCGCGCCGCAGCCAATGATAGCAGCATTAGCCGATGAGAGCGCCGAAGAACTGATCACGAAGCCAGAAATGTGAAACCCATAAGCCACGCCCTGCGTTTCTTAAGTTGTCGGTGACTATAGTATACACAAACCCGGCCCTCTGACGTCACGCAACTGCAATGGCGCGGCTGTCGGCACTGCGCATGCGCAGTGCCGACAGCAGCTCTACAGCTAACTTCCCTTTCCCTTCTTTTAACTTTAATGCAATAAATTACATTATATCACTCTCTCCCCTCTTTGTTCACAATATACAGGGTGTTTTTTAAGCTTTACCGATTTGTTTAAAAAAGCCGTGAAATTACACTTAAGCGGTTTGTGCAGGTGAGTTATACGGCCAGGGGGACGTTGTGTGGGTTGCTAATTTTTGCGGTAAGTCAACGAATTAATTAAAATTCGTTAGTTATATTTTTAATTAGTGAAAATAGACATATGGTTTCAATTAGAAACTTACAGAGCGTCATCGAAAACCACCAAATGAACTCTTTTTAGAACGACTTGAAGCTCGTGGGAAACTCGGGAGCGCGCCAAAGTTACCACTCGTGCCGTGAAGCAGGCGCGAAGTTAGCAGTGGCGGAACGCGATGATAATCTAATCATCGCCGTTCCGCCACGTATCAATCAGCGAGGCAATTCCGTCCTCGTGGGGGATATTTGTGTAGAGGGAAGATAGTCTAATGTAACCAGGAAAGAGCCAATCGGAACTGCGACCGTTGAAATTTGTCAGTCAACGTGGTTTGTGTCCCTTACAAAATAATCAAATGTCGGCGGAATTTCGCTAATAAGGCGGTCTGTGAAGCTTGAGATAGACTCGGATAGTGTACCCGTGCCGGAAATAATGGAGCGGCCAGAGTTCCCCGTTTATGTATTTTTGGAAGCATATAGAAACGCCCTACCTGAGGATATTTTGGTTTGAGAGAATCAAAGATTGCCGTTGATATTTTGCCTCTATCTTTCAGGTCGGTGAGTGCGTTCGGAACAATGGCGGAATGTGCTTTAGTAGGATCATGTTCGAGTGCCTGATAAAATGACGTGTTTCGCAATTTGCGAGGGCCTTTATCCAAGTAATCATTGGTGTTCATTATTACGATGGCCCCTCCCTTGTCGGTTGGCTTAATAATTATGCCACGTCTACTACTCAGTAAGTTATATGAGTGTGGTCTTGGGGGGGGGGGGGGGGGGTGGCTTGGGGGGGGGGGGGGGGCGTTCTTTGTATTTTGCCACTACGTCTTTTTGGACTTCTTTTATGTATAGAGTCGTGAAAATATTCCCGTAACCAAAGGTTGCGCGAAAAGTTTTTCAGGTCTTGTAGGAGAGAGAACTCGCTAAGCTGGCCGGTGGAGGGACAAAATTGTAGCCCCCTCGAAAATAGCGTCTGCTCGTCTGGTGTGAAAGCGATATCTGATAAATTTACCTCATTCTTCAAAGTGCAGCTCCCCGGGGTCCCACACCACTGCCCACTTGTTCATCGCTCTCGCAGCCCTTTGGAACGTCTGTGGGATCTCCAGTCGAATTGGCCGACCCGAGTCCCACGCTCCGTTCAGACGATGCCGGGGGAGGGAGAGGTACGCTATCTCTTGCTCGCTTTCTTAGTTTTACTCTCTTTAATTCGTCGCGTTTCTTTAGCTCCAAATGACTCTCAACTGCTGCTTTTTTTATATATATACGGAGTGGCTCTTTAAATCGACCGCAAAAGTCGGTTTCTTAACCTATCGGATTACGATTTTGTGCAGCGCTGACCGCAAGTCGTGCATTTTCTCTATAAAATTTGGAAAGAGCGAACTTACCTGACGAAAAAGTAAACAAAGGAAAAGGCTTAACTCCTTTGGAAACACAGTGAAGCCACTGGTCTGCAAAGAATAGGGCGCCCTATTGTTTGAAGACCGTTGGCTTCGCTGCATTTCCATAGGAATTAAACTTTTTCTTTGTTTTTTTACTCTTTCCTAAGCTAAGTTTGCTTTTAGCAAATTTGATAGAAAAAAAGTACCATCTGTGGGCAACGCTGCACAAAATCGTAGCGCGATAGGTTAAGAAACCGAATTTTGCGGTCGATTTAAAAAGCCTGGCCACTACTTGAGACACCCGGTATATCAGAAAGATTAAGGTTACGTATATTTCCTGATAAATTTAGCGGGGAAAATACACTGGTGTATAGGTCATGTGACGTCAATTTTTCCGCTAAATTTAGCGGGGAAACTGAATTGGTCTGTAGGTCCCGTGACGTCAGGTCACGCAACATCATATTTTCTGCTAAATCTAGAGGGGAAACCGAATTCCTGTGTGTAGATCACGTGACATCAATTTCTCCCCTAATTTTAGCGGGAAACGCACAGACGGATGAACGGACGGACAACATTTTGGGATTGGGGGACGCGTTAAAAAGCATTTTACGCTTTATAAAAACAAAAGAGAAAAACAGTCTGTATGATAACAATATTCTTCCACTTTTTTTTAGAATCATCCGACCTTAATGATACGGTGGCATGATTCAAATAACTCTTTCGATATCTGTATGCCCATGATAAATTTTCTAATCTAATCTTCGTTTCATTTTAGTGCAACTTGTATAGGGGCTGTAGTCTCTTATCACAAATCTTAGCAATTGATTTTGGATTCGATTTGACTTACGTGCTAGGTAAGATTGAGGCGGATCGAATGAAAGAAAATTACAATGTTTGTTTCACGCTGCGGAATGCGTTTTTAAAATCCCTCAGTATAAAATACAACATTTTACTAGCTTTGGCTAGAGTGTTGTTTACGTGATCGTTCCATTTTAAATTAGATAAAAAATAAATTCTGAGATATTCATACTTTTATACGCGTTCAATTGTTTTAGTTCATACATACGCGCAAAATCACTGCCTCTAGAAAAAGACAAGCATTTAAGGTCATTTCCAAATAATCGCACCAATCTTCCACGCACGTTTAGATCACTCTGCAAAATACGAGCGTCCACGCCATTTTCAACAATTCAATACACCACACAAGCATCCTAAAAAAAAACTTAATAATGACTTGTAGGTTTGCCAAAAATGTCATTAATAAATACAAGAGTACCGACGCGAACCTTCGACCATTCAGCACGACGCTTTGGTCCCGATGGGACAGGTGCTCAGCAATCCACTTGGCGATCTCACCGTTAATATCCAGCGATATATCATCACCCAGGCGAGAACTGCTGGGTCACTGGGCTGAAGACACACGCACGGTGTCTAAATATTCTGCAGAAGAGATCTACTCCGCAAGCTCCGAACGCTTTCCGCAGTCCAGTGGACAAAGGCGGCAATTCGCAGAAGGCAATTATTGGAATGGTGTATTAGGTCTTGCCAGTTTTAGGAGTGTACGATCCGGTATAAGACTCAAAAAACAATATCAAAATGTATTTGTTTACAAAATTGTGTATTCATAATTATGCTTTCCGACCGTTGCTACACACTTGTCGAGACGTTTCTTCCAATGCTCCAAATAGCCTTTAAATATCGTCGATTTCGATTCCTTTCAGTGCTTGTGCCGCTTTTTGATTAACGTCTTCCACACCGGAAAATCATTTCCGTTTGAAAACTTTTTTAATCCATAAAAACAAAAGAAGAAGAAGAAGAAGAAAAAAAGAAAAGGAGGCGAGGTTGGGTGAATCTATAGGTAGAAGGAGTACCGTTTTTGGTCAAACATTTCCTGAACACCCAGAGCGGCGTGTACAGAGTGACAACCGGAGTGAGTTACGGCAAACAGGAGACTCAGTTCACCCACCATGACAACTCGCCTGCCAACACCGCGCCGACTGTTCGGCATTTCTTGTCGAGAAACGGCCTAACCTCCCTTCCTTCCTCCCTATCCACCTCAACCCGCCCCGAGTGGCTTCTCTTGTGCGTTTTCCCGAATGAAAAAAAAAAGTTCTCAAAAGAAAATGGCTTGCCGATGTGAAAGAGGCGAAACAAAAAGCGGCAGGATCACTGAAAGACATCGATCCATATGGACGCGTTTCGAGGCTCTTTTCAGTATTGGAAGAAATGTCGCGACCAGTGCATTTCATCAGCCAGCGAGTACTTGAAGGCCGGGGTCACACTGCTTACACATCATACAAAACACAGTCTGCAAACAGTCTCGAACTTGTTACAAAATGTTTACAGCGCCCCCCCCCCCCCCTCCCTCTCCCGTAGAGAGGTGAGGGGGGACGCTGAAGCGGTAAGCGAAATTATTAAAACTGGAAAAAACAAGAAATCATAATAGTTATAGAGTGCCTATAGCCGCATGCGAACCGTAAAACTTTTTTTTTTTTGTAAGTGTTTGGAAATTTGGAGAACTTTACTGGGTAGAGCATTACTCTAAATATATATTTTGCAACTTTTTTTTTCATTAATGCTGGACGAATGTGCGGAAGTTTTTACGTCTTACGGGGTTGCGCACAGGCACGTGGACTCCCCGAGGCGGTCGCTGAGATGCTGTGAACAGCTGTGGCTTCTGCAGGCTCGAGAGGCGAGCTGCCTACGCAAGCCTGACCTTTCTCTTAACTTTTTGGCGAGCGGAAAGAAAAAATTAATAAATAAAGACGCATTCTGTATTCTCGGCAGCTTTTCCCTGCCTTTTTTTAATCTTTTTTTTTTTTTTTTTTTTGAAACAACGTGTAGCTCGATGTACAAGGACAAAGAACACGAATAGAGTGTTGAGATACAAGTCCGGGGTTTGCGAAGATATAAACCCCCAACCCGGAAACTAGATGGGCTGTGCGAGCATCGAATGTAATCGTTTTCATCGTATACATTGGTTTTGGTGTATGAATATAATTCATATGCAAGGGGATCAGTGTCGCGTAAAAATTTGTCTAAAAAGTACTACACGAAGTCAGGTACAAAGCAAACGAAAGGTTATGTACTTCAAACAAAATAGCGAGTGCACCGGACGCTACGTACTTGAAGTAAAGTAATATAAAAGTAAATTGTACCTTTAAAGTAAAGTACAAGTAATTTTTAACACGATCTTTCATAATACCCTTTCAATACCCTATAGTACTTTTTTTTTCTTTTCATTTTTTTAATACCTGGTATACATTGCCTTAGTGGTAATCAGGAGTGCATCAATAATTTTCGGAAATGGTGGCAAATATTGCATAAAGTCAATCACAGTGTAGTTGTTTTATTATCGCTGACGCACTATTTAACACAATCAACTTATAAACCACTTATTCCTATATGTCTTATAACCGCCATTACCTCACTTAGAGAAATGAACAGATGACGTCTCAGAAGATGACAACGCGTTTTCATTATATTTTCTTCGAAATTTGCAGAATCTGTTTCAATGTCGGGAGTTTTATTTTCCTCGCAAAGCACCAGAAAAAAAATTAAGTAAAGTACAAGTACATGCTCAGAGAACGTACTTCAAGTAAAGTACAAGTTTTCTAAACCTACTTAAAGTAGTACTTTAGGTACAATCCGGGCCGGCCTTACACCGCCAAGCGCCCTGGGCAAACTCCGGTCGTGGCGCCCCCTCCCCCCCCTTCCTTTTTTTTTTTTGATACGCCCTTACCTCTTAGGTATGACATCACGTTGTTAGTAAAAATGTGAGTAGTGGCCCAACATGAGCATTTTGTCAGACGAAAAGCGCATTCCAAAAACGAACGGCGATCGAGCCGTGTTCAAATTAAAAAAACAAAGCTAACAAAAATATTTAAAGAAAATAGTGCAGCGGCGCCCCCCTTTTGATGGCGCCCTAGGCGACCGGTTACCCACCCCTAGGGTCAGTCCTAAGTACAATGTACTCAAAGTACTCCCCAACACTGAGCGGGATACGAGTCTGCCTCGAAATACCGACGCAATCGTACCGCGTAATTATTCCAGTGCAGCACGGCTGGCTGCCCTATATCGGCCGCACTCACGCCGCTCAGAGATCCTACATGACGACGCAATTATTTGCCAACACGCCTAAAGCAAGTTCGAAGCATACTTTTTGCTTTGTACATATGTATGCTTCGATTACAGTGGAATATCGGTAATTCAAATTTGCGGATAATTCGAACTAACACGCAGGTCCCGTCCTATGTGTTTCTATACAAGGAAACTCCCGGTAATTCAAACTTTGCATTATTCAAACAAAGTTCTGGGGCTCCTCGGGTTCTAATTAACGAGATTCCTATGTATGCACACACTTTTTTCCATAGCCAATGTGTCAAGACCGCGATGCAAGCAAGAAACAGGCCTCGGACAGTGTCTGTCTTTTGTACGATGCATTAGAAGTGTGACCGTTGCTTTCGACCTTTTAGGGCTGGTTCACACACTTGCGTTCAGTGCGACGGAGTGTGCTTTGTGACCGCCTACGACGAGACATAACATACTGACACCATCTATCGGCTGACTCTGAAACACTTCCGATATGCGTATAGAGACCAACGCCCTGTTTACAAACAAGTCTGCGTACACCAGGCGTGGGCACCGCGCGTGCGCGGAAACCATGATTGGCACCCAGGGAAGCGTCTGCGCATGCGCCGACAACAGCGCCACCGCAACTGTGTGACGTCAGAACCGCGCTTTCATCGTCTGCTCGAATGCGGCGGTCGCAACGCGGTCGATCGAGCTGGAACGCGCGGCGCATGTGTGAACCGGACACCCATGAACGCGTGCAGCGCGCACCTATTATACGTTCCAGCATTCTTCGTGTCGCGTGGCTGGTTTGGCAAAATGTCTATTAGATTTCCATTGTTCCCAGGCTCTTAGGTTTTTTTTTTTTTTTTGTTTCGTCTTATTACGTTTACTTCACTTCATCGTTACCACAGCGGGGCGGGTTATTGCCATTTTAGATTCTACCGTGCCCTTTCTCCCCAGCATTGGCCTTTGTGCAGGCTCGTCGATGCCCGCTACGGTAGCTTGGCATCTGTATAAGACGAGAGAAGATCAGCAATGTCGGCTGTAATCTGGCCCGTGTGCAAAACGTCTATAGTAGTTTAGGCGATTCGCATAGTTCCACGTATACACGACTTGCACGCGACGTGATCACATCCTGCTGGTTGTCATACCTTCTTGTTCGCGTACCGAACAAAACCAAGCATTCAATGGCATCAACTGAACGCCGGAGGAAGCACGCGCTCCCCCGCAAAGCCACTACTGGTCACTACCGTAGCCACTGTTGTGACGTCAGTGCAAGTCACACACACACACACACACACAGACACACACACACACACACACACACACACACACACACACACACACACACACACACACACACACACACACACACACACACACACACACACACACATATATATATATATATAAAGTTTTTTTATCGGGCGCCGTTTCTATTTTTTGTGCGATGCCCTCTTCATAACCTTTAGAAAAAAGGAACGCAAACAATAATAATACCAATAATAAGTACCGCCCAAGAAACGAAGAGAAATATATTTCCGATTCCCGGCGCCCACAATTGCCAAACAATGGCGTAAAAAAAATAATAAAAAGCAAACCGTTCCTACGCAACCACAGAAAAACTACAAGAAGAACGGCGGTGCCGGCGTCTGCAACAGCGGAAGACAACTCAATGCAACGGTCACAGCACACATCTCGCTAGAATAACTCCAAGTGCAGCGGAGCAGCAGGTATTTCCGAGGCGCCTGCGCAGCTGCACTTGCCGTTTGCTTGCGGGGGAACGCAGCGGGGGGGCACTCCCCCCGTCGCAGGTTGCAAACAAGCTGCGACGGATTGAAACCGGAGACGGCCGTGATAGAAACGCATCCATGACACCGATCGACGGTGCCGGCTGTGGTGACGACGACGAAACGCCGCTACCCGCACCTCGATTCCTGTTCTTGCATTTATTTGGTGGTCCCTGGCCACAGAAAGATGTGTGTTAATGTAGAAAACAACACCTTCGATATGGGATATGGTTATAGCTGACTTAACAGTCATGATGATGACACTTGAACCATGAGTCTGAGCCATGTCAAGGCTCAATGAAACCGGGAGCACTGTTCTATATGCGCCCGGCTCGCCAGTTAGCGAACCAAAAACAACACAGTAATTTGCGTTCGTTGTCTTCCTTTGAATACTTGGGGACAGACAGAGTCACTAAACAAGGTACAGAGTAGCGACACGTTTGCCGTCTCGGTGCTTAAAATCATTATTGCCAGCTATCTGAATCTTATCTGAAATTGCGGGAAACGCTTTTCCGTCCTCCGGAAATGCTGAAAGGGCCCGCGACAGCGCAAAACGACGCCCCCTAAGCTTCTTGGCGTTGTACCTAAAGATCAGGAAGTTGCATTTTCGAATCATAACTTGGCGGCGCCCAATGGAATACTCGGGAAATAGGGCGCCGTTTAATGGCTCTGGGGACAACTTTCTGAGGCCATGAAGTCAAAATCTACGGATGCTCGTGCGCTCGAACACCTTTTTGAACGGCGATCGAAACGACTTCAATCCTCGAGCACTCAAACACAACTGAAATGTCAAAGGATCGCCTAGTCAGCGTTTCGTTGAGTTGCCAATTGCGCTTCTGAATATATACACCGCGAAAACCAAACAGTTAATATATGTGACATCATTCAGCAACAATAAATATTGGCCGAATGTTCTGCCATAACAGCTGGAAACGACATTGCGAATTTGTGTCGAATCTGCCAGTTTGCCAAATGGCCGGTCGCAATCTCTGCGGCCGTCCGCAAAGACAGGCCGTGGCTGCATGCAAGTGGCTGCAAGTGTCAGATGGCGTTGAGGCAAACATAAATGATTGAACGATCTTCTTTGTCCCGGGAACTATTGCAACGGCGGCCCACTTACCCTTTCTCTTCCGATTCTTTATTTTTTTTTAATGAGTGCGAGTAAAAGTAGAAGCAAGGCACCAAGCACGAGCTTGTTGCCTTGACCACGGCCGGACTGGTTGGACTGGATACGCGGTCACTGTCTTGCGGTCTCTCCAGTGATGCATGATCGACCCTTTGTTTCCAAAGCGGTAATGGCACATAGTATAGGCTCGAAGCGCCAGTGGGCGGCGGGAGCTGCACCACAGCGCGGCCGCAGGATATGTCACTGCTATACACGGGGACGACTTTGTGCAGCTAGCATGCAGTCAAAGGCACGGGAGCATCAGCCTGAGCGCCGATCAAAGCTGTGCACGCGTGCTCTCTTCCTCTGAAAATGCCACAAAAATTTGGCCACAAGTATAGACCCTTTCAGGCAGCTGTGCATGGGCGCCGCCATAACCGACCCTCAGTTGTTTTCTTTTCCTCTTATTCCTTTCGCCACACTTTATCATTGCCACAGCAGGACACGTCATTGGCACTTTAGGTGCTGCTGTGACTTTCTACGCAGCATAGGCTTTTGTGGAGGCTCATCAACGCCCGCTTCAGTGGCTCGACATCCCGGTAAGACAAGAGAAGGTCGGCAATGGTGGCTCAATCTGGCGCGTGTTTGAAGGGGTATTACAGCGAAATTTCGGAAAGGAGCAGTATCATATCGGACACACCAATATCTTGTTAAAAAAGACATGAAAATGAATTTTAAAGTAAATTAATCGATTAGCAAAAAGCACCTGGTGAATGTCGCTAAAGCCTCGTTTGTAATGCCCTTCTAAGAACCTTGACAGGTAGTGACGATAACTGTCTCGCCGTTTTTCAACCTGACGTCATCCCGACAGCACTACGGCCAGCACAGAAGAAGAGGAGAGGGAGGAACTCGGCCACTCAACGGGACGTCGCTATTCTCCCTCTACAAGATTATAGACGATGAACCCGTCACTCAAAATTCACACAAAGGCAGCTTTGCGGTTAGTTGCGGTGGCCCGATCACTGGCGTGCTTCGACCGCTTCGGTGGCTCAAACGGCTAAGGAACCCTGACGACGTCAGCCTCGCTGCAGCTATGTTCATCCCGAGACAAACTACGTCACGATTGCGCCGGATGTGACGTGCTCTCCACTGGCTGCTCTCTGAGCGCTTGCCAGAGTGGGCCATTTATAACAAAAAATACAGCCATTAGGCTGTATTTTTTGTTTTATTTATATTCAGTTTATTTCTGAACACGACGGGAATATTTCAAACTTCGTTGAAGTATCCCTTTAAAGCGTCTATTGACAATTGCAAGCATGGCACCTCGACTGGTGACCCATGCGCACAAGCACGTGCAACGTGCGCGTGAACGTAGCTTCGACAAACTTGTAATCGCAGTGGTGTGCCCGCACGAGCAGAGACACGGCGTCGGCCAGTCGCCCAGCTTGCAATCGTCTATGGACTCTGGTCAAAGCCAACTGGAAAAACCGTTAATAAGCGAGCGCGGAAATTGTTTGGAAACTACCGCGGAGTTGTGCTAGAAATGCGACATGGGCGTAACGTGCGGCTAGATTCTCGGTGAATGGCGGTGAACGTTAATTTTGAGCATGAACTCTGAAAATCACTAGAAAAGGCGTACTTACAGCGCTAATCGAAGACCTGAATGCAGATGACTCTCCCCGAGGTATTGCACGACACAACAATCGCAGGGTATGAGCGTTCATTTGTTTATTCATTTGCTTACCACTGACGCAATAAACTGCCAAATGCTTTACTAAGAAAGTAGAGGACCTTACACACACACCGCAGATGGGGTACTTGTTGACATCAACGTTCGTTTTTAGTATCTTCTTTTTTCACATCGTGCTTAGGGATTCATCGCGGGCAGCTGGTGGAAAGACACGCCAGAAGTCTTCCCCGATTTTGACGTGCTGTTCGGGACACGAAAATCCACCATTCGGCCACGAGAAACAGACCCCTTTGGGCAGCAGGGTTAGCAGGGTGGAACAGCGAGAATAATGAAAGCCCCTTCCTGTTTTAGAAGTAGCGCAAGGTGCGTCGATGTTCGAGGCACGTGAAACGTGCAGCCCTTGGAAAGATCATGCCGGCACAGCGCAGCAACACTATAGCGCAGCACTGAGCTAGATTTCAGACGCCATGTTCTTCCCAGAAGTAGAGCGCGGCACGTGTCTCGAGCATTTTCATAACAATGAATGGCTCCCTTTTTTCAGGGTAAAAGGGCTTTAACACTTTTTAAAGCTTTTAAAGCCCCTCTGTCCCGGGAAAAGTGGCGCCAATTATAGTTGTGAAAATGCTTGAGACACGTGCCGCGCTCTACTTCTGGAAAGAACATGGCGTCTGAAATCTAGCTCAGTGCTGCGCTGTGCCGGCATGATCTTCCCAAGGGCTGCACGTTGCACGTGCATTGACGGACCTTGCGCTACTTCTAAACATGAAGGGGCATTAAGAAGTGCAGGGTGCCAGCACCCCCACGCAGAAAGATGCACATGCTCTGTCCTTTGATGGAAAAGGCCGTATACAAAAAAGAAGCACGCGAATCGTGTCCGTCCGTGCCTTGACCGACGCTTTCACTGCACGAGCGCGTGCGTGCTTGTGTGGCACCTTGTTTTCTGCCAAAGACACTGCAGAACCCAGATATCCCGGTTGCAGTCCTCAACCCGGCCCATAGCCTCCTCTGTGCTCACAAAGCCTGGCAGTTCGACGACGGAGTTATAGAGTGCCCTGTCGCAGATTTGGAGTGCGAGGATCTGGTAGCACAGAGCATTTCTCGGGGAGCCTGCAATCAGCACACAGCTTTTGCAGCGGCAAAGACCCAAAACATGGTTTTCAAACCCGACGAGAAAATAAGCGGTAGCCCGACGAACGCGAGGAGCACGAGCAGACCTTCCATCGCTCGGGGTAAGTGTGCTTCGGCGTCTCGCCGCAGCGGGGCGCCCTTTACATGGCTCTCCTCTCATCCGTTGTCTGCCGCTCTACCTTTCCATTTTTAGCGGCCGCGTCTCATGGAGATCTGTCAGGCTTTGTCACTATAGAGAAGGCGATTCCCTGCCCTTTTCGATCTGGATGAGCATCGCACCGGCGTGCAGTCGTGTGTCACGACTGCGTGGTGGGTTGAATTGCACTGACTAAATTGGTCATCCACATATGAGACACCAGACGCCCACTGAGGCAGACTAACGTTCGGCTGTACAAACATAAACACACCATTCATTTTTTTTTTCCAACGACATGTCGAGGACTATTGAAAAATCCCCCCTGGAGCCACCAAACAAGCTACGCTCGACGCTTTAGCCATCCCACCCCTACCCGTTTCGATCTGGATGAGCATCGTACCGGTGTGCGGTCGTGTATTACTAGTGCGTGGTGCACGCTAAAGACCCCAGGCTAGCAGTCGTACTGCACTGGATAAACTGCTTATCTACAGTGGGTAACAACGTCGCCATGTTCTGGCAAACTACCCTCCCTGTATAAACAACTAACGACTCATGGGTGGATGGATGCCGATGGATGCTAATTGCACCCTTCATAACGGGCGGTAGCTTGTGGCATCTAGCTTAGAAATCATTGTTTCCAGTCATTTGAAGTTTTAGTTGAAATGGCAGAAGCAAACTGATATCACCTGAACTTCCTGTCATCGTATCTAAAGCTCAGAAAAACTGCACGAAGTACCATAGTGGCGGCGACCACATGAAAATCGGGGAATGACGTGGCGATACTCTATAAGCGCGCTTAAATGGACATCTGTACTTGAGAGAGACATTTGATTGTTCTTTATTAGGATTCCAGCATAATAAATATTAGAATTGTTTTGCCATTTCATGCGCGAATGAGGCAGAAAAAAATCGCTGAAAACGTTGAGTGCACTTTTTATTCGGGGTGGCATGACGATGCACTGCACTCAAGAAGCTGGACTTTCAGATGACTGCATCGCTGTCGCGCTGATATATTTTTTATTCGAAAGCATTAACCGTCCCATGGAGCGAGCCGACGTCATCAGCTTTGAAGCCGCGCCAAACGGTACCTTAGATCCTTTTTCCAAGTGAAGCCATCTCCCAGCTATGAAAACACGCGAAAAGCCTAGCAAAACGGCACCTAGTTTCCCCAATCCCAAAGGAGCGAAGTAAAGCTGTTAGATTTCGCCTTCAGTCCCATTGGCAGGCGCGCGTTGACGAGGCTCCCATTGGCCGCTGCGCGTCAGTTTCAACAAACACCACCCGCTGGCGCTGCGTGTCCGTCAGCGCGTCGGTAAAACGCAACTTTCAAGGTCAGAGCGGCGAAGAGAGGGCGTCGATGCACATACGCTGCAGACGAAATGAAGAAGCCGAAGAAGGACGTGCATGCTTTCGCATTTACAACTCATAAGAAGTGCTTAAGTGTGCCTCGACCCTTTTTTTTTCTGTACTCGTATTCCGCCCAATAACCGTAGTTTAAAAAGTCTGGATTCCCGCGAAGCATTACTGATGTACTCTTTTATAATGTGAATTAAGATATATGTCGGTAAATTTTAAATTAGTTTGCCGTTGTTTTATCAAGTTGCACACGTTTCAAACGCCAAAAGCACCATTTCTTTCTCCGACAACCAAACCTTGTAAGAAATATTTCGTGCAGGTTGTGAATAATACGCAATTCTTCCTTTTTTGCTTGATGTGACAACGAGTATAAAGTTTCACATGTCACAGCCAAATCCTCTCGATGTGTTTTTCTTACAAGTGGCGTCAAATACGCCAGTGCATGAGGCGCGTGTCTCGTGCGGCCCTTGGAAGCGAATGGCGGCGCGGCATTGACGCAAGCGGCTCTAGCGAGCAAATAGCGACATAGTATTAACTCATGGTGAGTACGTATCTTGCGTGTTCGTAAGGACACTGGTTGGCAGTACCTGCGAGAAATGCGAATTTTATCAAGGGGCACTTTAGTCGTAGCAAGATTAATTTTATTATCAAAGATACTTCACTATGAATTGACAAAGCCTGACTCAAGTAATGTCGCGTGAGATTTATGTGCCGCGATTCGTTGACTAAGGAGGTCACTGACAAGATGAGCACGATAGGACGACCCTTTCGGACGCTTTCAGAACGCGCTTGTTGGATTTTGTCGTGCTATTGGCTCAGCGTACAGGCAGAAATCTATAGATCACGAGACGCCGAAGCGTTATCGAGGGTAGAAAGCACACGCTGGAAGCGGGACAACTGAAACTCCTTTCTGGCTTTCTCATTCTGCCAGTGACGATACGGCAAAACTCCGAGGGATTCTACCACGTGGCGCTAAAGGTGTTTGACCACCTACAAATCAATCAGGGGTTTACCGGTGGTCAGCGATTCGCGCTCTCTTTCTTTGTTATTGAAGGATGCGCTATAGTTTATGCGGTGAGAAATTGAGGGAGAAGGGGAGACGAGAGCGGCGTTGGGATGTCAGAATGCTGAGCTCTGGTTGCTCGGCGTATGCACTAATATGCGTAGAGTGGGGCTCTGCTGAACTGCCCAAGTGACTATACCCCTTGCTTCAATTTCAAGACATACGTACCATAATTATCCTACAGTCGTCAAGGACGATTGTCGAGATATTGCTAAACGGTTCCTATATCGAAGTAACGAGTATACAATGCAAAAAGTGTGATAATAATGAGTCAACGGGAGAATAGAGAAACCATAGACATGCCAGTGTGGCGCCGCCTCTTCGTACAATGATTCATATTGCTCGTACGCAGCGGGTGCGTGAGCAGACTGATATTCCAGCAGACGTGCGGCAATAATTCCGTATGAAAGAAAACGGATTGTCTGTTATTACAATTAAGATGCACAGTGCACGCACACTCGTACCGCAGTAGCAGGACAGGAACGCAGCATGAACTTGTTTTCGAGTTGACTGCAGACAGCAAGATCGATAGCAATCGAAGGTCCATTCATAGAAAACACACTAACGATATTCGGCGAAACTGACGTTAGAAAGCTCCAGTTCCTTTAACCGCTTCTATATTTTTTTTTCTTGTTTAACGAAAGGACAGGGGCAGCAGGTAATTCCGAAACTTGCTAACCTACTGCGACAGGAGCGCGTCAGGCCGAAGAACTGCAAAATGCATTATGTTACTTATGAAGCGGGAAAGCAGTGTCAAGTTGAAAGCCAGTCCCCCTAAACATCGCAACATGCAATTCGAACCGCGAACGACTCTTTGTATTCCAACCATCTTCGGTTTTCTCGGCAGGGTATCCCTGGGCCCTCAGTGGAGACCCAGATTTATTTCAGCTATCTTAACCACCCCCCTCCTTTTTTTTTTTTTTTTACATTACTGTAATGGAGCGAGCCGACGTAATCAGCTTTGAAGCCGCGCCAAACGGCACCTAAACTCCTTTCTCCAAAAGGAGCCGCGATCCGATGGCTCCCAGTTTTGAAGCCGCGCGAAAAGCCTAGCCAAACGGCATCTCCTTTCCCCGCTCCTAGTGAAACGCAGTGAAGCCGAAATCTGATGGATTTCGGCTTCGGTCCCACTGGCTGACGCGCGTCGTAGTTTCAAGGAAAGAGCCTCCGATTGGTCGCTGCGCGTGAGTGTGAAGGAGGGCCGCCCCATGGCGCTGCGTGCCTGCACCGCCAGCGCGCCGATACAAGGAATCGGCTGGCGCGCTCGGGCAGACCGCCAGCGCGCGGGAAAGGAATCGGCCGGGCCGCCACTCTGGGGAGCGGCGGCACTGCCGATGTCAGCGCAGTGCTGCCACTTCACGAGGACGCGCGAGAACGACATTCACGCTTTCGTATTCACCACTCATAAAATTTACTTAGGTGTACCTCGAGCCCTTTTGACGTAGAACTAATCCGGCGGAATGCCTTCTTTGTACGAGAACTCGCGCACACAAGGCACCTTCCAAAGCCAGGCACTCGCGCCTCTGTCAGCATTGCAGAGATTGCAAATGCACTATACTCGGCGACAACTTTTCTCGGAAATGCAGTGGAGGGTACAGGCACGCGTTCCCTCTCCCATTTTGAGCACTGAATAAAGCTGTGCGCGGGCTCTTCTCCTCTCCACTGCATTGCCAAGAAACGTTGTCGCCGAGTTTAGTCTGGCTAGATTTCGAAGTGTTCTCAGCTGCTCGATCGGGGGCGTGGTTTACGGGCCCGAAAGCGTTGTTCGTTCGCAAGCGTTTCTGCATTTCTGCTCACTTACTTCCTCTCCACGCAACAATGGAACGCCTGCGCACTAGCGACGACTCCGCCCAGGAGGCGTCCGTCATTAAATTGCACTAAATTAAATTTTCCCTAACGCACGCGAGCAGAAACAGGGCGCTCGCTCTGCTGCTTCCCCGCAGCTTGCTAACGTGCGCAGTGAAGCACCCTTCTCAGGCGGATTGATGGGTGTTCAGAAAAACAAGCACAGATGAAAGCGGCTGCTGTTACAGGGGCGATGCAACGATTTTTGTACTTTGCGTAAATACCGCTTGGAACGGATCCCTGACATTAATGACCTGTTAAACACCTTTCGTTTTTCACCACATGCAATCGAAGTCGCAAAAAAAAGTAAAGAAAAACGAGCAGCGTTTACACCCTCAACTCGTAGCCAGATTAAGCGGCCACGTGATCTGGAGCCGATTATGGGAAGTATTCACTGGCGGCCATAGTTGTGTGCGCGACTGCTGAGCGCGTGCTGATGGCGAGCTTTCGCGGTTCTTTTGCAACGTGCATTCCGCACCATCAAGATTGCCGGTCTTAGCTACCTATTAATGTGGGCTCGTTCTGAGCTTGCGCTCTAGACAGCACCCACGAATATGGCGTCCAGTGAATACTTCTTATACGTCGCCAATGTTGATGATCATGGCCACGCGCTGGGGTTGGCAAGGCACAGGACACGCGTTAAGTTCCAGACATTGTTATGGTTCGACTATCGTCGTCATTGCAGCGATTGGATACGGGCCACCACCCGAATGCCTCTCGAGCTATCGATTATTCCGAGCCCAAATCGAGTGCCCACGCAGTGCTCGAACTCATCCTATAAGCCGCATTTAAATATTGTCACTGGACGATACTGCGACCGCCCAGCTACGTCATCAAGTTTTGGGAAGGAGTGATTGAATGAAAACGCTCGCTTTTGTCCTTGAAACTACACCGCAACAAATGAGTTTCTTGGCTAGTGGCGTTGCGTGCGAGTATCCTTGAGTCCCACTAGCGTCAGTAAGCTCGTGTAAAGTGAAAAACATTCCATTTGAATATCCTTGCACCGCCCCTTTAAGGAAAATGCTGCAGCTCAAATTCAAGGTGAAACTTAAAAAGGAAAACCTGCGCCCGCTAAAGAAGTGTGTACCATATGTTATCTTTGTCTGCTGTGCTATGAAACATCTTCTGAACATGCGCAGAAGCTCTACTCTGAGAAATATCCGATGCCACGCATGCGTCCGCTTCGCACGGTTGACACGCGCCAAAAAGGCCTTTATAAGGCGCGCCGCGCCCCCCACGCCTCATTTAGGCTATGTTTTCATTTTTTTTTTTTTTTCAAATATAACAACATTTTATATATTAAAGGGATTCCGAACTGAAATCTGAAGTTTCAAAAATAATGCCCGAACGAGCTTCCCGGGTTTGTACAGTACCCAAATATGTGATTCATACAGAGAGATGATTATCGGATTATTGTATTTCTTTTAACTGAATTCTCTGATCGCGCCGATCGGGCAAATTGTCAGCCGGAAGCAGACGGTGCGAGCGAGTCCTTCTGGGAGTAGCCGTGGCGGAGCTGACGTATGCTTACTTGCTCTCTCGTTCTTCGTTTTCCTGTATTCGCCTCGAGGCATCGTTTGAATTCAGGAGAAGCGTACTTTTTTTTCTTTTTTTTTTTTTTATCCATGGTTTTCAATGAGGCACGTGGTGATTCTCTCTGTCCACAATGCGGGTGGAGGCAAAAGCATCCGCACTAACTGCACTGAGCACGAGCTCTTAAAGGGATACTGAACCAAGGAAATTAGTGTCCATAATAAGTGGCGCACATTCTTTCCACGAGCCAACAGCCGCCAAAGTGCGCGAGCACACGCAACAAAAATGACGTCAAAGACCTCCATTCGCGG
This sequence comes from Ixodes scapularis, assembly GCF_016920785.2. NCBI lineage: Eukaryota > Metazoa > Arthropoda > Arachnida > Ixodida > Ixodidae > Ixodes > Ixodes scapularis. The sequence continues at coordinate 65,424,753 of NW_024609880.1, read as the reverse complement.
TTAAGATGACAGTGAAATGTATGGGATTCGGGCCAAAGAAGAATAAAGACAAGTTTTTCATCTACACAGTGGTGTCTGGTGTAAAAGGTAAGCGATTAATTGGTCTAACAGGCACGCAGCTTTCACTTGTGGAGATGAAAAGCCTATCTTTATTCTCTTTTGGCCCGAAGTCCATGCATTTCACTGCCATCTTAACCGCGAATGGAGGCCTTTGACGTCATTTTCGTTGCGTGTGCCCGCGCACACCGGCACCTGCTGGCTCGTGGAAAGAACGTGCGGCACTTATTATGGGCACCAGGCACATAGCCAGGATTTTGTTTCGGGGGGAGGGGGGGGGGGGGGGCCGCCCATGACATGTATGAGGGGGAGGGGGGAGAGGAGGTCCCAGCAAAATAGAAGATTTCGGGGGGGGGGGGGGGGCGCCCATGACATGTATGAGGGGGAGGGGGGAGAGGAGGTCCCAGCAAAATAGAAGATTTCGGGGGGGGGGGAGGGGGGGGGGGGGGGGGACCCGGGCCCCGTGGGCCGCCCCCCTGGCTACGTGCCTGGTCGGCACTAAATTCTTTTGTTCAGTATCCCTTTAACAGGTAATTCCAGCGCGTGAGCGCTGCACTGGCGCCGCCCATTGCATAGGCCTCGCATCCGTAGCATTCGTTTTGCTGCAAATAAGTGGAAAACAAAGCGTAACTCTGCTTTTCACCAAATAAGCCGCGCCTATTGAATCTCAAGGCAAATAGGGGACGCCATATTGTTGGACGTTGTTCGCAGCGCGTGCTCAGAACTAGATCTCATTTATCGCATCCTAAGAACAACGATTCTGATTGTGCAGAATTAATGTTTAACCTGTATCCGCTTGCAATCTTCGCAGGCAGTGAAGCCAAAGGGAACCCGTGCACTTGCGAACCTTGAGCACCGATTAAGGCTGAACACGCGCGGCGTTCGCTTCTTCTCAAATGCCAGATAAAGTTTTCCTCGAGCACCGCTGGGCATGCACTGCGAACAACGTCCAACAAAATGCCTTCCCGTGAATGCCCCCCCCCCCCCCCCACCCCTTTTATGGGATCGCTACAGCGCGCCTAGCACTCGCCTCCTGCTATTCGCGGCGAGAAGTTTGAGCATCGCCGCCTGCTGGAATTTTTCACAACCCAGAGTGAGAATACTTCAACTTCTGCTGGTGCAAGTGCCTAGCTTCTATGCACTGTGAAATTTAAAACATAACCGCGTGGGTAAGCCCGTGCGCTGAGTGAAGAAACCAGAAGCGCCCCTAGCGAGCTTCTCACCGCGAATAGTTTCGAAAGTTATGCCGTGGCTCGGGGGATCGGTGACCCAGTGGACTAGCGCACACTAGCTCAGAGCACGTGGAGCGAAAGCCCGCGCTGCAGAACTGGGGGTCCTGGGTCCATCTGGATGAGCATCGTAGCGGCGTGCGGCCGTGTATCACTACTGCGTGGTGCACGTTAAAGACCCCAGGCTAGCGACTGCACCGCACTCGCTAAATTCCTCATCTACAGCTGAGAAACAAGTGGACCGTTGAGGCAGACGTAAGTTCAGGCTGTATAAACATACACACACCAATTTTTATGCCGTGGCCTTGTACTGCGGAAACCTGTTAAAACCGAGTGAGGACCAGCGAGGGGCCTTCGCGTTCGTTTCCGCGCGAGCCCACACTGCGAAGGACATGGATGCGTACGGCCCGCCCTTCCCAGCCAACTTGGGTAGCCGCCAAAGGCGACTGTCTATGCATGGAGCACTCCATTAACGAGGACTATGAGGAGCTCGACAGTTCAGTGAGATGTGGGGCTGCCAGTGAGGAATCTGTTTCAGAAACCCGGCGTGATGCCGTTGCCGTTCTTTTTGGACCTGCCTGCACAAGCCGGCCTGCCTGGCAGGGCAAAGAACATGACGTCACGAAGCGAGCTTCCAAAAACGCGCACCAGGGGTTGCATACAATATTTACACTTAGATTTGATCAATTTCAGAACAGATTTTGTGTCTCAAATTCTTTTATATCTCCATAACAACGAAGAGATATCTCTTGATAACAATGAAATTATCTTCTTATATCTTCATAGGAATTAAGAGATAAATGGTGAAGTTGCAATGCCTTGTGTTTGTTTTCTCAATGCGAAAGCATTAAGTGTCCCATGTAGCGAAGCCGGCGTTGTCTGTAGCAGCGAAACAAGCAATAAATTCTCCTTGGCTGCGACGCGTCATGTGTTGCTCAAGGTCAAAGCGAACGCGCCTCAGAAATAAAACACAAAAAAAAGCACAGCAACGCAGATGCATCGTCGTGGAAGCCGTGGAGCCGGCGGGGTTCGCCGCGCCTGCGCAGTGGGGGAGCGTGATGTCACCGCCGGCGCGTGCAAAAGGACGACGTAGTGCGCTGCCTCCGGCTTTGACGGTGCAATACAAAACTAGTGAAAGCTCCCGTCAGCACGCGCTTAGCGCAGGGACAGCGCTATGCTCGTAGCGCTTCGCTGCATGTGTGAACAAGCAGCCTTTATGCTTTCGTATTCCTACACGTAAGCAGTCTTAAGTGATCGTCTAATTTTTCGCACCCCGATACCGGATAGAAGTACCAAAAAATCCTGTAAGAACGCCCATCCAAACGAAAGTGAAAAATATGGCGTGGGCAAGCTCAAATCTTTGAGCTTGCGACAGCAAAACTTACTAAGAATTAACAATAACCTCCCCCAACCCCCCCCCCCCCCCCCCTCCCCGGCTTGCGAACCACGTGAAGTAGAAACTGATAACACAGATCATGGAGACTGCAAATCGGTGTTCCACGATGCGATAAACCCACGGGAATCTACTATGAACTCCCGTCACAGAAACAGATACTACAGAGCACCGACGATTTGCGCTTCACAGTGCGATAAACACACGAGAGCCGACTACAAACTCGGGTGTGACAAAAACCGATATCGCGCGCGCAGATCGTGGATAAAAGCGCGGGAACCGGGTACCCACTCGCACGTCATGGGAACGAATAGCGCAGATTGCGGACGCAGCAGATTCGCAATTCACAGAGCGACAAAACGCGCGGGAAACCGCTATAAATCTCGCGCATCACTTTTCGATGGAACCGGTATCGCGCGCGCAGATCGCGGACAAAAGTGCGGGAACCGGGTACCAACTCGCACGTCATGGGAACGAATAGCGCAAATTGCGGACGCAGCAGATTCGCGTTTCACAGAGCGACAAACGCGCGGGAAACCGCTATAAATCTCGCGCATCACTTTTCGATGGAACCGGTATCGCGCGCGCAGATCGCGGACAAAAGTGCGGGAACCGGGTACCAACTCGCACGTCATGGGAACGAATAGCGCAGATTGCGGACGCAGCAGATTCGCGTTTCACAGAGCGACAAACGCGCGGGAAACCGCTATAAATCTCGCGCATCACTTTTCGATGGAACCGGTATCGCGCGCGCAGATCGCGGACAAAAGTGCGGGAACCGGGTACCAACTCGCACGTCATGGGAACGAATAGCGCAGATTGCGGACGCAGCAGATTCGCGTTTCACAGAGCGACAAACGCGCGGGAAACCGCTATAAATCTCGCGCATCACTTTTCGATGGAACCGGTATCGCGCGCGCAGATCGCGGACAAAAGTGCGGGAACCGGGTACCAACTCGCACGTCATGGGAACGAATAGCGCAGATTGCGGACGCAGCAGATTCGCGTTTCACAGAGCGACAAACGCGCGGGAAACCGCTATAAATCTCGCGCATCACTTTTCGAGGGAACCGGTATCGCACGCGGAGATCGCGGAGAAAAGCGCGGGAACCGGGTACCCACTCGCACGTCATGGGAACGAATAGCGCAGATTGCGGACGCAGCAGATTCGCGTTTCACAGAGCGACAAACGCGCGGGAAACCGCTATAAATCTCGCGCATCACTTTTCAAGGGAAGCGGTATCGCACGCGGAGATCGCGGAGAAAAGCGCGGGAACCGGGTACCCACTCGCACGTCATGGGAACGAATAGCGCAGATTGCGGACGCAGCAGATACGCGTTTCACAGAGCGACAAACGCGCGGGAGACCGCTATAAATCTCGCGCATCACTTTTCGAGGGAACCGGTATCGCACGCGGAGATCGCGGAGAAAAGCGCGGGAACCGGGTACCCACTCGCACGTCATGGGAACGAATAGCGCAGATTGCGGACGCAGCAGATACGCGTTTCACAGAGCGACAAACGCGCGGGAAACCGCTATAAATCTCGCGCATCACTTTTCGAGGGAACCGGTATCGCACGCGGAGATCGCGGAGAAAAGCGCGGGAACCGGGTACCCACTCGCACGTCATGAGAACGAATAGCGCAGATTGCGGACGCAGCAGATACGCGTTTCACAGAGCGACAAACGCGCGGGAAACCGCTATAAATCTCGCGCATCACTTTTCGAGGGAACCGGTATCGCACGTGGAGATCGCGGAGAAAAGCGCGGGAACCGGGTACCAACTCGCACGTCATGGGAACGAATAGCGCAGATTGCGGACACAGCAGATACGCGTTTCACAGAGCGACAAACGCGCGGGAAACCGCTATAAATCTCGCGCATCACTTTTCGAGGGAACCGGTATCGCACGCGGAGATCGCGGACAAAAGTGCGGGAACCGGGTACCAACTCGCACGTCATGAGAACGAATAGCGCAGATTGCGGACGCAGCAGATACGCGTTTCACAGAGCGACAAACGCGCGGGAAACCGCTATAAATCTCGCGCATCACTTTTCGAGGGAACCGGTATCGCACGCGGAGATCGCGGAGAAAAGTGCGGGAACCGGGTACCAACTCGCACGTCATGAGAACGAATAGCGCAGATTGCGGACGCAGCAGATACGCGTTTCACAGAGCGACAAACGCGCGGGAAACCGCTATAAATCTCGCGCATCACTTTTCGAGGGAACCGGTATCGCACGCGGAGATCGCGGACAAAAGTGCGGGAACCGGGTACCAACTCGCACGTCATGGGAACGAATAGCGCAGATTGCGGACGCAGCAGATACGCGTTTCACAGAGCGACAAACGCGCGGGAAACCGCTATAAATCTCGCGCATCACTTTTCGAGGGAACCGGTATCGCACGCGGAGATCGCGGAGAAAAGTGCGGGAACCGGGAACCAACTCGCACGTCATGGGAACGAATAGCGCAGATTGCGGACGCAGCAGATACGCGTTTCACAGAGCGACAAACGCGCGGGAAACCGCTATAAATCTCGCGCATCACTTTTCGAGGGAACCGGTATCGCACGCGGAGATCGCGGACAAAAGTGCGGGAACCGGGTACCAACTCGCACGTCATGGGAACGAATAGCGCAGATTGCGGACGCAGCAGATACGCGTTTCACAGAGCGACAAACGCGCGGGAAACCGCTATAAATCTCGCGCATCACTTTTCGAGGGAACCGGTATCGCACGCGGAGATCGCGGAGAAAAGTGCGGGAACCGGGAACCAACTCGCACGTCATGGGAACGAATAGCGCAGATTGCGGACGCAGCAGATACGCGTTTCACAGAGCGACAAACGCGCGGGAAACCGCTATAAATCTCGCGCATCACTTTTCGAGGGAACCGGTATCGCACGCGGAGATCGCGGAGAAAAGTGCGGGAACCGGGTACCAACTCGCACGTCATGGGAACGAATAGCGCAGATTGCGGACGCAGCAGATACGCGTTTCACAGAGCGACAAACGCGCGGGAAACCGCTATAAATCTCGCGCATCACTTTTCGAGGGAACCGGTATCGCACGCGGAGATCGCGGACAAAAGTGCGGGAACCGGGTACCAACTCGCACGTCATGGGAACGAATAGCGCAGATTGCGGACGCAGCAGATACGCGTTTCACAGAGCGACAAACGCGCGGGAAACCGCTATAAATCTCGCGCATCACTTTTCGAGGGAACCGGTATCGCACGCGGAGATCGCGGACAAAAGTGCGGGAACCGGGTACCAACTCGCACGTCATGAGAACGAATAGCGCAGATTGCGGACGCAGCAGATACGCGTTTCACAGAGCGACAAACGCGCGGGAAACCGCTATAAATCTCGCGCATCACTTTTCGAGGGAACCGGTATCGCACGCGGAGATCGCGGACAAAAGTGCGGGAACCGGGTACCAACTCGCACGTCATGAGAACGAATAGCGCAGATTGCGGACGCAGCAGATACGCTTTTCACAGAGCGACAAACGCGCGGGAAACCGCTATAAATCTCGCGCATCACTTTTCGAGGGAACCGGTATCGCACGCGGAGATCGCGGACAAAAGTGCGGGAACCGGGTACCAACTCGCACGTCATGAGAACGAATAGCGCAGATTGCGGGCGCAGCAGATACGCTTTTCACAGAGTGACAAACGCGCGGGAAACCGCTATAAATCTCGCGCATCACTTTTCGAGGGAACCGGTATCGCACGCGGAGATCGCGGACAAAAGTGCGGGAACCGGGTACCAACTCGCACGTCATGAGAACGAATAGCGCAGATTGCGGACGCAGCAGATACGCTTTTCACAGAGCGACAAACGCGCGGGAAACCGCTATAAATCTCGCGCATCACTTTTCGAGGGAACCGGTATCGCACGCGGAGATCGCGGACAAAAGTGCGGGAACCGGGTACCAACTCGCACGTCATGAGAACGAATAGCGCAGATTGCGGGCGCAGCAGATACGCTTTTCACAGAGTGACAAACGCGCGGGAAACCGCTATAAATCTCGCGCATCACTTTTCGAGGGAACCGGTATCGCACGCGGAGATCGCGGAGAAAAGTGCGGGAACCGGGTACCAACTCGCACGTCATGGGAACGAATAGCGCAGATTGCGGACGCAGCAGATACGCGTTTCACAGAGCGACAAACGCGCGGGAAACCGCTATAAATCTCGCGCATCACTTTTCGAGGGAACCGGTATCGCACGCGGAGATCGCGGACAAAAGTGCGGGAACCGGGTACCAACTCGCACGTCATGAGAACGAATAGCGCAGATTGCGGGCGCAGCAGATACGCTTTTCACAGAGTGACAAACGCGCGGGAAACCGCTATAAATCTCGCGCATCACTTTTCGAGGGAACCGGTATCGCACGCGGAGATCGCGGAGAAAAGTGCGGGAACCGGGTACCAACTCGCACGTCATGGGAACGAATAGCGCAGATTGCGGACGCAGCAGATACGCGTTTCACAGAGCGACAAACGCGCGGGAAACCGCTATAAATCTCGCGCATCACTTTTCGAGGGAACCGGTATCGCACGCGGAGATCGCGGACAAAAGTGCGGGAACCGGGTACCAACTCGCACGTCATGAGAACGAATAGCGCAGATTGCGGACGCAGCAGATACGCTTTTCACAGAGCGACAAACGCGCGGGAAACCGCTATAAATCTCGCGCATCACTTTTCGAGGGAACCGGTATCGCACGCGGAGATCGCGGACAAAAGTGCGGGAACCGGGTACCAACTCGCACGTCATGGGAACGAATAGCGCAGATTGCGGACGCAGCAGATACGCGTTTCACAGAGCGACAAACGCGCGGGAAACCGCTATAAATCTCGCGCATCACTTTTCGAGGGAACCGGTATCGCACGCGGAGATCGCGGACAAAAGTGCGGGAACCGGGTACCAACTCGCACGTCATGAGAACGAATAGCGCAGATTGCGGACGCAGCAGATACGCGTTTCACAGAGCGACAAACGCGCGGGAAACCGCTATAAATCTCGCGCATCACTTTTCGAGGGAACCGGTATCGCACGCGGAGATCGCGGAGAAAAGTGCGGGAACCGGGTACCAACTCGCACGTCATGAGAACGAATAGCGCAGATTGCGGACGCAGCAGATACGCGTTTCACAGAGCGACAAACGCGCGGGAAACCGCTATAAATCTCGCGCATCACTTTTCGAGGGAACCGGTATCGCACGCGGAGATCGCGGACAAAAGTGCGGGAACCGGGTACCAACTCGCACGTCATGAGAACGAATAGCGCAGATTGCGGACGCAGCAGATACGCGTTTCACAGAGCGACAAACGCGCGGGAAACCGCTATAAATCTCGCGCATCACTTTTCGAGGGAACCGGTATCGCACGCGGAGATCGCGGACAAAAGTGCGGGAACCGGGTACCAACTCGCACGTCATGGAAACGAATAGCGCAGATTGCGGACGCAGCAGATACGCGTTTCACAGAGCGACAAACGCGCGGGAAACCGCTATAAATCTCGCGCATCACTTTTCGAGGGAACCGGTATCGCACGCGGAGATCGCGGACAAAAGTGCGGGAACCGGGTACCAACTCGCACGTCATGAGAACGAATAGCGCAGATTGCGGACGCAGCAGATACGCTTTTCACAGAGCGACAAACGCGCGGGAAACCGCTATAAATCTCGCGCATCACTTTTCGAGGGAACCGGTATCGCACGCGGAGATCGCGGAGAAAAGTGCGGGAACCGGGTACCAACTCGCACGTCATGAGAACGAATAGCGCAGATTGCGGACGCAGCAGATACGCGTTTCACAGAGCGACAAACGCGCGGGAAACCGCTATAAATCTCGCGCATCACTTTTCGAGGGAACCGGTATCGCACGCGGAGATCGCGGACAAAAGTGCGGGAACCGGGTACCAACTCGCACGTCATGAGAACGAATAGCGCAGATTGCGGACGCAGCAGATACGCGTTTCACAGAGCGACAAACGCGCGGGAAACCGCTATAAATCTCGCGCATCACTTTTCGAGGGAACCGGTATCGCACGCGGAGATCGCGGACAAAAGTGCGGGAACCGGGTACCAACTCGCACGTCATGGGAACGAATAGCGCAGATTGCGGACGCAGCAGATACGCGTTTCACAGAGCGACAAACGCGCGGGAAACCGCTATAAATCTCGCGCATCACTTTTCGAGGGAACCGGTATCGCACGCGGAGATCGCGGACAAAAGTGCGGGAACCGGGTACCAACTCGCACGTCATGAGAACGAATAGCGCAGATTGCGGACGCAGCAGATACGCTTTTCACAGAGCGACAAACGCGCGGGAAACCGCTATAAATCTCGCGCATCACTTTTCGAGGGAACCGGTATCGCACGCGGAGATCGCGGACAAAAGTGCGGGAACCGGGTACCAACTCGCACGTCATGAGAACGAATAGCGCAGATTGCGGACGCAGCAGATACGCGTTTCACAGAGCGACAAACGCGCGGGAAACCGCTATAAATCTCGCGCATCACTTTTCGAGGGAACCGGTATCGCACGCGGAGATCGCGGACAAAAGTGCGGGAACCGGGTACCAACTCGCACGTCATGGGAACGAATAGCGCAGATTGCGGACGCAGCAGATACGCGTTTCACAGAGCGACAAACGCGCGGGAAACCGCTATAAATCTCGCGCATCACTTTTCGAGGGAACCGGTATCGCACGCGGAGATCGCGGACAAAAGTGCGGGAACCGGGTACCAACTCGCACGTCATGAGAACGAATAGCGCAGATTGCGGACGCAGCAGATACGCGTTTCACAGAGCGACAAACGCGCGGGAAACCGCTATAAATCTCGCGCATCACTTTTCGAGGGAACCGGTATCGCACGCGGAGATCGCGGAGAAAAGTGCGGGAACCGGGTACCAACTCGCACGTCATGAGAACGAATAGCGCAGATTGCGGACGCAGCAGATACGCGTTTCACAGAGCGACAAACGCGCGGGAAACCGCTATAAATCTCGCGCATCACTTTTCGAGGGAACCGGTATCGCACGCGGAGATCGCGGACAAAAGTGCGGGAACCGGGTACCAACTCGCACGTCATGAGAACGAATAGCGCAGATTGCGGACGCAGCAGATACGCGTTTCACAGAGCGACAAACGCGCGGGAAACCGCTATAAATCTCGCGCATCACTTTTCGAGGGAACCGGTATCGCACGCGGAGATCGCGGACAAAAGTGCGGGAACCGGGTACCAACTCGCACGTCATGGGAACGAATAGCGCAGATTGCGGACGCAGCAGATACGCGTTTCACAGAGCGACAAACGCGCGGGAAACCGCTATAAATCTCGCGCATCACTTTTCGAGGGAACCGGTATCGCACGCGGAGATCGCGGACAAAAGTGCGGGAACCGGGTACCAACTCGCACGTCATGAGAACGAATAGCGCAGATTGCGGACGCAGCAGATACGCTTTTCACAGAGCGACAAACGCGCGGGAAACCGCTATAAATCTCGCGCATCACTTTTCGAGGGAACCGGTATCGCACGCGGAGATCGCGGAGAAAAGTGCGGGAACCGGGTACCAACTCGCACGTCATGGGAACGAATAGCGCAGATTGCGGACGCAGCAGATACGCGTTTCACAGAGCGACAAACGCGCGGGAAACCGCTATAAATCTCGCGCATCACTTTTCGAGGGAACCGGTATCGCACGCGGAGATCGCGGACAAAAGTGCGGGAACCGGGTACCAACTCGCACGTCATGAGAACGAATAGCGCAGATTGCGGACGCAGCAGATACGCTTTTCACAGAGCGACAAACGCGCGGGAAACCGCTATAAATCTCGCGCATCACTTTTCGAGGGAACCGGTATCGCACGCGGAGATCGCGGACAAAAGTGCGGGAACCGGGTACCAACTCGCACGTCATGAGAACGAATAGCGCAGATTGCGGGCGCAGCAGATACGCTTTTCACAGAGTGACAAACGCGCGGGAAACCGCTATAAATCTCGCGCATCACTTTTCGAGGGAACCGGTATCGCACGCGGAGATCGCGGAGAAAAGTGCGGGAACCGGGTACCAACTCGCACGTCATGGGAACGAATAGCGCAGATTGCGGACGCAGCAGATACGCGTTTCACAGAGCGACAAACGCGCGGGAAACCGCTATAAATCTCGCGCATCACTTTTCGAGGGAACCGGTATCGCACGCGGAGATCGCGGACAAAAGTGCGGGAACCGGGTACCAACTCGCACGTCATGAGAACGAATAGCGCAGATTGCGGGCGCAGCAGATACGCTTTTCACAGAGTGACAAACGCGCGGGAAACCGCTATAAATCTCGCGCATCACTTTTCGAGGGAACCGGTATCGCACGCGGAGATCGCGGAGAAAAGTGCGGGAACCGGGTACCAACTCGCACGTCATGGGAACGAATAGCGCAGATTGCGGACGCAGCAGATACGCGTTTCACAGAGCGACAAACGCGCGGGAAACCGCTATAAATCTCGCGCATCACTTTTCGAGGGAACCGGTATCGCACGCGGAGATCGCGGACAAAAGTGCGGGAACCGGGTACCAACTCGCACGTCATGGGAACGAATAGCGCAGATTGCGGACGCAGCAGATACGCGTTTCACAGAGCGACAAACGCGCGGGAAACCGCTATAAATCTCGCGCATCACTTTTCGAGGGAACCGGTATCGCACGCGGAGATCGCGGACAAAAGTGCGGGAACCGGGTACCAACTCGCACGTCATGAGAACGAATAGCGCAGATTGCGGACGCAGCAGATACGCGTTTCACAGAGCGACAAACGCGCGGGAAACCGCTATAAATCTCGCGCATCACTTTTCGAGGGAACCGGTATCGCACGCGGAGATCGCGGACAAAAGTGCGGGAACCGGGTACCAACTCGCACGTCATGAGAACGAATAGCGCAGATTGCGGACGCAGCAGATACGCTTTTCACAGAGCGACAAACGCGCGGGAAACCGCTATAAATCTCGCGCATCACTTTTCGAGGGAACCGGTATCGCACGCGGAGATCGCGGACAAAAGTGCGGGAACCGGGTACCAACTCGCACGTCATGAGAACGAATAGCGCAGATTGCGGGCGCAGCAGATACGCTTTTCACAGAGTGACAAACGCGCGGGAAACCGCTATAAATCTCGCGCATCACTTTTCGAGGGAACCGGTATCGCACGCGGAGATCGCGGACAAAAGTGCGGGAACCGGGTACCAACTCGCACGTCATGAGAACGAATAGCGCAGATTGCGGACGCAGCAGATACGCTTTTCACAGAGCGACAAACGCGCGGGAAACCGCTATAAATCTCGCGCATCACTTTTCGAGGGAACCGGTATCGCACGCGGAGATCGCGGACAAAAGTGCGGGAACCGGGTACCAACTCGCACGTCATGAGAACGAATAGCGCAGATTGCGGACGCAGCAGATACGCGTTTCACAGAGCGACAAACGCGCGGGAAACCGCTATAAATCTCGCGCATCACTTTTCGAGGGAACCGGTATCGCACGCGGAGATCGCGGACAAAAGTGCGGGAACCGGGTACCAACTCGCACGTCATGGGAACGAATAGCGCAGATTGCGGACGCAGCAGATACGCGTTTCACAGAGCGACAAACGCGCGGGAAACCGCTATAAATCTCGCGCATCACTTTTCGAGGGAACCGGTATCGCACGCGGAGATCGCGGACAAAAGTGCGGGAACCGGGTACCAACTCGCACGTCATGAGAACGAATAGCGCAGATTGCGGACGCAGCAGATACGCGTTTCACAGAGCGACAAACGCGCGGGAAACCGCTATAAATCTCGCGCATCACTTTTCGAGGGAACCGGTATCGCACGCGGAGATCGCGGAGAAAAGTGCGGGAACCGGGTACCAACTCGCACGTCATGAGAACGAATAGCGCAGATTGCGGACGCAGCAGATACGCGTTTCACAGAGCGACAAACGCGCGGGAAACCGCTATAAATCTCGCGCATCACTTTTCGAGGGAACCGGTATCGCACGCGGAGATCGCGGACAAAAGTGCGGGAACCGGGTACCAACTCGCACGTCATGAGAACGAATAGCGCAGATTGCGGACGCAGCAGATACGCGTTTCACAGAGCGACAAACGCGCGGGAAACCGCTATAAATCTCGCGCATCACTTTTCGAGGGAACCGGTATCGCACGCGGAGATCGCGGACAAAAGTGCGGGAACCGGGTACCAACTCGCACGTCATGGGAACGAATAGCGCAGATTGCGGACGCAGCAGATACGCGTTTCACAGAGCGACAAACGCGCGGGAAACCGCTATAAATCTCGCGCATCACTTTTCGAGGGAACCGGTATCGCACGCGGAGATCGCGGACAAAAGTGCGGGAACCGGGTACCAACTCGCACGTCATGAGAACGAATAGCGCAGATTGCGGACGCAGCAGATACGCTTTTCACAGAGCGACAAACGCGCGGGAAACCGCTATAAATCTCGCGCATCACTTTTCGAGGGAACCGGTATCGCACGCGGAGATCGCGGAGAAAAGTGCGGGAACCGGGTACCAACTCGCACGTCATGGGAACGAATAGCGCAGATTGCGGACGCAGCAGATACGCGTTTCACAGAGCGACAAACGCGCGGGAAACCGCTATAAATCTCGCGCATCACTTTTCGAGGGAACCGGTATCGCACGCGGAGATCGCGGACAAAAGTGCGGGAACCGGGTACCAACTCGCACGTCATGAGAACGAATAGCGCAGATTGCGGACGCAGCAGATACGCTTTTCACAGAGCGACAAACGCGCGGGAAACCGCTATAAATCTCGCGCATCACTTTTCGAGGGAACCGGTATCGCACGCGGAGATCGCGGACAAAAGTGCGGGAACCGGGTACCAACTCGCACGTCATGAGAACGAATAGCGCAGATTGCGGGCGCAGCAGATACGCTTTTCACAGAGTGACAAACGCGCGGGAAACCGCTATAAATCTCGCGCATCACTTTTCGAGGGAACCGGTATCGCACGCGGAGATCGCGGAGAAAAGTGCGGGAACCGGGTACCAACTCGCACGTCATGGGAACGAATAGCGCAGATTGCGGACGCAGCAGATACGCGTTTCACAGAGCGACAAACGCGCGGGAAACCGCTATAAATCTCGCGCATCACTTTTCGAGGGAACCGGTATCGCACGCGGAGATCGCGGACAAAAGTGCGGGAACCGGGTACCAACTCGCACGTCATGAGAACGAATAGCGCAGATTGCGGGCGCAGCAGATACGCTTTTCACAGAGTGACAAACGCGCGGGAAACCGCTATAAATCTCGCGCATCACTTTTCGAGGGAACCGGTATCGCACGCGGAGATCGCGGAGAAAAGTGCGGGAACCGGGTACCAACTCGCACGTCATGGGAACGAATAGCGCAGATTGCGGACGCAGCAGATACGCGTTTCACAGAGCGACAAACGCGCGGGAAACCGCTATAAATCTCGCGCATCACTTTTCGAGGGAACCGGTATCGCACGCGGAGATCGCGGACAAAAGTGCGGGAACCGGGTACCAACTCGCACGTCATGGGAACGAATAGCGCAGATTGCGGACGCAGCAGATACGCGTTTCACAGAGCGACAAACGCGCGGGAAACCGCTATAAATCTCGCGCATCACTTTTCGAGGGAACCGGTATCGCACGCGGAGATCGCGGACAAAAGTGCGGGAACCGGGTACCAACTCGCACGTCATGAGAACGAATAGCGCAGATTGCGGACGCAGCAGATACGCGTTTCACAGAGCGACAAACGCGCGGGAAACCGCTATAAATCTCGCGCATCACTTTTCGAGGGAACCGGTATCGCACGCGGAGATCGCGGACAAAAGTGCGGGAACCGGGTACCAACTCGCACGTCATGAGAACGAATAGCGCAGATTGCGGACGCAGCAGATACGCTTTTCACAGAGCGACAAACGCGCGGGAAACCGCTATAAATCTCGCGCATCACTTTTCGAGGGAACCGGTATCGCACGCGGAGATCGCGGACAAAAGTGCGGGAACCGGGTACCAACTCGCACGTCATGAGAACGAATAGCGCAGATTGCGGGCGCAGCAGATACGCTTTTCACAGAGTGACAAACGCGCGGGAAACCGCTATAAATCTCGCGCATCACTTTTCGAGGGAACCGGTATCGCACGCGGAGATCGCGGACAAAAGTGCGGGAACCGGGTACCAACTCGCACGTCATGAGAACGAATAGCGCAGATTGCGGACGCAGCAGATACGCTTTTCACAGAGCGACAAACGCGCGGGAAACCGCTATAAATCTCGCGCATCACTTTTCGAGGGAACCGGTATCGCACGCGGAGATCGCGGACAAAAGTGCGGGAACCGGGTACCAACTCGCACGTCATGAGAACGAATAGCGCAGATTGCGGGCGCAGCAGATACGCTTTTCACAGAGTGACAAACGCGCGGGAAACCGCTATAAATCTCGCGCATCACTTTTCGAGGGAACCGGTATCGCACGCGGAGATCGCGGACAAAAGTGCGGGAACCGGGTACCAACTCGCACGTCATGGGAACGAATAGCGCAGATTGCGGACGCAGCAGATACGCGTTTCACAGAGCGACAAACGCGCGGGAAACCGCTATAAATCTCGCGCATCACTTTTCGAGGGAACCGGTATCGCACGCGGAGATCGCGGACAAAAGTGCGGGAACCGGGTACCAACTCGCACGTCATGGGAACGAATAGCGCAGATTGCGGACGCAGCAGATACGCGTTTCACAGAGCGACAAACGCGCGGGAAACCGCTATAAATCTCGAGCATCACTTTTCGAGGGAACCGGTATCGCACGCGGAGATCGCGGACAAAAGTGCGGGAACCGGGTACCAACTCGCACGTCATGGGAACGAATAGCGCAGATTGCGGACGCAGCAGATACGCGTTTCACAGAGCGACAAACGCGCGGGAAACCGCTATAAATCTCGCGCATCACTTTTCGAGGGAACCGGTATCGCACGCGGAGATCGCGGACAAAAGTGCGGGAACCGGGTACCAACTCGCACGTCATGGGAACGAATAGCGCAGATTGCGGACGCAGCAGATACGCGTTTCACAGAGCGACAAACGCGCGGGAAACCGCTATAAATCTCGCGCATCACTTTTCGAGGGAACCGGTATCGCACGCGGAGATCGCGGACAAAAGTGCGGGAACCGGGTACCAACTCGCACGTCATGAGAACGAATAGCGCAGATTGCGGACGCAGCAGATACGCGTTTCACAGAGCGACAAACGCGCGGGAAACCGCTATAAATCTCGCGCATCACTTTTCGAGGGAACCGGTATCGCACGCGGAGATCGCGGACAAAAGTGCGGGAACCGGGTACCAACTCGCACGTCATGAGAACGAATAGCGCAGATTGCGGGCGCAGCAGATACGCTTTTCACAGAGTGACAAACGCGCGGGAAACCGCTATAAATCTCGCGCATCACTTTTCGAGGGAACCGGTATCGCACGCGGAGATCGCGGACAAAAGTGCGGGAACCGGGTACCAACTCGCACGTCATGAGAACGAATAGCGCAGATTGCGGGCGCAGCAGATACGCTTTTCACAGAGTGACAAACGCGCGGGAAACCGCTATAAATCTCGCGCATCACTTTTCGAGGGAACCGGTATCGCACGCGGAGATCGCGGACAAAAGTGCGGGAACCGGGTACCAACTCGCACGTCATGGGAACGAATAGCGCAGATTGCGGACGCAGCAGATACGCGTTTCACAGAGCGACAAACGCGCGGGAAACCGCTATAAATCTCGCGCATCACTTTTCGAGGGAACCGGTATCGCACGCGGAGATCGCGGAGAAAAGTGCGGGAACCGGGTACCAACTCGCACGTCATGGGAACGAATAGCGCAGATTGCGGACGCAGCAGATACGCGTTTCACAGAGCGACAAACGCGCGGGAAACCGCTATAAATCTCGCGCATCACTTTTCGAGGGAACCGGTATCGCACGCGGAGATCGCGGACAAAAGTGCGGAAACCGGGTACCAACTCGCACGTCATGAGAACAAATAGCGCAGATTGCGGACGCAGCAGATACGCGTTTCACAGAGCGACAAACGCGCGGGAAACCGCTATAAATCTCGCGCATCACTTTTCGAGGGAACCGGTATCGCACGCGGAGATCGCGGACAAAAGTGCGGGAACCGGGTACCAACTCGCACGTCATGGGAACGAATAGCGCAGATTGCGGACGCAGCAGATACGCGTTTCACAGAGCGACAAACGCGCGGAAAACCGCTATAAATCTCGCGCATCACTTTTCGATGGAACCGCTATCCCACGCGGAGATCGCGGAGAAAAGCGCGGGAACCGGGTACCCACTCGCACGTCATGGGAACGAATAGCGCAGATTGCGGACGCAGCAGATAACGCGTTTCACAGAGCGACACACGCGCGGGAAACCGCTATAAATCTCGCGCATCACTTTTCGAGGGAACCGGTATCGCACGCGGAGATCGCGGAGAAAAGCGCGGGAACCGGGTACCCACTCGCACGTCATGGGAACGAATAGCGCAGATTGCGGACGCAGCAGATACGCGTTTCACAGAGCGACAAACGCGCGGGAAACCGCAATAAATTTCGCGAATTTTGTCGCGGGAAACCGCTATAAATCTCGCGCATCACTTTTTGAGGGAACCGGTATCGCGCGCGCAGATCACGGACAAAAGCGCGGGAACTCGGTACGAACTCACAAGTCATGGGAAGGAATAGCGCAGAATGTGGACGCAGCATATTCGCGTTTCACGGAGCGATAAACATGCGGGAAACCGCTCCAAACTCGCATATCACAGGAAACGATATTGCGCCCGCACGGCGCGGACAAAAGCGCGGGAACCCGCTACGAACCCGCATGTCACGGGAACGGATGCTGCAGATTGCGCATGCAGCAGATTCGCGTTTGACGAAGCGATAAACACGCAGCGAAACCGCTGCAAACTCGCGTATCACGGAAACAAATATCGCGCCTGCACGTGGTGAAAAAAATTAATAAAGCGCGATAAGTTACGAATTTAATGATGAAAGCGACATTAGAGCTTTTGTAGCAGGTTCTGTAGCTGGTTCTGAGGTTCTGTAGCAGGTTCTGTAGCAGGTTTTGTAGCAGGTTCTGTAGCAGACAAGATATTGGTTTGCAGCAGCCAGTGACGCTTTTGGAGCAATGCCAACATCTGTCGGCACATCACTTGAAACTTAAAAAGTGATTGCATCGCCAAGTGGGTTCATCTTTGATAATGATTGAGGGTTCCTCTTCGATACTGAAGCATACTACTTATAACCTTCTGTAAAAAGAATAAATGGGGGCGCAAAAGAAACAGATAGCCTACTTTTTCAGAAATAAGGCTCTGGTGAGAGTAGGTTCCATGTACAATGGGTACTAAACTAAATGGACAAAACATTAATTATAGCGCAAAACTTCAGTCTCCACTCCCACTTTTACACTCGGTTGTTGATTTAGCCCGTAAATATATTTCTGTAAAATGCCTGTGAAGAAACAGCATATCCGCTAGCACATATACCAATAAAAATGCATCCCCCAAGTTTTATGAACCTGCAAAACTCAACATTAATATCGTAAACTGCAAAAACAACCTACACTTGCGCTTTAAAAGTGACACCGCACTTTGATGGCATCGGAACCATGATAAGTTCGCTGCTCTTTCGATCGAGAGCTGCGCGGGAACAACTTTCAAATATAGACGCGCGTTTTATTTTTTTTTTTTTTTATTTTTTTTTTTTTACGATTACAATACAGACTAGGGGTCTTCAAACCCCGGACCGCTGATAACCTCGAAGCTTTTCAGTGACGCCCAGCCCGCGGCCCATTGCTAAAACGCACCCAAAAAATGTGCGTTAAAAAAAAAAAAAAAAAAAAAAAAAAAAAAACACGCTTCTGTTTTGCGGACAGATTGCCCGATAACTGGAATGCCGCATTTTGACATTTCCATCTGAACGATGATTCCGGGTAAGTGGCATCGGGAAGAATTAGAATATCGAAAAGAATCAGTGTGTCGAACCGAAAAAAATACGGGTTCGGTTACGGTTCAGGTTCAGGTAAATTTATATTGTTCCGGTTCAGTTCCGGTTCGATTAATTCGATCCGCGAACCGGTTCGGGGCGCTGAACCGGTTCGGAAATTATAAATGACAAATTGCAACATCAAAATAAATTACAAATAAAACATCTGAAATCAGCACATACGAAACGGGATACATCGTAGTGTAAGGCTCGGGGATTTCTACCAGGAATGGTTTCTTTATGTGCACTCAAAGGTTACCTCACCGACGTTTACGCATTCGGACTTCATCTAATTGGGTCCGACGCAGTAGCTGTAAAATCCGCGACCTCCTTACAAACCCACTTACAAGTAGAACTCGCTAACTATCCCGCCACCTCGGCGTGTAAGCAATTGAAGGAACAGTGGGGAGAAAATACAGCTTTCTTTATTTGAACTAACCTTCGGTAACTCAAATTAGACCCTTAAAGAAGTTTTCATTAAACAAGATACGGAATATGAAAAACACTTCACCGAACGCAACGCCAGAAGGACGTAATAGGATAAATATTAAAATAGAAGAGTTCGCCGTCTCACAAATATGTTAGCTTCTACCGGATGCATTATTATCAAACTCCACAGCCTTTTCTTTTCTCATTCCGATGGAAGCAACCTTCGAGAACTCGCGCGTTCTAGAAACGTGTTATGAAATGAGCACACAGCAGCATTTAGGATTTACGAGATTGTAGGAAAATAAAATCCCGTGACGAGATTTTTTTTTTTTTTTTTTTTTTTTGCACAGTTTTCCAATTCTTTTTTTTCCGTGCAAGCCGCAACCAGCGCAATACTGGTTCCTATGTCAAGATTCATGGATGCAGCGTTTATATTCCTAAGACTGAGTGGAGAAGAAAAATATGTAAGCGAGGTGTGTGTCAGTTGACGGCACTTAAAAAACAAATGGCATTGATAGCACATTCATTGTCAACAGCGCGTGGCCGAACCGTTTTGACATGAGCCGGTAACCGTTATTTTTTTTTCCGGTTCAGTTCCGGTTTGGGTTCATCGCGATAACAATATAATGGTTCGGGTTCGGGTTCAGTTCCGGAAAAAATACCGGTTCGGTTCCGGTTCGACACCCTGAAAAGAATGAAAAACTGCACCAAAACGCGGATTCTCTCGCCATATTATTTACTGCAGGACGCTGTCATCAGTGCGTCAGCAGCCTTACTATTCGTAGTCCCCTGCTTCCTGTCTGTGTCATTATGATTGCATTTCTTTGCGTTCTCATAATTTCGTGCTTAGTGTCCTGTGTAATAACTCTTAAATATTGTCATCATCAGATCTACGATATTCATTAGTCTTCTGCCCTGTGCGACTATGCCAAAGTTCTTATGCGTTTTTTTTTACTTTTGCCTGGCGAGTTTCCTTCGTCAATGGCGCCACTAGGGTCAGCGGCACCCGGGGCTGTGGCCCGCGGCGACGAATCCCGGAGAAAAGCTCACCGGAGAAAAGCTCACCGGAGATAAGCTCACCGGAGAAAAGCTCACCGGAGAAAAGCTCACCGCAAAACCGGCGGATGCGGAGAAAAGCTCACCGATTTTTTTTTCTTCTTTTTATATGGAGGCTATTGGATCATGCGTAACATATATCAATTTATTATCATTAAAATTTGTCAGCTTTGTAAAAAAGAAAATGTTATTTTTTTTGTATTATTTTGTTAAGCTTACTGGGTATATTTCTCCCGAAATAATAATTGCGGGCGAGTGTTTTCTGGGTTTACTCTCTAGGCAACGAAAGCCCAACTCTAATTTGTATAACTTGAGGTACAGAAAAAAGTTCGAAAACTTAATAATGTCTGCCTTAAACCTAAAAGTCAAAACTGTAAATGCCGAAAATCGCAAAGTGCATGCGCGCAACAACGCGGTGCCTAAAATTCTCTTGGAAGCTTTTGTTAATTTTTGAAAATAGGACAAAACAGTCAGTACGATATCAAAACTTTTTTTCTTTCCCGAACAAGCACGTTTCCTAGCCGTTCGTGCTGGTGTTTCCACACGATGCCTTTGTGTGATAGTGCCTTTCTACGGCGAGCCACCCATGGCCTTCAGAGCTGCACACTGGCATTTTTGTTACTCGTGACCTATATAAGAAGTAGTGTTCTGTAAGGTGGTGAATAGGGCGAGTTGGTAAATGTCGTACATGATAAAAACCACTCAAACGGAGTGAAGACAACAAACATGACTGGACGAATCTGTTCTCGCAACTAAAGTTTTGTTAATGAAATTAACAGAAAAAAAAAAAAAACAGCGTAGTTGACACTGATTACATCAACAAACACCTACTTATCTATTAGGCACTACACAATATTTGAAACTGAAACGGTTCACACACCGCTATTCATATTAGCTCGCAAAGAACAAACATCTTTATTTGACAGAGCTACCGACGGCACCTTGCCAGTTGTCAATAAATTGTCTTCTTTTACCGATGTACGATGTTCTGACTTTATACTTGGGGCTAAATTAATGTACAAAAAGGGTGACTACTCATTTCTGATGAATTAGTAAATATGCCCAATGAACTTCAAGAATATTGCAAAAAAGTAGATATAGCTTTAATGTAGTGACGAATGCAAATTATGTTAAATTACGTTTGATGCAGAATCCGCTAAGTCAAAAAAAAAAATCGATGAGCTTTTCCCCGCATCCGCTCAAAGGCCGCGGTGAGCTTTTCTCCGCATCTGCCGGTTTTGCGGTGAGCTTTTCTCCGGTGAGCTTATCTCCGGTGAGCTTTTCTCCGGTGAGCTTTTCTCATGTGAGCTTTTCTCCGCCGCCCCGCGGCGACACCCCCCCCCCCCCCCCCCCCCCTCTTTGTGACGCCACTGCTCTTGGTCACAATTATTTTGTGTTATAAATAGCAACATTCTGCATTTAAACTCAAGGTATGCATAAGGTATATGTATTCATTCAGCTTTCTTTTTTTAAAATCTTTCTTCGTTTAAATACATGTACTATCTAAACGAGTATTTAGGCTTATTTATTATTTCCCTATTTATGTTGTCTTGTTTGTTTTCTGGCCCTCGAGACTGGGACAGGTCCCCAATCCGGCCCTTGGCCAAAATGTTTGGGGGCCCCTGATCAAGATTAAAGGCAGAGCTGTAATAGTACTGAGCATAATTTCCAAGCCTATCACACTAACTGAGGCGCTCACCCACCTTGGGCGTTACTCTCCTAGCACATCGGTGCAAAGCAGTGAAGCTCGACGCGTGTGCACATGCGAGGCAATGAAGGTCTACGAGAGTAGCGGAAGTACGGCAAGTGTGACTATAGCCACGAGATCGAGACATGTGGCAGACATGATAATCAAGTGACCTCATCAGGAGCAAAAGACCCTGGATCTGTATATCAATGTAGCCACCATACCACCATTTTGCAAATTTTCCACACTTCTAGGTCCCGACGTTGCCGACATCGTCTGCAAATCCGACGATGACGGAGACAGCGCGGTTGACCAGCCACCTCCACACTTCGTTTCATTATAAGTCGAAGTGCAGCCGACGCTACGAGCCAAAGGGACCAATCAAACAGCGTCAAAAGCGCGACATCATGACATTTGTAATCTTTCTGAGTTATTTCATTGACTAAATCAATTAAGCGCAGCAAATGCCCAGTGACTTGCACTTTTAGCATGTGTTTGCCGTTGTATGTGTTTGAGCCTTTGACTGTGTTCTGACCTAAGATGAAACAAACTCTACGGTGAGACACTGTGAAATAAATATTTGTACCATTTTTCTTTCTTTCGACTTGCCTAAATATTAGAGTCTACCAACAATAAAATATTTTAATACTTTGCTTTTGTATAAGCCCGTTTCAGTGCAGGTGCGGGGCAATTCTTAGAAAAAATGGCGTTTCTGCGCACAATGCAGCAGACTTTCGCTCATAATGCAATTTGGCGCAAATGGTGCAGTACTTCTATCACTGCGAACTTGTATGTCTCGGGAATAAATACCACAGATCACAAATGCAGCACATGTCACAGTGAGATAAATATGAGAGAACCCTCTGAAAACATGCTTGTCACCTGTGCCGGCACCACAGATAGCACGGTTTATGAGTTTTTCTACAGATATCGCATGATCGATATCCTGCAGAAATCGGGGAAATGGGCGATGTTTCAAAATTTTTATGTTATGGATATTGAGCCCATAAAAACGGGATGGGGGATGTCTTGGGGGCAGCTGTTCAGAAGGGATTTTACTATGTGGCTGAGAACAAGGGTAAACGAAAAAAGACTATTACCAAAAGTAAAACATGACGACATACAAAAAAAAATTCCATCGCTCTGCATCATAGTTAATGGCGGGAATGCCAAGCATAGCACGATAGCAGCATTCCTATACTCCGTTTCACCTTCCGTCCGAGCACAGCGGACGCTAGGAGCCATCCCAGCCAATGCGGCGTTGAGGGAGTGTCATGCGACCTTGAGCTCCCTGTGTCGCCCCGCCCCACCGGCAGGTCACGCGACTTTCTCCCGGCGCTGGATCGGCTGGGATGGCTCGTGGCGTCCACTGCGCTCGGACTGAAGGTGAAACGGAGTATAGCCACCTAAAGAAAAGAAGTGCACATTTTCTTTTTGCAGCGGTAATTTATTTAGAATACTTCTCGAGCATACCGTGCAGATCCATGTCCGGATGCCGCCCCACTCTTTAAAATGGGCGCCACTTTCTGAACCAGGACTCGATAGAACTCCAGGGGTCAAGTGCATCTCAATCGGACCCCCACGGTGATCATGCGGTGACCTCGAAGCGACTTCCGAGCACGAGTGATAAGATCACTGAGCTTTGGTGGCCTCTTGCTGCTCAAAGCGTGGATATATGGACGTCACATGCTCCCAGGTCACCTTGCCACGCACGAGGTCTTGCACAAGTGGGGCTAGGTCTTCGAGCTAGAATAAAAAAAAAAAAGAAACACTTTCAAAGGTCTGACTATACCACCGGAAATTACCAAAGAGCAATCTCGTTTACATTGTGGGGCACCAAACTAGGGATCTGGAATGCTAGCTGTAGTTTGAGGACTCTCAATGTATAATTGAGAAAAGTTTCGAGGCCTCTCAGCTATGTCAACCTATTCAGCAATTCAGCATTTTTGTCGATAAAGACTGGGTCTAACTGCTTTAGTGTGCCCCTTTCACCCCTAAGCCGAGACTGCGGTGGGAGCTACGTGTCCACTGGACCAATCAGCATTCTCCCTTTAGTCATCTGACCTAACTCTCTGAGCTTAGGCATGGGCAAAAGCACAATCACATGGCAAAAGAGAGGAGTATGACTCCTCCATCAAGGATGTAGCTTCCACGTCAGTCACAGCTAAGGGGTGAACAGAGTATAATAAAAGCATCAAGAAATAGGTAAAATTCAAATGGATGCTCACAGTGAAGAAATGAAATTCATCCAACTTACTATGACACTTAATTATTGTACCAGCAAAACAAGATTTAAGGAAAGAGGGGAAGATGGTCTTTAGTGATTTCATTTTAGTTTTCTGTAACAGACACCCCTACCATTTTCCCCCGCTGTAAAACTTGCAGCAACTGAAGCCAGCAACAACTGACATGCCTTCACCAAATCGCCTGTTAACTGGGATGCCGCATTTCGGCATTTCCATTTAGCTGGCGATTCTGGGCAAGTGGCATCAGCTGTTTCTGGCTTCACGTTCCCCTTTGCCGACACTCTGTATCCGTGGCAGCAGCTCTGAACAGTCAGATTGCATTACAGCATGTAAACTAACGCTTCTAAGGCACTTCAGACGACCTGCAAAGATCGGCTTTTCCTTATGTCGTGCTGCAATTTACTCCAGAGGTGGAAGCAGGTAGTGGACGTTTACAGTGAAAAAAACCCCAAAATGAACTTACCTCATTCAAGAACATAAAATTTACAGGTCAGATACATACTCGTCTGTGTTCTCGTACGTACTCGTCTGCGTTTGTATGTACTTGTCTGCGTTTGTATGTACTCGTCTGCGTTCTTGTCCTCTTTGTTTGTTTCTTCTGTGTTTTTGAAGTCTCTACCAACACGCTCCTTACGTTTTAATTTTAAAGCAAATTGATGGCCGAGGCAAATTCGCATAAACCCCAGGGGTGATTATTTAAGAGTGCGATAGCATTTATCGTTGCACATCGCCAAATTTAGCGGTGGAATCTGGATAGGTGCATGGGTCGCGACACCAATTTTTCCGCTAAACTTAGTGAGGAAACTCTCTGCCAAATTCAGTGTTGTCCTTTAGAACGGCGCAAAATCCTTGTCGTCCTTGAGATCACCCTAGAGGTAGTCCTTAGGTCATCCTAGATGTAGTTGTTAACATTGCCCTCTAAGACGTTGCCCTTAGGTGTCGTCTAGGATGACGTCAAAGACATCTAGAACGACCTCTAAGGCAACTTCTAGGACAACCTCTAAGGTGATCTCAAGGACGAACTTATGGACGACATCAAAGACGACCTCTAGGAAGACATCAAGGTCGTCAGGTCCTTCAAATAAAGTGCAAATGTGAAGGAGTCAGTACTGCCGCTCCGCATACTCGAGGTGCAATGGGTTGCAAGCGCACTGAGCGGAAATGGCCTATTGCACATACCTACTGCACATTAGGAGGCTAGAATATACATAGCTAAAAATCCTAGTAGTAGCTTAATAATATTATTGCATTAAAAACCTGCTCTGGGCAATCTACGCCGACCAATTTGGGTTGATAGTAGACAATCTCACAAAAAAAGTCAAATCGGCCGGCGCTCCCTTGACGCAGCGTACACAATTTGTCGGCAGCACTACCTACTCTCCGTGCATGCATCGTCTGCAAAATGGCAGCGTAAAGTGCTCAGAGCAGGTGTTTTTTTTTTCTTCTTTTGAACGAGATGAGTTTATTCACTGATATTTTTTACAGTAAACTTCCACCACCTGCTTGCATGCCTGTGGTAAATCTGCAGTGCCATACATTGAAAGAACTATTTTTGCGGGTCATCTAAAGTGCCTTAGAAGCACTAGTTTACATGCTGTATGTGCTTGAATGTGGGCGTGCTGCAAGACGAGGCGAGCACCGGGGCTTCCTTTGACGTGCATTTCAATAACTGGAATGTTAAACAGAGAGGAGCTTGAAACCAGACCTTATTACTAAATATGTGCTTCTTAGAGGAAGGAGGGGTAGTGTTTTTGAGTTTTAACAAACTAAACCCCAATGGCTACATCCAGGGGTTTAGTTATTTCAATGTATTGACTGCTACTGAGGTAACACTTCTTTGCAATATTTTATCGTTGGATAGTTAATACTGCCAATGGCAAGAGCGTCAATGCCAAATTCAGCTGCCAAAATATAGTTCAGTACAGATGGGTTCTGATGAATTCTAGGGTATGCTTGAGCCTAGACTTTATTCATTTTGCTTTTGATTTTTGAAGAAAATTGGGAACATAATAAAATTAGACTCCGAATTTCAAAGAATTAGAAACAGATGGCTTATGACGAATTTTAGGGTATGTTTGAGTCTAGGCTTTATTCATTTTGTTTTTAAATTTTCAGGAATAGGGAACACAATAAAATTAGACTCCAAATTTTAAAGAATTAGGAATCTAAGAACTCCAATAAACTCAGAATTCTCAGCGAAAAATACACTCCAAACAACACCCTTCTAATTTCCCCGAGGTATAAACTCCAAAACACGAGTCTAATTATAAGCAAACATTTCTCACAAACTTGTTTAGCTTTGATGTCGCAAATACCCAAATGCAAATGTGTGAACGAGCCTTCACATGCGCTGGCAGAAAATCAAAGAACCCTGTGCCAGCACTTCTCCGACCAATAATCCGAAAAAACTTCATGTGAGAGCGCATGACGACAGAAGCGGAAAGACTCACGGGGCAGCGGACTTGCTCCATGGAGTCTCTCTCCCGTAGGGTGGCGGTGGCCGGTTCCTTGAGGGTGTCAAAGTCCACCGTAATCCCAAACGGCACGGCCACCTCGTCCGTTCGCGCGTAGCGGCGCCCAATGGACCCGCTGCTGTCGTCCACCTTGTGAGGCACGTCGTGCTGCGTTAGCGCAGATGCTGAAAGAGGTGCAAAGAAGTATACGGGAAAGTGAGGGGACGAACCAGAATAAACGAAAAAATTACAAAGGAATGAAGCACAACGCTCGAATGGCTCGAAGGAGGTGTAAAACTAGACGTACCAAAGAGTTTTAGAAATCAAACCATGAATTCAGCCCACACAAGGGGGACATGTAGCACATAGGGATATGAAATGTAAAAATTCTGTAAAAACAAAAAAAACAAACGGAGCATCATTAAATATAAACAATGTTAACATCATGTATCACAGATGGGGTGGGATGATAAAAAAGGTTTTAGAATTTTTCCAGGTGCATTACAGTTATGATGACTATCAAGAGTAGCTTGTTTCAGTGGCTAACGGTGTGCAGCAGAGCTGAAAAAGCGAGTTCAGCATGTAAGCGCCTGCTATCGTAAAAATGCTTATGCCCCCCCCCCCCCCCCCCCCCCCTGCTTGTTATGATCCCCAATTGGAACTTTATGTATGTTAGAACCCCCTTTTATGCCTTGAGCGTGGTCCCCCGGAGCCACAGCACCTAGCATTTGTAAACAGGAGATGGCGGGTGGCTTTAGAATGGCTTGGAACTGTTTGTTTGAAGATGATTGATGACAGCTTTCAAGCAATAATTAGATCACATCTTTTTCCGTAAGAATAAATCCCACTTCACCACAACGATGGTGAATTGGATATACAGTGCTTTGCTCAAAAATAATCGTTCCATGTCCATAGAAGGACTCACCAATAACTTCAATGCGTGAAAGTCATTCTAGTTCCGTTTATTCTTCAGATATATCTTCCTTGTACCTTTCCTTTCCATCTAAACAATTATACAGTACATACCATATTTACTCGCATAATAAACACACTTTTTTTCCAAAAACATTTACACATATTTGGGGGGGGGGGGGTTCATTACACGGGGTAAAAGTTTTGCATTTACACACTTTATGTAAATGTTATATTAGGCGCAAATATGACACAACAAGATACGGTGGCACGTCTCCAGTGATGGAGGCGCACCCACGGCCGATGGGGGGCACGCCACAATAACCATGCTTTATAAATTGCAAACCTTTTCAGGGTGCTTTCGCGATGCATTTTGCCGAAGGAAATGTGCCCCACGAAGCTCACTCAGCACGAAAAGCAGCTCAACCCGCTCGCACGGATCAAGTTTCGTTCACGGAGAGGCTACCAGACACTCTCAGCCTACAGCGCAGCTGTGCCGTTCTGTTGTGGATTAAATAAATGCATTTACCCGGAGTAAGTGAAATTAGGTCTAACCATTTTCACGATTTCACTGTCCGAAAGCGGGCCACAGACGACGACTTGTTTGTTGACATCAATGAATCCGATATGCGAAGAATGTCTGGAACTCGACAATTCCTCGACCCAAACTTCGTCAAGTGTGCGCGACGCTCAGTTTTACGGCTGATCACTTCCGTAACTAACGCAAATATGCACTTGCGGCCATTACGAGAGCAGCCTGCCTTGGCTTGACTTGGCCAGACCACTTGGCGGCAAAAGAAAACTGGCTTGGCAACTTGCTAAATCGGACGCAATTCGAGACTCGCGGATCCAAAAATTGGAAGTGCGTTGATTGCGGGAGGGGAAAAAAAGTAAAAATATTGATGCCCATTTGGAGGGGGGGGGGGGGGGGGGGGGGGGGTTCATTTATTATGCGAGTAAATACAGTATAAACCAGTGTCTGCTCTGATCATGTGCACCGCCATGTTTTTTTATGCCATGACACACTAGGGGGGCTGCACTTTTTGCAAGACTGCTTTTTAGAAGTCTATGCAAATATCGTAGTGCAAGAATGTCAGAAATGCATAGTCACAAAGCTTCAGGAACAACCTTGATGCCAAGAGTGCTTTTAAAAGCAAAAATCTTGTTTTATGTGAAGCCCTCTTTTCACAAAAGCCTTCA
The DNA here is from genome assembly GCF_016920785.2 of Ixodes scapularis. Classification (NCBI taxonomy): domain Eukaryota; kingdom Metazoa; phylum Arthropoda; class Arachnida; order Ixodida; family Ixodidae; genus Ixodes; species Ixodes scapularis. The sequence goes on along the minus strand of NW_024609880.1, from coordinate 65,395,997 downwards.
TTCGAGATTACCTATTATTTCGCATTTTTATCGCTGCAATTAAGTGTTTCACTTCCTGTTTTGTTTTGTCTTTAAACACATTGCAGTCGCTTTGTATAATCGTCATACTAGCCCTTACAGTACAAAAAAATAACACTACAGTCGCCGACTGATTTTTCGGACACGTCTGATTATTCGGACGTTCTTGCCGAACCGTCCCTCACCCCATAGAGTTCATGTATAACATTCACCAAAATTTTGGATGCCATAAAGCTTATTGCTGATTATTTTGGACATCATTTGCGTGATTTTCTTAGTTTACAGCCACAAAACAGCCGCCGCAAGCTTAGTACCTATTATTTTGGTTGTTCTGATTTTCCCCTGTAGCCTCGTTACCAGGTCTTATGCAATAAACAAGCTGGGTTGAGGCTATAGTCAAGTTTTCCGGTTCCGCTATAGCCAACATGGCCGCCGTCTGCCCACTCTTACGGTTCTTCCAGTTCTTCTTAAAGGACACATGCAAAGGAAAAAAACATTTTTTTTAAACGGCTTAGATGGAAAAAGGACGCCATAAAACGATTTTACAACGAAGAAAAAAAATTTTTAGAGCTATATTTACGGCGCAAAACGAATTTGAAGTTGGCGCCCGCGGGCACCGCGGAAAAGTGGTCTGTATTTATCACGTGACTGGTCTTTATTTATCACGTGGTGCTTGCGTTCTTTCGGAAGCTTCCTATAGCCTCTAAAAGTAACTTATTCATCTTTGTTTGAAGTATAACAAAAAACAAAGATGATTAAGTATCTTTTAAAGCCCAAAGGAAACTCCTGAAAAAGCGCAAGCAGACGTGATAGACCTGTGCGCCGGCCAGACGACGGCGGCGGCGCCCCGAAGCAGACGAACTTGTGCGGCGGCGGCGACGGCGGCGTGGAGAAACGCGTTGAAGCGGCGTTCGCAGAACGCTCAGCGTGCGGCGGCGACGCAGCGCGGCGGCGCGCGGGCCTACCACGTGACCAGCGGCGGCTCCCGCGAGCGCCAACTACAAATTCGTATAGCGCCGTAAATATAGCTCTAAATTTTTTTTTTTTCGTTGTAAAATCGTTTTATGACATCCTTTTTCCATCTAAGCTGTCTAAACGAAATGTTTTTTTCCTTTGCATGTGTCCTTTAAGGTCCGCGTTTTTCGAGTGCAACCGCGAGAAGAGCGGCCGTCTGCCGTTTTTGTGTTCTTTGAGCACAAATGTTTTCTGCCGATAGGATTAGTATTGAAGCGAGCTCGGTGAACTAAACATTGCCTCCAAACAGTGCCGAATGGCGCCAACTTCAACTTCGCGGTTTGTGCCAGCTAAGGCGCCGACAAAGCGCGGCATTGTGATCAACCAGATTAACAAACAAGCGGAAGTGAACAATCTAAAGCAGAAGTTGCACGAGAACTTAATATTGATATCAAGCAACTGGAAAGTGGCCAATACACAGCGAAATATCCGTGGACATTTGATATTTTTGGCTGAAATCAATTTTTCGGACCGCTTTATTCGCTGGACAATTTCAAGGTCCCCTCAGAGTATGGAAATAGGACGGCAACTGTATTTATAGTGAACCCACATAAAACTAGTTAGCAAAGTAAAAAAAAACAGGACAGCATGACATAATACAGATTATTCGGGACTCCAGCGACCTATAGGGATTGCCATATTTTGACAAATATGGTGGCCGAGAACAGGTCGCGCTGTGCCATGTGCCGGCTGAAGGCACAACGCTCTGGTATAAGCAGGCAAGAATTGGCTTCAAAAAGGTTTGCTCCAATTTTTATTCCCTACATTCAAAACCTGTGGTGGTAAGTTGGCACAAGTGAGCTTCCAAATGTTTAGCTTTCTTCTGGGAAGCGATGGAAGGACTACCCACTGTCCTTCTACCACACTAATGAATGTAGATAGATGCCGAATGTCTGGTTCGCGCAGTTGCATTCGGAGCGTCCTTGGCAAAACACCGACACGACAGTAGCAACGGAGTCGCCAGGACTGCAGTTCACATTACGCAACATGAGATGCAATGCAATGCACACTTAAGGCCATTACGAGTCACGGTCCTACTTGCGGCCCTGTCATTGCAGCAGTCTTTGTTGCTGTGGACACAACCAACGCAGCTTCCCAGACAGTCATGGAAGCGTCAAGAGACAGGCAGAAATCGCAAAAGGACCTATTCTGGCCAGTTCAGATTTTCCCACCAGGAGCAGTCCGATTTGCTGGAGTCGCGAGTAGCATCATCACAAAGCGCCCGCTATGCAGACACACCGGTCTCGAGCTTTGCGACAAAAATCATCAGTAAGAGACCGGCGCACACCTTACAAATTTGAGTCTCCATCAAGCAAGCCCAAATAAAGCCGCATGTCCGTTTGTAAATACATCAATGAGACAAATATTGAACAGGCCTGGACTCTGAAAGACATAGATAGTATTGGACACAAACTGACTCACAGATTCTCTGCACAAACTTGGCAAACTCCGGGTTGTTGCTGAGGGGCAGCACGGAGCACTTGAGGGGTGCCACAGCAGGAGGCAGGGAGAGGTACTGCAGAAGGAAGGAAGCCAGGGTACGGAAAACCGTTAGTTCACTCAGAGTTGGAAGGCAGGGACAAACTTGGTGGAATTACGTGAGCTCCGAATAGGCCGATCTCACCAGGAGTTGCGCGACGCCACCGCTGCCGCGGTGCATTCTGGTACCTGTAGTTCTCCCCACGGTTCTCCCCAGTTTTCCGGCCACGTCAATGCGCATTGTACGCTGCCCGGCGTTTGGAAATGTTCGGGTTAGCACGAGACTTATACCCGGGTGTTTGCTCATGATTTTCAATGGGGGGTTTCACCTGTTCTATGCCACGGTGCTACAATAACAGCTGCAGGCAAAAAGGCTTCGGATATTATGTCTTCCCGAAAGAAAGCAGCGTGGCAAAGAAAGGTAAACAGAGCCGGACAGAACGGTGGGAAAAATAGCGTTTTCGATTTGTTTCGCGATTTGCTTCATAATTTATATCCAACTATTCCACGTCAGCTAAAAAGTATAAGATTACAGGGCACGAGACACAGAGCATGCCGAAATGTTCCATACGTTGGAATCTCTCTGAGCATTCCCACCGCAGCGGTCTATCCGTTGGTCTATCTCCACTGCTTTGCTGAGGCCGTTTTTAATACACTTTTTGCTCAATGTATTTTGGTGGTTATAACTGTTAATGCGACGGCATGTTGCAAGTACAACTGTGCTTCAAAAGATCAGGCCAATCACTAAAAAATAGCAGCGATTCCTGATAACATCACTTGAAATAAAACAACTTTTTTCGGAAATAGCCTTCATTTTTTTTTTTTCATACTAAACGTGAAAACATTACATAATGCAATTTACAAGTGCAACACTCACCGCCAAAAATGTAACGAACGAACCTCACCTATTTTGTTGCGATCTATTAGGCTGGCGTTACTGATCCATTCTGCATTGGCACCAATCAAGACCGCAGAAATAAGCTTCCACCGTCGGGCGACTCTTAGCGTTCGGAGCTTGCGCAAACCAAATAAAACTGAATAGAAACTGTACACGAAAGATCCTCTCCACCCCAAGTGTTCAGCTATCTTGCATGGTTGCTTCTTTTTGACAGATGACAATTGTTGCGGCACGCCAGGCATAGCTTTTCTGTGGATCATTTCTTCTCTGTGTTCAGGCTTCTCCCCGCAGTTAATCTGTGCCCTGTTGCACAGGCTGTCAGAGTGAAACAACTTTTAGAAAACTATCGCTCACCGAGAAATTCTATTTAGCTCCCTTTATGTCATTGTTAATTAAACGCTATGCATAAGAATAAGCAATTCCAAGCTTAGTTTTTCACTAACACATTTGATGCTGTTCCGCGGTGCTACACAAAGCTGATGATCCCTCGAATTTTCTTGTTCTTTGCCATTTAACTAGATGTTCAGTTTCTAAGTTAACTGAGACGTCCGAGCAGCCAGAAAACTCTAGTAGTGGCGTCGTTGTTTTTCTACTGCAGCTGCAGTGGGACCACTGTGTGAACGGCAGTGTGCTCACGCGTTCACGAAGAAGAAGCAGACGACGTCGAAGCAGACAACAAAGCGATTCTAAAAGGTAAGACGACTGGAACTGCTTTTCTGCGCTTGCTGACAAACTAAGGAATCACAAACAACACGATCTTATGAGGTACAGACGTGCAGGAAAATCCAAACTGATACCGGGGCGTTCTAAACGGTTATCTACGATGTATGCGCAGCCCTACGTAGCCGGGAAGCCGGAAAGAGATGACTACAAGCAGCATGGCGGCAGCACCACTTCCGGAATGCACGCGCCTGCGCAGTTCGCTTGGTGGCATCGGTCTATTGCCATGAACTTTCAAGCAAGCTGAATGAAACTCATCGCAACCTTGCTCGGCATTTGCGCAGCAAGTCTTGGAACTCAGCGGTTCTCAGGTCTTTGGGTTATGATCGAGGGAGTCACAGCTACCTCTCACAGCCTTTTGTAGGCTAAGAAAAGCAGCACAAGATCTCCCAAAATCCTTCCACCCTTTCCGTTTTAGCAGAGTGAATGCTGGAGAGGAGGCAAATGGAGAGGAGGAAATTAGGGCCCAGAGCTGCCTATTAGTCCCGAGATGTTTCGGTGGCCCCCTCTGATGATTTCAAACCGTGACGTAACGACCGAGATTTGCCTCGCCGTGACATCATGAGCTACGATCCTGGCTACTTATCATGAGGTGTGAACGACAAGTTCGATGGTGTGAGTAAAGGCCCGTTCACACACTTGCGTTTGCTTAGGGCCAAATAGACGGATCTCACCAAGCGTTCCACGCGTGCGTGACGCCGCCATAACTGTAGTTCGTAGGAGGCAGACGCCAGTTCACGAGAGCTCATGCCGCCTCGTGCTCTGCTCGCGCAGACCTCCAGCAGGGTTGTCACGCGTGCAGAAAGACTACAGCTCCCACGATGCATATCGGCAGCGGTGGCGTACTCAAACTAGCTGGTGAGATCGGTCTATTCTTGCGATATCTTATGACGAGAGAACACACTGGCATGATAGCGCCATCTATAAGGTGACCCTGGAACTACATTTCACTAAAGCGAAGGTTTTGTGAAATTTGCGAGATCAAATGTACATACTATCTATGAGATATGGTCGTTTATAACAGTGTCAAAAGTTTCTTAAATAAAAAAAAAATTATTGATACCCGAAAAAATAAAAAATAAACAGTAACTGCAATTGTTTAACAGCTACTCGATAAATGGCGCCAGTATCTTCTCCCGTCCAGAGCCATCCACTGGGAGAGTCTGGCACTCTTTTGAATATGCCGACGGTCTCGCAACCACGATCAGAGATCCGGCACTCAAATATTTCGCCCACCATATTGTGTTACTACAACTCATGACCCGCTCTGGATTAGCCACCCCATGTCTGCAGTGATCTGTCATCTAGTCGCCCTGAAAAGGTCCCTTATTAACGTAACCGTCTCGGGCTCTTTCTACACACTCAATTGCCCACACTTCCTTATCTGCAACAATTATCTCTAAAAATATTACCGTCTTTGATTCCCATCCCTTGTCCAGAATATGACTGTTTCATATTCCCACCACCGCCACAATTCAATGCTGCAAAAAGCAATTGCTACGCAGAAACTGCAAACCCACGCTCTCGATTGCCAGACTCTTTTTGCTCAAGAAAGGAACATTTCCTTTGAAAACAGACGAAAAAAAGTTTCTTCGTAAGTTTTGTTATTGGAGATCAATAAAAAGTGAGTGGTTTTTGAATGCGGCACTTAATTACAGGCGTCAAGAGAATACCGAAGAACAAGAGATGTTTTCTTTATACTACTTGTTTTCTTTATGCTACTTGTAGCCGCAAATTTAAGTGAACTTGTTTGGAGTGGAGTGGTGAAACTAAAACGAATCTCCATCTTGCGTTGTTGCAAGATCAGTTTGTTTTAGCCACATTTAGTGGGTCACAAGCTCCACCCCTCCACCTAACTCTTTCAGTATAAACAGCTCTGCTCACGCCTAAAGAGATTTTAAGATGCTTTAAGGTACACGGTCGTCAGCAGTAGCAAGTGTCTGAACCAGCCTTGAAGTGCACGGTGGAAGCTTGGAGTCTCGCGACAACCGCAATGGGTGCTTGTTTGAGTTCAAAACAAAACAGCATATGAAGAGAACAACCTAACAGTGTTCCCTTTCATTCCTCAGTGTTTAGAGTTATCTGCTCGTAAATTACGATGACGTCATTGTAACGTTCCAGTGTACAAGCATCGATACACTGTCAGAAAAAATCCGGCGGTGCCACCGGGCATCTGTTGTCAAGAGTGCCTACGCACCGTCCTCTGTTCGTCACCATCCCGGACGCGGAAGCTGTGCTCGAAAACGGCGTACATGATGCGGCCGACTCCGAACGAGGGTTCAATCACTCCTGGCACCAGCTCGTCCACTGCAACAAAACAATAACCGACGAAACATTTGTATGTGCACAAGTTTCCCAAAACTAAGTTTGGCTGCCAACACAATGCACACCACCCAGCCCGATACGTTTGTTTTTCTGAGTTCACCCGATTTATAGGCGTCTTTCATCGCATAAATAGACAAAGACACGACGCATGGTAAAGCGAGCGAGCGCAATTGCCAGCGGGGAATGCGAGACAATGCTTCCAGTCTCGGAGCAGGCACCAGAAGACAACTTTCAAATCCGCATTCTTGAAACTACTGCGGGGCTTTGCTAATGCCGCGCAGTTGCCAAACTACAAATTTTGGTGTTAATATTTAAGCACTGTTCTCATCATTGGCGTGACCGCAACTTTTCATGGCGAGATATTGAGGAAGAGTTTAGGAAAGTGCCTCGACGGCACGGATGGCGACGCAATCTGCGGCAACGAAGGTGCCTCGGATGGTAGCTCCAGCGACTGCTGCAACGAGTGTGTTCAAAATAAAGGTATGGTTTCGTGTGATATCTGGACATTGCTTTGCACGGTTAGTGCAGACAATACGAAAAGTAGTTTTTCATTTCTTCCGAGGGTAGTAGGTTGGGGTTGTAGGTTATGTGAAGAGGCAGGTAATAAGCAATACAGGTAATAAAGAGGTTTCAGACCTGCACAATGCAAATAATTTGCCCAAGACATGGTGCATTTTCCAGCAGATAAGTCACGCACAGCCGAGTGCTGCTGGCCATATGCTCAAATGTATTTCGGTGAACCGCATACATACCCCAGAATATGAGCTAAACAGTTGACTGCTTGACAAAGCTAGCAATTATAATTTGCAATTTTTGTGAAATCTGCATTCTTGAAGACCTCAATTTCGAGATGCAGAAAAAAGTAAAACTAGATTTAGAATGTCACTTTCTAAAAACGCTACGTACCATGGACAGTCTTCTGGTAGCGCTTTACCGTGACCATGTCACCTGTGACTTCGACAGTGTTCTGCCCCACCAGCACCTCAGCTTTCCTGCAGAAAAAAAATGCACAAAAACTTATTCTGTACAAAAAGACATCGTCACGAGAGGGCAGCTTGAAAAAGTTCAAGTCTACGAACCAGATGTATCCCATACAAAACCAGAACAATATGTTGAGGGTAACAAAATCCGATGATATAGTCTTGAATGAGTGTCATGGCAAAACATTTGAGCATAGACGCAGACTACGGGGGGTGGAAGGTATGAAATATTTCAAAATGTCTGGCTGCTGTTCTCTTCCCCTCCCTCCAGGACCTACCCCTCATTTACTCCTTATGTGCACCGTGGCGGGTGCTGGGGCATATCGACAGGCGTCGCCCATGATTCAAAGCAACGAGAAAAAAAAAATGAACTGCAAACACTTCGCAAACGTTACTGACATTCTAAAAAAATCAATTAAGGTGAAAAAAAAAGAAAACACAGACAACAAAAAAAAATATATGGGAAAAGACTCTCCGATGGCAATCGTTGCGGCACTCTTGCCCAACAAAATGGACAGAGAAGGTGAAAAAGGGGCTCGGAAGCAAAGAGAAAGCAGAAGCAAGACAAAGGGACTGATGAAAAAACAAAAGTGGTCCCCTCACTCGCACTAACGACAGCAGCGAAATGCCTTTTTTGATGACAGCGGGGGCGAAGGCACTTTAAAACATGCCCCTGGCGGCTTGTAAGAAAAAAATAAAAATAATAAAAGCCAAACATAAAAGACAAAAGAACATCTATGTGTTGTCGGCAATGTGGTATTGTTCTATGGCGGCAACAGGCGGCAAAATTTGAAGGCGCCACAAAACGCAACCGAGAAGGCAAGGAAGCTTCAGCGACCAACGACGGTGACTCTGAGGTGCCTGGCTGCCGAGTTACCGAGTGCCAGCCTGGCTCCATGGTAGCTCTCTACTTAAGTGTTGCCTCAACTTTACGAGGGTTTCTTTGTTAGGGGATATTCAAACCAGCATCAAGCAAGCCCCGTGTCCTTTTTGTTTTGTTTAAACAATCCTTTTTTCTGTCTTCAATAGTCTCACTGTATTCGTCCCTTTCAACCTTGACATTCGAGACACGAAGGAGTGAGTTGGGATCTCGCATGTGAGTACCGCTCAAGCAATATCACGGACGAAACGGTATTGTAATTGCTACTTCAGTACTAGGATGGAGTTACGTGCATAGAGTAATGTTTGCCATCAAAACAGGCAAGCTAACAAAGCTAAATTAAGCATAACTGTATATCTATCTGGCTATTCCTGTATCTAAAGCTTGAGTTCCAGTTACCATGTTGCATTGCAAAATTATTTATTTTAAATAATTATGCGCTAGACAAAATTGCATTTGTAACTTGGTAACATGTCTTTAAATTTCTTGGCGTGTATGACGAAATGCTTGATTGCTTTTTATGGAGTCCACACCTTTTTACGGAGTCTGCGTCTTTCCAGTTTATTAAAGGTCCTACCATTATACCAACACAATTTCCCGTAAAGTGTGCCAATGTTTCACAGTGGTATAAAACATTTGACCCATCAAATCCAACCTTCCCCTCCTTCCTCTCCTCTCCTCTCCTCTCCCTATCCCCCCTCCCCCTCCCCCCCTGGGAAATTGAAAACTTTCTGCCTATGCATTTGAGTACTACTTGCTGACATGTCCTTTGCCATCTACTTTCTTCCTTCAATAATCGCCACCTCTCCATATGAGCATTAACACAAAAATTGAACTTCTGTGTCCGAGTTTGGTGCTCAAATGTGCAGCTCTTTTTTTTGTTATTTTCTGAAACTAAGCTACACTAAGAAAATTCATGACACAAAACAAACCATTCAAATACATCTTTGATGAAAGCTTCAGCTCCATATATGCAGGCGTCTTTCTGGCTCATTTTACGGGGTATTAGAATGTTACGTTACCCTTAGCACGTGTCACTGAACGAGCCAGGGTAACCTAGAGCAGCAAAAATATTAGTTATACTACATAGGTAACAAATTGCTCTGCCTGTTCAATAACCAATGAAAACCGGTTTCATGGAGTAGGTAGCACCACTGTCCTCAGATAGGCTACTTACAGGTTTGAAATCTTTGAAGAAGCTTTCTGCCCTAGTAAATGTTTTACCACTGGCAGCACTGATGCAAGTAAGAACAAACAATAGTAAAAAGCAAATATCTTTTATAGAAATAGTTTTGAAAAAGTTTGATAAATGTTGGCAGCGCACCTCAAGTGCTTCAATTTATCCCTAGAAAACACTTTTCCATAGCACGCCGAAAAGATTCCAGACCAGGTAGTCTAAGGACCATGGTAGCGCTAAGGAACCCAGTGTAGGCACCCCAGCATACCCCTGAGAGGCGAGCTGCTTCTCGAGCTCATCCAGTTGTTTGAGAGTGAGGGCTTCGAGGGCCTCTGCCACCGCCTTGGCTTCCTTCTTGAACTGCTTGCCCAGGGCCGGCTTGGATGCCACAGCCTCCACCACATCAACAGTCTTGTGATCAACAGGGTCAAGGAATCGTCTCACTAAGCCACAGCTCTCTGGTAGATCATACCCTACAATATTAGCACACTAAAAAGCCGTCTTTTCTTCTGGCGGTGACAAGGAAGCTCGGCTGCGCTTCAAATAGCATCCGTAACAACCAATGTGCCGAGAAAGTGAGGGAGAGGAGGAGACAAGAGCACGCAGGTACTTCAGAACGCCAAGCTCTGGTTGGAACGATTATTGGGTAGACCTAAAGCTAGCTTTTAAAGGGGCAATGACACCCCAAAGGTCGTATTTTTTTTTATTGCCTAAAACGATGCAAATTGCAGTCATAGACACGCAAAAAAAAATGCATCGGAAAAAAAAATTTTTTTCACACGCGCGCACACGCCTTTTTATTTTTGTCTGAGTCTCCCGCCTCCTCGCTTCTTTTGATTCATGACGTCAAGAATCATGAAATTTAGAAGCTTTGTAGGCGATATCTCTATAACATTTAATAACAACAATCCTAAAACATGTTTTTTAAAACGCAATTGCGAACGCACTACGGCCCTTCTTTTTGAAATACCAAAAATTGGGAGTTCGTTGTGGTGCGTGTTTCTAGATTTGTATCCTCCCACGGAAAACAGGCGACACCGCTCAAAACCGGTCCGCCGCCCAACGCCGGCGCTCGCTCCTTTCCTCCTCGCTTTGGGACGCCATGGCAACAGCAGGGAGTCATGAAAGAAAGTGGACTCTCAGGACTCCGCAATATTTGACGTCAATGCACCGGTGCGGATCGCGCGGGAACTCCGAATTCGGCATTTGGAAATTGTTTTTTTGCTTCACAAATACTGAATTCCCAAATTTAAAATTTTGAGGGTAATGTCCCGGCATCGTTTTCAATCGTTTCGGATAATAAAAAAAAATATGATTTTGATGCGTCAGTGCCCCTTTCATTGTCTCCACTAGACTCATCGAACGCATTAAAACACGAAATGCCGGCGACCGGCGTTTGGCTTTTGAACGCGTTTGACAAATGCGGTGGAGACAAGGGCTGCTAGCTTTAGGTCTACCCACTAATCATTCTAACCAGAGCTTGGCATTCTGACTTACCTGCTTGCTCTTGTCTCCTCCTCTCCCTCACCTTCTCGGTGCATTGGTTTACAAATATTCTAGAGCACGAGTATTTAAACGAATATCAGTCAAGGATTTTCTGGTCACCTAACTTCTGAGCTCATGTGAGCACTAAGTACACGACAAGGCATTTCGGCTCCGATTTTGGTCAGAATAAGAGTGAGAGCGTTCTCGGCCGCTGATTGGGTGTAGCGCCACAGCTTGCGTGTAATCAGCCAGTGAGAAATTTTTGAGCCGTTTGCGAGTTCGCAATTGGGCAATATTTTTTATGACAACGTCTCGCCAACATATAAATAGTGAGAAAAGTCTCGTGGCCTCTGGTGGGCTTGCATTTAACACTCCTTCATCCACCGGTTGATGTCAGCTGGTGTATGGCAGCAGAAAAACCCGAGATTTGCAAACGAAGCGCGGGTTGTAATTGGCTTCTAATGTGAAATAGCAGACAACCAAAGTTTCAACCCGCGTCCTATCTCACTTCGTCACAGTGCTCATTTGGTAGCGAACGATCTACTTCTTTTCCGGTCTGTTAGCAGATGACATACTGTCTTTTCTTCTTTAGTTTCCGTCGGCAAATGACGCTTCAAAACAGACTAGCCGTGTCCTTTGCTCACATTAGCCAACGAACCGTCCACGAATGCTATCTTCGCTCTCTCTGCAAGAAGCAAATTAGATCTCACTATTGCGGCGACCAAAATGAGCCTTTTGGTCACAAAATCTCGTAGGATTATAAGCTATAAACTGGAGCAAAACTAATTTTATGTGGCATTTTGGGAAGCTTCAAGAGGCTGCGTTGTTCCAATATTTAATATCCCATTTCACGTAACCTTTCTTTTCGCAGCGTTTTAAAAAGCTTACACGGCAGGTCACCCCAACGGAAGCCCAGCAGCCGAGAGACAGCAATAAAACGCCGCAAATTCGTTCGTACAAAGATAGGTGATCCAGTGATGTGATTGGCCTAAGCCATTTTGGAGCACCTTTTGGAGCAGCCGAAACAGTGTTTTGGAGCAGCAAAAGTGGCCTTTGGAGCAGCCGGAACAGTGTTTCGGAGCAGCAAAAGTGGCTTTTGGAGCAGATATGCTTAGAAAAATAAAAATATTTGTTTTAATTGATGGACAAACGAAGGGCGCTTTGTGGTGTGTTGTGACAGAACTCGCTGTTTGTGTTTTACTGCTGAGACATCCCACAAGTGTACAGTGTTATAGGAGTTGCCGAGCAATTCCGAAAAGAACGCTTGCCACCGATTTACTGGTTCCCGACATGCCAGGTTTTCGTCAAAAGTAAGCAAATGCAAAACAATGAATTGCAAGCGTCCTGGCTGGCGTCCCTGTCATGCAGTCATGTTCATATGCACGTGAGGGCAACTTCAGCAGGCTTGCAGTGGCCGTGCTTCGTTGCGCGAGCGGAGACAACGGCTGTTGAATAGAAACCGAAACAATGCAACTCTCCTCCGTCGCCAACTGGTTCCCAAAATAGTATGCAAAATGTAACTGTCCAGCATACAAAAAAAAAACAAAAAACAGTTGAGCGGCTTGTGCTTGGTAGGCCGCAGGCGATGTACAAGCTAAGCACACAGAAAAAAAGAACCTGAGCGCATCGATGCATGACACCGCGAACCAGGGTCAAAACGTTCCTGGAACGCTTTGTGCAACGACCAAACTCGAGACAAACAAGTGCGACGTGCGGGTTCACACATTGCCTTCTTTGCTTTAGCTCACTTCTCTTCACCAACTTTCTTTCGCGGCAGATTTTTCACATACCGGGCTCCCTCTCGAAAGAAAGTCCACCGAGAGAAACCGAGGTAATCAATATTTCGACACAGCAGTCCTTGATCTAAAGGGATTTTTGTAGTAGAGTATAATTTAAAGAAGGCCAGGAATGTCGATAAACAAGTTTAGAAAGCGCCATATCTACAGCGACGTGGGGACGGCAACACCCGACGTCGCGCGACCACGGTGACTGTGGTCGCACGAGCGCTTCAGTTCACAAAGTAACTCTCGCCGCCCAAAAAACGTGGTTTTGTTTCACAGCATGACGGCATGGCTGGCACCTGGCACACTGGCGTCGGAGCGTCCGCACATGCGCGCTTCTATCGTTGAAAAAATTTAAAAAAGACAAGAGACGAGATTTTCGAGACTACGAGGGCACGGGCAACGTTGGGCATGAGGGCGCGAAACGCGAGACGGCGGCAAGGAGGTTAGGACGACGGGAAAAAACATGCAAGACCGGATGGACGATTGATGCAGGGTACTTTGTGTGGGGCAGAGTTCCACGGGAGCCAGAGTTGCGCGTCTTGTTTTCCACGTGCCGCCCCGCCGCTATTCGCCTAGATCCGATCACGTGAGGAGTCGGATCAAGTGCCGTGCAGGAAAGTAGACGTTGCACGCGCCCCGCCGAATGTTCCCCTGCTTTTGAGCGCGCCGCGCGCCTCGAACGCGTGGCGCTGCTATTTGCCAAATTCAGTCACGTGAGACGCTGGATTAACATGCCATGCAAGAAAGACGGCGCTACGGGGATGAACGCGACTCTGGCTCCCGTAGGGAGCCTATACAGGAACTCTAGAGTCGGGCGGCCGCTTGCGCCACCTAGTTGACGCATGCGCAATTACGGTTCTCAGTTTAGTTTCGGTTTTGAAGGGCGACCGAAATTGCTCCTTTGGCGCAGGCTTGGCGCAAATTACCTACATTTTGGCAAAATGTAGCAGGATGTAGCGGGGTTAGCCCCTTGGCGCAGTTTGGCGCAATTGGCGCAGCAGTCACATCACTGGTGATCGTTCTGCAAGCATAGAAATAGGCCCAACATTTCATTCTATGGCTACTGGCAGCTTAATAAAATGTTGCTTGTCATCTTCAGCTGCCGTGCCCTGCGTTTCTTAGTGTCTGTGGCTACAGTACTGTAACACAAGTTGATGTGGTTACACAAACGTGTAAGATGCCCTCCTTTTCCCCAATGAGCGAGCAATCAAGGATATCGGCTGTGCCAGGGTCTTCTCTGCTACCAGGCGCACCCCAGTGGCCTTGGTGTGCTGCGTCAGGTCATAGCACGAACGGTCTGCGCAACCCACGCACTCCACCCAGCCCTGCGAACGTTGGGATCACGAGAGTACAGTTAGGCTCTAACGTTTTAAAAATTTGCATATTTCTCGTATAGGGCAAGCAGGATAAGAGTTAGGATCAGATACCTGTCATTGCCCTTCGCAACAATTTGCCTAAAACCTATGCGGTGGCAGCTACATCGTTGGAAAGTGTGGATGAGCATGAATTAATAAAATTCCACTATTTCAATTGCTGCCGGAAAAGGCAGGTCCATGAAGGCGAACTGATCCAAAAAATTCTTCAAAATGTGGCAGGTTACTGAGGGCTGATAAATGTGTGATATCTCTGCTGGGTATTGTTTTAAGTTCCTAATTTATGCAGGTTGATTAATGGTACCTGAGAAATTAATAAATCTTGTAATTCCCATATCTTGCCATGGAAGTCACACACTCATAGACCTTAGCCACCAAAATTGGTTGGCGTACAGCGGCTTGTGCATACGCGCAATGACCAACTGAAATACAAAATATAGCAAACATATTAAAAGTACTGTACACACCAATGTTTGTTTGCAAACGAGCTCCCTACCGCCCCCTATTGGCGGATCCCTGCAAGCTTCTGGTTTTCCTCTTCTTTTTCTTTGTCTCGCATCCTATTGTTATTTGTACTACTTTATACAATTTGCGCAGGTACTTCTCCAAAGAAAAGTCTTACCCGCACGCTGTACGTTGGTGAAGAAAAAATAAGTATACTAACAGAAATCTATTGGGGCACCTTATACTGTGGTGCCCTCATGGTATCAACTCCCACCTAATTCGGTGAATGCAGTGTAATGTGTACGGTGTACTAGGCCAACTGGTACGGGCCTCCAGCCTTTCTGGTACACCTCAACACTCCTGGGTCAAAATAAATATTAATTTTTCAAAGTTATTACACTTCAGTATAATGAAGCAATTTTCCGGTATACAGTCGAATCCTGCAACAATGAAGTTGACAAGACGTGCGAAAGAGTTTGCTATCACAGGAACTTTCTTGTCATGAAATCAGCATGAAACCGGCAAACAACAATGATTAATAATAATAATATTAATAATAACATTAATAAATGTCTTTATTTTGCCAACAGTGTACAGATGGAAGGTGAAAAGGGAAAAAAGCTGTAACACAGGTTGACTAGTCCCGAGCCACCCAAATAGCAGTTGAGATGCGGGCACCAAATTATTAACATATGATTAGGACATAAATGAAAACATGAAAATATCCTTTACACGAGAAAAAATTGATTAGCGTCATTATATAATGCCACTTCAGTTTGAACAGACCATCATTAGTAGACAAAACGTGGCAAAAAACAACTTCAACCCCCAAAAAGTAACACTTTACTTCTATTCGCTTTGCTTTGGTTTATGATGAGTATATCAACATTTAGCTTCTATTAGGTTTGGTTTGGAGTGCAAGCAGTTTGGACTGCTTGCGCTTTTTTGAAAAAGTGCGGCATGATGTAATTGTTTCAGTCGGTCACGCCGTTGTCATGGGCACAGACAAAACTTCTGGTAATTTGAGAAAAAAGTGCTCACCATATTGGATGTGAGAGTTGGAGTTTTGACTCCTGCGCAGCGTTGTCTTCATAATTGAAGAATCGCAATTGCAAACACTTCAAACGGTTTGTTCGTTTTTTGTCTCAATGAATGATCACATCTCTATCGGCATCAATGCTGACAAAGAAGCACTGAAATCGCCGACGATATCTGCATTCTTTTTCCCGCTTGTCACCTTGATGATAATACTCATTTTTCTCTTCAAGAAAAGCAAAACTTTTTTTTTTACATGGTGGCACCATACTGTCGCATTTCCCAGCATTTGCTGATGAGAACGATCCGTTTCTGTTGTGAACCGCACCAAATTGTTGAGAAAAATCGCGTGCCAGCTGGCACCGACTAAAATCACGTGCTGCATCATTGTCAGTGTCAACATGCCATCTTGTACGCACTTGACTTGACTTGGCTCGAGCTCAAACCTGATGAAAATCAGTCTTTGCGGAGAGTTTAGAAGCTTTGGAGCTCACGTCGTGGTTTGCACAACATCTGTGGTTTCTTTGACCGTTCGGCAACATCATGAGCCGCGATATCAAAGGGAAAAAATTATTTTATACGTTCATTAACTTGCTAATGAGACGACGGAGCTTATATCTGCTTTAGGAAAACTTCATCGAAGCAAAGCGGCGTTCTAAAAGTTGTTTGTCGTGGAGAGACTTTTTACACACACTTTTCCATGGACAACAAACAGGGAATGGATAAAAACATTGTCGTTGCAGAAATTCAGTTGAAGTGGAGTTCGCTCTAGCAAGGTCTAGCTGTAGCACTCTTTAAAGAGACCGCTATTTGTCGCAAAAAGTACAGATAAGTATGTCAGTTTTGTACCGCTTCTTGCAAAGGGCGGGCCACTCACGTAGGAAGTCTTGCACTCAGCGTCCCAGCAGTCACAGGCATAGTGAGCCATCTCGTTACCCATGTGTTGACGGAAGCGCAGACGTCCGGGGTCGACTCCGACTCGGAGCAGGAAGAGCTGGATCCTCGCCAGGAAGTACCCCAGGGTCTCATTGGCTACCAGGCCCTGCAACAACCACCAATTGTGTGTCAACAGAGGAAAGCTTGGCCATTCTTCTCTGCCCGGTGAAGACACTGAAGAGGCCATCACCATATTTGCCGGTTAGTCCATTGGCTCAACTGAGTCACTGGTGACCCACTGGCAAATATGTCACTGTTGACTCACCAGCTAATAAAGTAATTTTTTTGCTTGTTTGTTTAGACAGCAGGAAGTTAGCCAGCCCCAAAGGGCATCTGGTGTCTCCACTGTAGAGAAGGTTCGGTACGACCACTAGCCTGCGGTCTTTAATGTACACCAAGCAGCGTTACACAACCACACGCCAGTACGATGCTCGTTCGGGTAAAAACGGACGGTGGGGGGGTTACAGCCAGGATACCTCGATTCTGCAGCGCAAGCTTTCGCACCGCGTGTTCCGAACAATGTTTCTTGGATGCTTGTCATGTCATACAATACCATTTAAAGAAACTCAAAACACTGTACTATGGATCCCATCAGCTAATTTTTATGTATTTATAACACGGACTGTTTAGTCAATGATCGCATGTAAATGAGCACCATGACTCGTACGCATTCAATTAATTGATGCACGCATTAAACTACCACCATTCAGCTGTCTGTATACCTAGTGTGACTGGGCATCAACTGAGTACCAAATATTTTTAATTGCTATCTCTGTTTGCGGCAAAGCTAACATGGAGGGCTGGAGTCGAAATGTAGCCACAGCACAAAGCTTCTTGGTAGAACCTCGTAGACGCCTCCACGTGCGTTTATTGCTTCGGTGACAACCGTTGGAGAAGGTAACAAGGTCTACAAAGCGGACAAAGAGAGGAAATTCTCTCAGAGATAGAAAATGGTAATGCTTTCAGACGCCTCAATTTGATAAACTCGGCTAGCCGAAGGAAGTCAATCTGGTTTCTTGCGCCATATGACCTAAAAACCATTTCAGTTTCCCCGCTAAATTTAGCAAGGAAACTGACGTCACGTCACCCACAAAGTGAGTTTCTCCGCTTGATTTAGCTGGAAAATTGACATCACGTGAACTCAACACCAATTCAATTTCCCGCTAAATTTAACAGGAAAACTGAATTGCTGTTGAGGTCATGTGGCGTCAGTTCTACCGCTAAATTTAGCAGCGTTACGGCGACACCGCTATACACGGAAATGGGCGCATAAGAGATTTGCTTTAAAAAAGACTTTTGAGGATTTCGGAGGCCCTTAAAGTGCACCCTCTGCTATGACCAGAGGTGGACTTAGCATTTTGCCACCCTAAGCAGCCTTTAAGTGCACCCTCCCCCTCCCCACCACCCCCCCAATCCTTGCTGCCCATTGTCAGTGTGCATGGGGAGCGGGAGATGGGGGGAAGGGGGGGGGGGGGGGGAGGGGGCAGGGAAGTAGTAGCTAAGTTTGAAATTAGAATTTTCAAAATTAGCTAGAACTACAGCAAGAATTCTTAAAGTGGCTAAGTTCCCAGAGCTAGATTTACAAAAAGAGACAATTAAACTGGGGGTGGCCACAAAATGGCCGCCCCCCAAATTCTGCCGACCTAGGCACCTGCCTATCGGTAAGTCCCGCCCTGGGTATAACGTTTGCCAGCACTTTATGCAGCTGATAAGGAGAAGGGCAGAGAGGCCCCCGCTTGGGCGTCGCAAGACGGCGCCGGCACCTTTGCGACGGCCTCCCCGATGGTGATGCGCTTTGCGGGCTGCCCGTCCATCTGGTTGCAGGCAGAGTAGAGCACCATCTCCAGGTCCTTGACCGACGCAAACTTCGGGTGCGACTTGTCGTTGGGGTCCACAAAGTGCTCAATCTCAGCCATCGTGAACTCCCTGGCAAACAAGGACGAGATAAGAGTCTCTCGCACTCTTCGTACCAACAACCACGGTCAGAACGAGTCTTAAGCCAGTGTGTTTAGGGTTGTATACTGCTCGTGCATCGAGAGTGGTTCCAAAGCGACAATGAATTACGTCGTGGGAGCCGGCATGTCGTGCCGTCGAATTTCACAATCCCGTCCGTTGGGATTGTCAAATTGCGTCCCTGTCATCGCAGCGTCCTAACATTTGGCTACTTCCGTGAATTGTTGAGTTCTAGAGTGTACCACGGCAGAACGGGCGTCTGCAGCATCCTCCCCCGGTGCCTTGCCATCGCCGAGACTGCGGCAAGCAACGGCACGACGCGACTTTTGATGTCGTCGGGTACGAGCTGAGAAACCGTAAATGAGGATGCAGTAAACACGCCAGTCAGAGATGCATCCTAGGCACACTAGTTTGAGTAAGTAATGGGGCTTAAGTAAGAGAGACGGTATACAGTAAAACCTTGTTAATTCAACCCCCACTCATTCAGAAAATTTGAACTGCCGATCCGGTCCTGTCAAACGTGTGTAGTAGTCAATGGCACCAAACGATCATTGATTCGGAGGGAACGTGGCGCGCTATGGTAAATTTGGACGAATTCGGCAAGTGGCGCAAGCTACCGTCCATTCCAAAGGGCATGACCGCTACCCATCCGAGGCGCACACGTGGTTTTTCCGGTTTTCGCATGGTTCTTCGCTCTTCCGGTTCTCCGTGTTTCGCACCAGTTTTGCTCTGGATTGCCGTGCGTCAACGCGCAACTCTCCTGGCATAGAAGCGGCAGAAGCATAGCTGCAACAAAAAAACCGTAGCACAGATGACTGACGACCGGAGCGGCAAAATCGCGACACGCAATGCTATTGTTCCCGAGCGCGCCGATAGCAAGAGTGACAGTCACGTTTCCTGCCTCAACACGGGGTGGCCGGCAGAAAGCTGCCCATCCTAAAGCCCACCCCCCATTTTAACAGCTATCTTATCCCTCGATTTTTCACCGGCCACCCCCGCGTTGAAACATGCGACGTGACTGGGACTCTCGCTATCGATACGCTCAAGAAAAATAGTGCCGGGTGTCGCGATTTTGCCGCTCCAGTCATCAGTCAGTTGTGCTACTCGTCCTCCGTTGCAGCTGTACCAGGCCAAGGATTTAGCAACGAAAGTGGAAATACTGAGGACCTTGAAGGACGGCGTCTCTCGACAAGTGATGGAAAGTTACGACGTCAAGAGAAGCACTTTGGCTACGTGCGTGAAAATTGATGCCGAGATCCTACAGGTTTTCGACAGCGAAAAGTTCAACGCGAAAAGGAAGCGGCTGTGGAAGGTGGTGCACTTGAAACTAGAAGAGGCCTTGCAGTGGTAAGTCGTCAACGCACAGGATGCGTTGCACAGACAGTGCGAGTGCGGTGGAGCACTCGACCGTGCGAAGAAAAGTTGCCGTCTCCGCCCAAATGTCGTCCAGAAAGCAGGCGGCAATAACAGATTTCTTCTCAAAATAAAGGTATGTCACAGGGACATATCTTCGAGCTGTTTTCTTTGTCCTTTCGTTATTTCGACTTTCGGATAATTCGGACATTTTTGCCGGTCCCATGAGATCCGAATTAACGAGGTTTTTCTGTATAGCTTTGAGGTGTATTGGCAAAGGAAGTTTACAAACACCCTGCAGCACTTTCCTGTTTTGGCAAGGTTCTTCAGTCACATTGAGTTATTTTGTCCATTGCATACATGGAACTGAAAGCTATTAGTAACATATTAATTGGGATAAAAAACTCAACCAGAGTAATGCACGCAACTGCAAAAGAAGGCAGGCAGTGGTGATAAGATGACATTTTATAAAAACTAAAAGTTTACAACATGTTTTGGAAAGCAGTAACAACTGAAAGAAGTATGTATGCAAAGCAGTCATCACCCGGGACAAAAGGTAACTGCTTCTTTTAATTTTCAAGTCTTGCAAATCAGTAGGTAGCCTTGGTGCTTCAAGTTGAACGGTTAACCAATATCCCATTTTTGTTGCCGAGGTGAACGGCTAACCAATTTCCCATTTTTGTTACCAGGGTGTGTTAATCAGCTAAATGCAAAATGTCAGTGGTCTTTAAAGATTAAAAAGATAGGCACTGGGGTATATGCTGGTCCACAATAAAGGCATTCAAAGAACTACTATATAGGGGCTATTCACTGGATGTCATATTTAAGTGCATGCTCAGAACAAGATCACATTATAGGCTTTTAAGACCGGCGATCTTGATGGTATGGAATGCACATTGCAAAAAAAACTTCGGAAGCTCGGCATCAGCACACACTCAGCTGTCGTGCACACAGCTGTGGTTGCCAGTGAATACTTCCAACAGTATCAGACATCTGTACACTCAACCTCCAACCTTCTCAGCTCTATTTACGTGAATAAATTCAGCTTACCTGACTCTGATAAGTCCCGACCGAGGAGAGATTTCGTTGCGGAAGGCATTGCCGATCTGAGCTGCTGCAAATGGCAGTCGTCCCTGGTTGAACTCAAGCAGACGCTTGAAGTTGACAAAGATTCCCTGCGCGGTCTCCGGGCGCAGGTACCTGCATCAGCAGTCTTGCTGTTACAATCGCTTCTAAAACCTCAACTGCATATCACTTCTGAACATAAAATTCTCAAATATAACGCAGCAGGTTCTGTCTTAGTCAAAAACAGATGCAGATTTGTTCTGAATAAGCATAAGTGGTCACCTTGTAAACTTTCTAGTTGCTATTCCAAACTCAAAACAATGCGGCCGTATTCACAAGATGTGATTAGGGCCTATTTAAAGGAGCTGTGCAACAATTTTTGTACTGTGCACAAATACCGCTTAAAACGGATCCCTAACGTTAATGACCTATGAAACACGCGTTCGTTTTTCACCCCACGCAATAGAAGTCCCAGAAAAAAATTTAAGAAAAACGAGCAGCGTTCACCCCCTCAACTCGCAGCCAGAACAAGCGGCCACGTGATCTGGAGCCGATTATATGCCGCCAGTGTTGATCATAGCCACGCGCTGGGGTTGGCAAAGGGCAGGACACGCGCTGAGTTCCAGACATTGTTATGGCTCGGCTGTTGTCGTCGTTGCAGCGATTGGACACGGGTCACAACCCGAATGCTTCTCGAGCTAGCAATTGTCACGAGCCCAAGTCGAGTGCCCACGCAATGCTCGGGTCCAATCTATGAACCGCATTCAAATATCGTCACTTGGGTGTACTGCGATCCCCGAGTTACGTCATCAAATTTTGCAAAGGAGAGATTGAATGAAAATGATCGCTTTTGTCCTTGAAATTACACCGCGACAAAGGAGTTTCTTGGCCAATGGCGTTGCGTGTGAGTATCCTTGAGTCCCAGGTGTGCCAGTAAGCTCGTGTAGAGAGAAAAACATCCCAATTGAATATCGTTGCACAGCTCCTTTAAAACCGCTGACTAACCATGTCATCCATTAAAATGATCGCGTGGTGAGTGGTAATCGCAGCTAAGTAAAAACCCAGTATTCACCGACCATGTTTAAGGCTCAGTCGCCCCAAGCATCTTAGAAGGCAACTAAAAAATTTTAGTCACGGGGTACAGCTAGTTTAGCCGTTGTTTAGCAGGTGACTAGATGCTCAGCAGCATGGCAAACTCCTATCAACTCTGACCGCCGGTGCTAACGAAGTATTTACTTTCTTGCAATGCTGGGGGACAAATCTAGAAGGAATCGGAGTAGCAAATATTGTGGAAATAGACATGTTCAGAGGTCAGAAATACTGCTAAAGCAATCTCAGCAGGAAGCCAGACGACAAGGAGGCGCGCATTTACGGGCGCTTCCCTATTTGTTTATGTCGCTGGCAATGTGGCTTCTGTGTTTCCTCCTTTGCGTTTTATTTTCTTCGTTAAACTCTGACTTGGACAATCAGTCTCTCAATATAACGTTTTATTTTTTCCTAATAAATATTTAAATATTAGTATTTACGCAATAAAATCCCCATTTATGCAGAGTGTTTATAGGGCCCGTGAAACAAATTTTGGGCTGGGATAAATCAATTTAGATTGGAAATTTACTAATAGCACATCGTTTAGTGGGCCAAAAGAAAAAAGGTAGAAAGTCAAAAGCCTGACTTTCAGTACGAAAATATGAAAACACAGTGGACTATTTCATACCTCCTTCCCTTTGTAAGCTCTCTGCCTTTTCACTGCGGTCCCCAAAGCATGTCACCGTGCTTTGGGGTTCTCAACACACGTCACACGACACCAGACCTCACTTATTCCCTTCACCCCTAAGCTGACATTGTGGTGGAAGATACGCGCTTGCCGGACCAATCAGCCGCCTCCCTTTCATCACCTGACCTCATTCTCTGCGCGTGGGTATGCGCGAGAAAGCGTGATCACGTGGCAAAAGCGTGGCTGGCCCAACGAGCACGTAGCTTTCACAGCATTGTCAGCTTCAGAGTGAGCAGGGTGGAAAAAGCAACTTTTGTCTGAATTTTGAGCGACGGGCTAATCTTCAGGGGGAGAATGGCTTTGTCCGCGTACACAAACGAGAGTCCAAGCAAGAAAGGACTCCCCTCTTTCAGTCTTCTTGAATTGTTTGGTTCAATGCGCGATTTATGAGTTGAGGAGGAAAGGTAAACAGAAAAAAGTTAGAAAAGCGTTCCATGACCCCTTAAAAACGCGCATGCGTGATTTGTCTTTTTTTAACACTTACGCTTTTTACTCCTCACTATACTCTGTTTCATACTTAATCAGGATGTCTAGCAAATTAATGTTTTGAAATTCCCCGACTTTTCCAGGTTTTTCCCTGACGATTTCAGGTGAAATTCCCTGACCACTGTAGAGGTGGTTAAATATGTAAGACCATTACAACACAAGGCATTGAGCATTGAACACTGTACGGATTGTTTTGCACGGGCTTGATCCAACTTGCATATTCCGAAATATTCGGGTTTATCCAGTCCGGTTTAATAAACACTTTCTTGCCGCCGATATCATCAGTAAAGAGGCCAGTTCCGGAAACACAATGAAAACACGACACTCAACCACACACGTCAGTAATTGAATTGCAGCATGGTGCATGGCCATGGCCGCCAGATGCACACTTTCGGATACTTTTGGCTTAATGCTTGGATTGGATTGGGGTCTGCAGCTTTCCCATTTGTTAAATCTAGTAGCTCTAACTGGATTGAGCCTAGTGTCGTCCCCTCAACCCAAAACAATCCAAGGCTTGGACCAGATTTTTTGGCTGTTCCCTTTGCATCGGCTAGCACACTCTGCATCGGGTGAGCAGAGTCCGCGCTCCACTCTAAGCAGAATTTATTGTCTATCTTTCTGTCCCCAAGTCCTCAAGTCTTTGCTCAGGGCATTCGATGGCGTTTCCGGCTCATTTTCCCTCACTGAACTCGCTTTTTGATAATATCCCTGACAATTTCCTGATTTTTCCCGATGATTAAAATTTCTCTGACAATTCCTGGTTTTCCTGGTCGCTAGACACCCTGCTTAGTATACAATGTTGTCAAAGCTGCTGGCACAAACAATGGGCTTGATCTCGTTCATCATTTGCACGCATTCTTGCACAAGCAAAACCATAGATGAAGCTACGCGCTTGCGTCAGTAGCTTTGGCAGCGTTGTATATTAAGCATGAAACAGAGTATAGATAGTAACTCGCTCACTTCGCGCTCGTGAAAACAGAATCTAGTCGCTCCTTAGTTGCTGGTTACTATTCACTTCGCTCGTGACTATACTTGGACGCGCTACTGCTAACTTTAAAACAGCACTAGTTAGTCACAACTGGTGAATACGTACGGCTGAACTTTTGGCCTTTTATTGTAGCGACTAAAGCAAATTCTATGAATCATCTGATACAATCAAGTGTCAGGAGTATGTCACGTGACATTGCAATCACAGAGCATAAGGTTTAATTCAAATCAAGTACACAAATTTCCACCATATGACTGGCACGGACGGCTAGCAGTATTTACCGCAGCCAACCGGAAGGCAAGGCATAAAACAGTTCCGTTCACCGTATGCACTCACCCCTTCACGAGCCCTGAGGGTCCGATGAAGGTGGAGAACATGAGGTTGAACTCAATGGCATCACTGAGCTCATTTCCAGAGGTTGGAGACTTCATGGCAAAACGCCTAAGCACCGCCGTCATCTCGTCTTTGTTCATGCCGTCCAGCTGGAAATGGGTGCCAGAAATGGTGGCGTCGAGGCGAGTTTCACAGACTACGAAAACACAACGAAACTATAGCTGAACCACAGTGCAACCCACTTACAACAATACCACATATAACAATGTGCCACATGTAACAATCAGTTTCTAGACTGATAATGACCAGTTTCTAGTCCAGATACAACAATTAGTTATAATGATTGAAATTTCGGGTTTTCTCAATGTCATTATAAGTGGTTGCACTGTATTCTACGAGTGAGTGGAAAGAATTCACTGGTGGCTGTACATTGATCAGATTTCCAATTTCTTTCAATCATCTTAATCTAATTGCTCGCATTATAAAGCAAAGGCACTAACTTCAGCTAAAAGCATTACTGGCTCATCGAGCTGCAATACCTCTAAATAAACAAATATTATGTGGAGAGTATGCAACAGCCTATCTTGGTGATCTTGCAGTTTCTCTAATAAAGGTCACCTTCTTTAAACAACAACAAAAAAAAAAAATCAAAAAGCGATTTTTTTTATTTTTATTGCCGAGTCACGCATCGGTGATTGTTTCGGAGCTGGGAGTGTAACTCCAGAAAACAACAGCGGCATAAGCTTTCAGAGTGAGCCGGTAGATGGCGCATGCAGTCTCTCCACGCCTCAAACTTAATGCTGCCACGGCATTTTGCGTTTCTGACATTCCCTGCGGCGGCCAATTGAACTATCTGAAGAATGTTTGGGTTCCAAGTTTTATCCCATCCTGAGAAGGCAACCTGAACGTTTTGGTGACAAATTTAACAGTAAGTAGCCAACACAAGCTCAATGTTTGGGAACCCAGTGGCAGCAATACGCTTGGGGAGCACTGTACAATGGTCGCCTAGTTGGTGCCATTATGAGTCATGTGGTCGCGCGGCGCAACATTTCGGTGTCACGTTGTGATCTCAATTGACGTCACATTGTGGCATCACGTGATTTTGCATCATGTGACACTGCGACTTTATGGTGTCACAACATGATGTCTTGTAACATCACATGACTTCACTGATGCCACGTGATATCACACGGCCGGACATCATGTGATTATCGTTTTGCCGATGATGTGACCACCGTCACACTGATGACACCATCATCGTCCACTCTTTTGAAAAGCAGTACCTTGCCCGCCAAATTTGACACTTCCCATAAACCACTCCCATAATGGCAAATTCTGAAGGACGTAGGTATGCTAAATTTGGTGGTCGTGCAACGGTTTTTTGTAACTCTTTTCTAAGATCCCATTCATCTCGAGCCATCGTTAAGACATTGTTAAAATGTCACCTAAAGAGAGAAAAGGAAAACTATAAATTCCCACCTTGACCACAATGTCTTCGTACTCTGCCTTCTGCTCTGCTGTGGTCTTCTTGTCGGCGCTTAGTTTCTCCAAATGGGCTGGTAATGAAAGGCAGGGGGTTCAATAACTTTTTGTCTTTTCCAAGATTAGCACCACAAAATATCAGACAGAAGTTGCACACCCACACATTTCAAAATGAGTTTGCTTTCCAGACCACAACATAACGTAAGCATCACAGGCTGTTCTATGTTAAAGACTGATGTAAAACCAGAAAGGGGAAAATTTTTTCTTCTTTCAAGTGAAGTCAGCTGTTAGATTCCAGAGTCACGACATTTGAGTGAGGAGGAGGGACAAGCATGAGAAGGGAGGGCAAAACTGGGAAAGAGAGCATGAGAAAAAAGGAAGAGGAGATTGGGAAGAGATTTTCAGCCAGGATGATAAACAGAGTCTGTCCATGTCATCTCTCAGCCCCAGATTTGAATAGATGACTGGTAACATGCATATCGTCTGATCCATCCTTTAACCTCCATCGCTTCAAGATGTTTTAGTATTTTGATCCTCCCAATCACTATTTTATGTCTCTTTGTACACATTAAGAGGTACAGTCATAGGCATAGACTACAAGGGGGGGCATCGGGGCTCGTTCCCCCTCCAGCAAAATCTGTGGGGGGGGCGGAGCCCCCCCCCCGGTCCCGGGCCATGATCCTTACCGAGACGCTGTTTGCGTGACAAGTAAGGAGGTTCTAGTAGCGGCATGTAAACAAAATAACGCCCACGTTGGCTTTATTGACAAAGTACATGGGAAATCGAATCCCAGCGTGCTTTCGTTAGCTTCAATCTCCAGTTCTGGCGAGAAGGAAATGTGCAGACACCCCCCCCCCCGGGAAAAACTCAGCCTGCTTGCCCCCCCTCCCCGGGAAAATGGAAAGTCTATACCGCCGGGTACAGTCATTGCCAATCACAAAAGAACCCAGCAAATAATTTGGCAGAGATAATGTTTGAAAGCAACAAAACAGCCTGCATTAAGGCATTAAGCATGATGCCGATGTGCTCAAGATTCCAGTGCATAATGTGTTTTTGTGCACTAGCATTATGACCACCGATCTAGTTGCTCGTCTACTTCCGTATATCACGATTGTCTCCCTGTAGGTCCCTCGAGAAAGCAAAAGTCAAGGGGCCGTTCATAAATAAATAAAAAAAAGAGGGGAGCCATTTTCAAGTAAAT
Source organism: Ixodes scapularis (assembly GCF_016920785.2). Taxonomy (NCBI): domain Eukaryota; kingdom Metazoa; phylum Arthropoda; class Arachnida; order Ixodida; family Ixodidae; genus Ixodes; species Ixodes scapularis. The sequence continues at coordinate 65,368,814 of NW_024609880.1, read as the reverse complement.
GCGGTACCATTGCCAGGATGCTCAGTTCAGCACCATATTTTGCACTGTGACGTGAAGTGGCAGCACCCACCTTTGATGAGATGATCAAGCCTGAAGCACTCTCCGCTCTTCATGTCCTTCACCATGAGGTCTGCAAAGCGCTCCACGTGTCCCGAAGCCCTAAAGCATAGTTAGATGTAGTATGTTCCCCCACAAAGCCAGTGCTATTTTGTTTTGCCCAATGACAATATGTGCAAGACTGTAACAGTTTCTCTATGCAGGGCAGTCACCAAACCAAAGTTTTTGTGATTCAATGTTCTGGATGGAAACAAGGCTTCCACATCAGGAAGGCAATTGTGTACTATTGAAAAAGCACCGCAAAGCGAGGAAATAGTTGATAGCGATGGTCGGGGTGGCACGACTATAGTTCTCTAATCCTTAGACACAACAATACTACCTAAAGGCAACAATGACAGTTTGTACTACACCTACTACTAGAGGTGTTTAGGATTGACCTGTGTGTACAGATGTGAAAAAAAGCAAAGCCTCAGACAAGACAAGATGCCACACAACAGGGTCAGCTCTCTCACAATAATGGTAAAACTAGCCCCCCATGGCAAGAAACAAACAAAAAACATCCTGTTCGTCTGCAGACAACTTTTCACCTTTAGACAATCTCTAACATATGTTTTAGCTGCCAAGGTTACAAAGAAACACATGCCAACTTTTTAAGCATTCTCTTCTTTCAAGGGGGCTCACTTGAGGACGGGCTCTGGGGTGAGCACGGTGCAGTCCACCTCGAGCATCTGCTCCTCGAGCACAAAGTGGCTCCTCCACAGGCTCAGCAGCTGGGTCTTCATGGCACAGCCCATCGGGCCAAAGTCAAACTGGCCTGCCACCCCTGCATCACAAAACATTCATCCATGTGTTCACCATAAAAAATAAAAAATAAATAAAGAGAACAAAGACTTTGGGATTAAGGGCACTCACTCAGTCTCAAGTCTAAAAATCTTGTTTTTCCCCCACTATAAATAAGTGGTCAACAGCTTGCTCATTTTCTTAGAGGCTGACGCGCAGCTTCTACATTCGCCGTTTCACCTTTTTAGTGGTTGCAGGTCAGTAAGTCGGATCACCAGTCCCCGAAAGGATGAGAATGACAAGGAGTTCCTTAAAGGGGCCCTCCAGAGCGTTCTCCGATGGTCTATTTATGGCGGTAACTCAACCTACAGGCCCTAAGGGTCCTAAAAATCATAAAATTATAGTAGTGCACGGCAGATTTCTCTATTAAAATTGCTATCAAAATCCCTGGCACGCCCCCTTTTCTGAGATGACCCCGGAAAATGGGAAGGGCATTTCTTTACGCGTCAGCCAATAGCAAGCGAAAGACTCCAGCGTCACTGCGCGTCCCCAAAGCGGCCGACCGCCGACCCGCGGAGGAATCTCTCCGGACTTTGTACTTGGCAGTCGTCGTTCGTCGCACCGCACCGTCGCGCTGCTACTGCAATACGCAGTCGCATTCCACAGATGACAAGGAAAAGTTTGACTCGTTGACGTGGAAGGATTGCAAAGCTGGCTTCGGAGTCGGGATCCACGAAAAGAAGGAACACGTGTCCCGCAAACGCACTTCTGCAGACGCCCCGGGAGGCAGACGAGCCGACGCGCCGACGCATCACCCCTTAGCAACAAGCTTGCGGGGAGAAAACATAGTTCGCTGGTTTTAGAGCGATAATTGCGGACTATGTTTCCCGCACCACAATCAGTTTACGTTTTTCTCAAACTCTAATTTACAACTAGCTTAAAAAGTGTTGCAATAATAATGTTCGCATTCACCGCGAGATGCAGCATTTCCGTTGGTCAAGTTTTAGCGATGGGCAGGGAATGGGGGATTTTCTTTCAAGAGAAAATAGTCCCGATATATTTCTTCTGCCATCTGCTTAATAATAAGTTCTGTAATCTAAAACTTTGTATACATATTAACTTGCACCTACTACGCAATATAACGACATAAACAGACGATCGCAGAAAGCTCCGGAGGGCCCCTTTAAGTGGGCTCCTCTCCCGCACAAACTTATTACCTTCGATAGAACTTTGGCATCCTGTGAGCCTCGAGTTTGTAAGCACGGCCAAAGTAGAGTGGAAGGCAGGCAACGAGTGAAGGCTGGAAGCCAGGCATTCGGAAGAGATGCCTTGCCCTTCTCACCCTGCCAGTGACTATAGAAACTGGCATCCCCATGACATTGGTTTTGTGTCCATTACAAAGCAACTTGTTATCCGAAATCTGTGCAGAAGGGGCTTTTCTCCTCAACTGGTGAACAAAAAAAAAGAGAAAAAAAGATTTTCCAGCCCCCCCCCCCTTTTTTTTTTTTTTTTTTTAAGATCAATTAATTTTTTTGTACTTGAAGGGAACTCATCCAGACACCCACAGAATAGCAAGAAAACTAGAGCAGATAGAAACCTGCTGAATCAAGCGCTATAACATCAGCAATTCATCATGCACCGTAGGTGCTCCTGGCAAAAACTGCTCAAACAGGTTACAAAATAACAAGCTAAATTTGCCATCAGAGATCTTTAAACAGTATTATGTAGAAGGACAGTCTACATAAAAACAACTTCCAGGGAGCTTACACACTACTGAAATGTGTCTCTTAAAATGAGTTTCCCGGCAAGAAGATGGCAATGGATCATGAAGAATGCCCACTGAACCGTTCTTTCACTAACACTAATTTCACACCAACATGGCAAGAAACAAAACTGAGGCAAAGGGAGTTTGATTTTCAAACCTATAACAGAATGAATCATCACGGCCACCCGAAATAACTGAAATATGTATGAATAGGGAGCAAACTACAGAATTAGTGGCTCTGAAAGAAAATTTGGTGTCTGCACTGTAAAAAAAATAAACATGACATAGAGCCATAATTATCACATTCCTAAAAACTGGCAAGGATGTGGTAATGAAGGGAGAATAAAGAACAGTACATGATGCAGAGTGCCATTAAAAACTACAGAATACACAGAAAGAACAAAACATGTCAGGGACAAATGCAGACACACACAGTTCTTTCACTTGAAAGTTCTGTGTGTGTCTGTGCTCGTCCTTTACGTTTTATTCTTTCTGTGTATTCTCCGGAGTAAAGAAACAGGCACATTTGAGACCGCAAAATGTAATGACTCCAACACCAGAAAAAAAATAATAATAAATCAACAGGCTTCCTTGACAAAACCCAACCCGCCTTTGCCTGATGTTAACGCAAGTAAGTGATCGGCAGTTTTTTAGAGCGCAGCTCTTAGGGGCCCGTTTCCAGCCTGAGCGGCGTCGGCGTAACCGGGGGGGGTCACCTGACCCCCCCCCCCCCCCCACCCCCCCCCCCCCCCGAAATCACGTGACCCCTTCCCCCCCCCAAGGTCACCTGCCCCCTCCCAGGTCACGTGACACCCCCCCCCCCCCCCCCTTGAGGTCACGTGACCCCCTCCCCCGAGATCACGTGACCCCGCCGGGGACACGTGACTACCCGCACGTGACGTGACCCCCCTCAGTACCCTTCCTACTCCTCCTCAAGAGCTGCGCTCCAATTCGGCGTTACAGGGATTTGTAAACGGCTTTTTTCTATTTCTATTTTCTGTTTACAATTGAGGGGCTCTCATCAAAACTACTGGCATCTAGGAAAGTGCTTAATTGGGACACTAACCTGAGTGGGAAATTTTGTTGCCTGTTGATACTGTTTAGAAATAAAATGTGAAGAAGGATTGACGCTGTGTTTCTGCTAACAGTGTTGCACAGTGTATGTGTCCGTCCATTTTCGCTTTTTCAAGTGTCGGTGTGTCTGGTGCCTGGTACTAAGGAGTGGGCTTGTAATGTACTGTCGGGGACAAAAGTCTCCAGGACACGCGAGCTGCGGCTGAAACGCATTGCTCTGCCATCTGCCGGCGGGTCGCCTGGTTTCGAGATCACACAAAAGCGCATGCGCGTCCTACTCTGTCTGCAAACATGTGTGTTTTCCCGCCTTTCTAAGGCACAGCGCCTAACTCGGAATCGGGCGCGTGGTACCGCCTCGGAGATAGCGCTGGCGGCCTACGAGCGTCTGCTACACATTCCGAAACACGAGATACCACCTGGGGGATTGCGCCGCATTTCGCTGTGTCAGCGCACCTTGCTTTAAAACCAGTTGAGTTTATCGCTCAGTTGAGTTGCCGTGACTTCTTGCTTTATAGGTGCCATGTCAGTAAGCGCTATTTCCGAGGCGGTACCCCGCGCCCGATTCCGAGTTAGGCGCCGCGCCGCAGAAGAGCGGGAAAGCGCACATGTTGGCACGCACAGTAGAACGCGCATGCGCTTTTCTGTGATCTCGAAACCAGGCGACCCACCGGCAGATGGCAGAGCAATGCGTTTCAGTCGCAGCTCGCGTGTCCTGGAGACTTTTGTCCTTGACTGTACAAGAGACGAAAGTGTGAGCTAACCCAAAGAAGCGCTAGTCAGAATGGTAAACATTTTGCATGAGTGCCTGACGTGCACTAAGCCATTGGGAGCAAGGTTAGAACAAGCTAGATCATGATTTAATGTATAGGAGCGTGTTGGAAACATCTGCACTTCTACGGTCAACTTTGGTATCACTGCATGTTGGCCAAGTAGTTAGAGTGACACGGCATCTTGAAAACCCATATGCCCTTTCTCGTTTTACTTTGGTTTTGCCTTGTCACCAGTAACTCTAACTACCAGCCTAACACGGGAGTAATGTCAGAAGTTGACCACGGAGATGAATTATCCACGCGAGCACCTGTGCGTGATGTCGTGGAGGTCTGTGTTAACCTCGCTCCATTACTTGGCACATCAGGGGCATCCTACATGAGATTTTTGCCAATCTGTCCCACGCTATGCTGCATTTCCTTCCTAGCAAAATGCAGCTAAATGCTGTCACCAAGGAGAGGGTCAAAGGTCTCCACATGCCTAGATTTTTGGAAGACTGTAGTCAGTGACAGGCTAAGCATTCAGCAGAAGCTCCGCCACCAGCACACGCTCGTCTCCTATTGCCGGGTTTTGTTGTGTGCGCACCGAAAAGCTATTGAAAGTAGAAAGCTTAAGGTGGAAGTGGAGCACCTACTGAATCCTTAACCTACTACTACGGAGGCTGAAACAGAAGGCCGTCCGTCTTCAAGGATGAAGAAAATGGCACACTCAAAAGAACCAGTACCTCCATAAATAGAGAAAGACTGGTCGTAGAAGAACCGCCGCCGGAGAAGGTCCTCCATGCGCAGACGGTCAAAGCCAGCTTCAACTGGTGCGAGTTGTAGTTCCTGGATGAAATAAACATGTTCCTTCAAGTCAGGCTCATGTTCTTAAGGTTGAATGTGAAAGGCAAAAACAGTGGTGCCCCATACTATCAGGATTGTCTAACCACCGTCATAAGAAAAAGCTGCGTGCACAAGCTTAGTAGACGGCACGGAAGCAAGAAGCAGGGTGCTAGTTGTATCGTCCAGTCTTGAGCATCCACCAAGCTCTGCAGTGGTTAGATTCATGAGAGTCACAATAGTGCTCCAGGTGAGTAAGTGGACAATGTACTATTTAGCCTAAAAAACCGTGAGAAACTTGACGTAAGGGTGAACTCCAGGTTTTCCCTTCAGCAACCCGAGTTTTGTAAGGAATTAGTCCAGCATCTGCGGGTGCTTTGTGTTAACTTCAACAGCAAGATCTAAAGTAGGAACGGTATAACTTGGTAACAGTTTAATGACTAATTTGGGATGATATTGCAAGGATCATTCCAAGAGAGAATTTTTCATTTTTCAAGGGTTGAGATAAGCCTTCACAGAAAAGAACAAAACACATCATTGGGAAAGGTTGAAGACCTGCATTCGAAGGTCCGAGTATGCCAGCCACTGAGACCCAGTTACCACTGGCTCATCTGGTAAAAATACTGCGGCATCAACAGAGTTCTAAGAGGTTAAGAAGCAGGGAACGGGGGTGGGGCAACACGAAATAAATTTTGGTTGGATTTCGAAGATTCAGCAGTCAAGAAGGGGAACTTAAACAGCAAGTCAAAGAGAAGCCTGGCTGTATAATAAGCATGTAATTCTTGACTGTTGCATCCTTTGAGACCTGTGTCAGCTTGTAAAAGCACGCAAGTTTTTATAGTTTAAGACCATTGCTCAAAAAGTTAAGTGTCAGAAAAGGTATCTCGGTGCCAAAAACAGAGGCACTACATGAATGAAAAATGTTTACATGCCAAGTTACTCTTGAAGGGAAATGCTGCTATCACTCAGAATTACAATACAACCTAACTGGCTACATTCAACACAGTGACAGTTACTATGGGACCACAGTAGAGGAAGGGTTTGTAGCAAGGCATTTGCTTTGCTTGCAACTTATCTAACTATTTACAGCATGATAAATTAGAAATAGAAAGGCTGCAAAGCCATTCGTCCGAACCTGTTGATCTCAAACGGGGAATCGAATTCTATTTCAAGCTTGCACTTTGGCCTTATTGTGACAGTTGCTTCTCACTACTAGCACTTTTCATAGCTGGGAGATCCACGGTGCGAGCGATTAGGTTAAAAAATTTTGTTCGAGTTGGACACGTTGCACTGCTTCACGATCTTAGGTGGTAATCTGAATGAGGAACAGCTGATGTAACTCCCAGCTTTCATGGTCTCGGTGTTGGTGAATAGTGATCAAAATCCCCCAGCAACGCTGAGCAATCATTTCGGCTGCGCTGCATCCAAGGTCCCCTCTCAAAGGTGCGTGTATTCCGAGCATGATGAGAGGTAGTGTCTTCATCCATGGTGTAACAGCCCTTTTAGTCGACTTGCCTTCAGCTGTCTGTGAAATCTTTTTAACTCTCTGCTGAAGATAATGTGATAGGATGTTGTGTGAATAAGTTTCGCACAAAGGAGACCTGAAAGGTTCTGGAAGAGTGTCGACTCAAATCGTCTTCCTCAGTGTGGTGAAACAATGGTCGATATTTCAAAGCAGCTAACCCATATGCTGACAAAGTCCCGAGCTGTGGTTTCTGCTCTTACGGACTTAATGGGTAATGCCCCAGGCCACAGCGTGAAGTGTTCAACGCAGGTCAAAATGTGCCTGCAATCTTCAGCTGGTGGAAATGATCCCACCATGTCGAAGTGAATGTTGGTAAGTGCCTGTCAGGAGGTAAGAACTTGCCAAGTGGTATAACTGTGTGCTAAACAATGTCCGCATACTGGCATTGCAGACATGCTTGCGACCCTCTGCTATGTGAGTGAGCGAAGCAAATGCCTTGCTAATAATTAAAACGGAAGTAATGTGTCCCTGCTTTTTTAGTTTTTTGAGACCTTCATTTCCATCTACTTTGCCTTTATCGCAACCTAGCCTCAGCTAACTGTCAAACGTTCAACATGCACAAGTTCCATACATTCAATAATGACTTCTCGGAACATCATGACAGCTAGCAAAATATTAAAAGAAGTTCACTAGAACTGCTAAACCCAAACCAAACTCTGCGCCAAGATAATGACGCAATAACTAGGTCACACCGGAACTGTTGGCAGTGCAATATGCTCGATGCGAGTCGTGCACAGTTCATAATATCTTGTATGGGTCGATGCACGGCAAAAGATCGTTGCCCGCGGTTGTTCGAACGGACCTACCTTGTCCTCGAGTATCTTTTTCCTGGCTTTTAATTCATTCACAGCCTTTTTGATGTCCAGCTCCGGCGCCCCCATTTCCTTGAGCTTCCTCACCAAGTCGCCCTGAAATTAATAAAAAAAAGATATAAGAGAAAAAGAAAACTCGTAATTAACTATATACGAAGTAAGAAGTGTTTCCGGCGGTACATACTGCACGGAACGTAAGCGTCTGTGTTTCGAGCGGTTTCGAGCAAGGCTTTGTCCGCTTCGCGAACCGTATGCAAAGCGGTCAACGCCATGAACTTGTTCCGACACGGGAGAACGTAATACGATGTAGGTGATCGTTTTGAAGTAGAAGTCAAGATCTGAATACACCTTGCTCCCATTTAGAAAACTCGGAGCAGTGCGGGCATTACCTGTTCCTTGACAGAGCTCCTCAGAGGTTCGAGGACTTGGTCGTCTTCGGGCTTGGTCATTTTTCTGACAGCGGTCAGTTTATGTAAGCGAACTTTCTTGTTGCCCCAGTTGGCCGGTAGCTTACAGCACACGTGGCACGTCGAAAAAGTGCGGCTCAATAACAGCGGCGATCGCGAGCAGATTGCTACTACCGCTCCTAAAGTTTCTAGAAAAGCTCCGACGAACATTCACTTTCAAGGTAATCCCGTTTTCGACGTCCACATGTCCAGACCAGACGCCGGCGAAGCGCGAGGTACAAAAAAAATGTAAGAAAACGAGAAAAGATATTTTCTTGCGTATGGATCGCTGTTTACCCGGTTTATCCCGCAAACACTGAAACAAACGGCGGCCATCTTGGTACACCTAAGTGTTGGCCTGCAGCGAAAACGAAACTGAATATTCGGGATGCATAAAATAGCGTTTTTCGCCTCTTGTTCTTGCCTTTTTTGCGTACACTGAGTAAGACAGAGCATTGCTTCTCCAGCAGTGGGTTTAAACCTTCCCAAAAAAGTGTCCCCGTCAGATTTCTCGCGCCCCTTCCAATGCCACTGGGCCTTTTTCATCGCAAAAATAAGTAACGCGTCGCCACTCTTCTGCTGGAAATGCGGAGCCCATGCCCATTCACACTGACATCTGACAAGTTCAGGCTCAATAAGATTCAATGTGAAGTACAGCGCCTAGTAGCAGCAATGTGCACAACTTAGCGTTTGCTCATTGATGCTCTTAGTAACACTGCAAAAAAACTGCAATCTGGAAAAAGGGGTATACTCATGACTGAAGTGAAGCCAACTTTGGGGATAGAACCTCAAAAGCACCAATGTGCATGCACCGAGTTGCGTAGTCAGGGATGGAAACTTATGGGGCTGGCCCACACACTTTCTATTACATTCACACTAGCTGTCAGCCAATTTCATACCACCTTGGTTAGGTCACGCATGCAAAATATCACAATTTTCAATGCCGCACTAATTGTTTTCTTAACACTGTGCATTAAAGGGCAACTCCGCTCAATTCCGAAAAATTTAGGCTTCCATGTGATTCACATTCATAAAGCACTACTAAACAACTCTACGTCTTCGGATTTGCGAAAGGTGGAATATTATTTGTGTAATCCTAATTTAAACATCAGCAGATACCGAAACCGAAACTTCGGTTGCGTCAGGCGACATCGGTCTCGGGTCGTCAGAGGCATGGCACGTCACGTCGAACCAAGTGGTCTTGTGACGTTCGGGAGGGAGCGAAAAACAGGACACGCGACGCGGGCAGGTTTTTATTTTTTTTTATTTTTTTTATTGGACGCGGGCAGGTTGCTTCGCCTGGCGTGGACGGTGATGGCCTGAAGGAGAGGGGGAAGGGGAGAAGTGAAAGAGAAGGGGAGCGGAGAAACAGACCGATGAGCGCGCAGGGCAGCGCAAAGTAGCGCATCCGTGTTACGGTGATCACGTGAATGCCCGGTCAGCCAACACCGGGAGGAGAAACTCATGACGTCATCGTTCAATTTCGCTCTGAGAAGTAAAAACAAGCAAAACGTGAGAATGACGTATCATGCCTCTGTCGTAGTGGCTCAATGTTGGCCGCTCCAACTCCGTGGCATTGACTGCGCTGATGATTGCGCCTCGCGCCGCACGCTAGTGTTGGCAGATTTCGGCGACTTGGCTCGCTTGAAGGTTTGTTGGCCAGTTTATTATATAGATAAACGGAATTAGATCGTAATATTTGACGTGGGGTCTTCCTATATGATACTGAAGAGGGCTACATAGTTTTCTAAATATCAAGAATGAAGCGGAGTTGCCCTTTAATGACTGGGAACAATTTACCTGACCATATTGTAACCAATCATGATGCTATTTTATTTAAAGACCAATATGTAAACAATCGTAAAACTGCTGACCCTGACTTCTACTTTTGCTGTGTTAGCTTGGCCCAGCTCGTTTGTCTACTTGTTTGTCTTGCCTCGGCGGGATCTGTAATGGATCCTCAATACGTGACTTTTGCGAGCGCACGGGGTTGCGGGCCCAGCTTGTTTACGCTTCGCGAGAGCGTGAACTGAACTTCGCCCATAGCGCCTGCCTGGGATGAAGAGACCGTTGTGCCTGCGTGGGAAGAAACCTCAGACAGAACGACCGGAGGCACGCCACGTATACGCACGCAAAAGAGACCATGTAATCAGAAGTTAATCTAGTATAATATACGCTATTTCATTTTCTCAAATCAATGTCGCATTATTACATAACGTAACGTCAGCACCCGGCCACCGCTGACATGGCGCAGTCGATAGGATCCGCAGACTCCAACGAAGCCGGTGACCACGCCCTGATCACGGACTCCAGCAAGGGAACGGAAACCACCAATCAGGATTCAATGCGTCAAGAGATACAAGATATCAAAATTCAACTCCAGCAACTAATCCTGGCCTTCAACAACGCACTTTCAACGCCACACCCAGAAAATGGCGTCAACGTGACGGACCGAAACGGACCAGAACGAGAAGTAACCAGGACGGATGCTTCTGCGCTGGGCATTACAACGCAGGTGAGCGGCAACGCAACAACGGTTGATTTGCTATCGGTCATCGTCCAAACGCAACAACAACTGGCCGAGACCCTACGACAGTCCACGAGGCCCCTCCACGTCCACTCCACGAGCGACACTTCGCACGCGATTCCCACGTTCGAGGGGGAGTCATACGAAAACGTCGCTGAGTGGCTTCGAGAAATCGAACGAGTGGCTCTCCTCGCAAACTGGGCACCAAACCTCACTCTGCTCAACGCCGACACCCGCCTTCACGGTGCAGCACGACACTGGCACAAGTCTTACGGTTCCCGGATCGACGACTGGGAAGTATGGAAGGAAGCCATCAAGGAACGCTTCCAACGAAAAATGGGACTTCAACAATTTTTGGAGTACCAACAACGCCGACAGCTCCGCCACGAGAGCATTGTGCAGTACATCTACGCGAAGAATGCCATGCTCGAGCGAGCTCCCTGTGAGCTATGAGCCAGCGAACGCATCTCTTTAATCTTACACGGAATCACCGAGGACAAGTGGGCCAATCCCCTGGCAGCCCAAGGCTGTAAATCGGTCCTCGAGCTGATTGACTGCGCGACGACTTTGGACCACCGCCGTCCCAGAGAAAAGACTCAACCACGCAAACAAGGCACGCACGAGCATTCGACATCAACGCAGCAAACGACAGGCGCCCCGACCAGCACCCTGACGAATGCCCCATCACCGAAACCCTTCAAACGCACGAGGCAGAGCAACTGTTTTAATTGCGACCAGCCCGGTCACTTCTCCAGGGACTGTCCAGAGCCGAAAACTGCAGCGACCATCCGTGCAGAGGAGAAACGCGCACAAAAGGGCGCGGGTCCAAACGAGAAGAATGTCCACTGCTTCTTGCGCACGACAGGAGATTCTCTCCCCATCGTCACCGCCTTCACGGAGAACCGTCCTTTGAAGGCGTGCATCGACACTGGAGCCAACGTATCGATCATCGATCCCAGGGCACTACCCCAGGACGCTTACGTATCGTCGTGGTCCCGAGCAGAGGAATTTGTCAACGTTTTGGACAACAAGCTTACGCCTGACAAGTGCACGTCTCTGACGATCAGCGTTGGATCAACGACGGTCAAGGTACCGGAAATACTCATTCTTCCACTCCCCAAGTCAATTGACCTACTTCTCGGATCAGATTGGCGCCAACTCGCTAACGTGGAGGTCACGTTTCACGTTTCGAACGACATAACCATCGTTGAACTACCTGAACGTTACGATTCGCCCGCCGAGATTCCAAAAGCGGCAATCTCCGGAGAAGCTCTGGTGTCCAACTTTCAGGAGAAACTGCCCCAAACCGAACGCCTGGCCATGTTCGTGAAGTTCGAGCCAGCACGGAATGACATCGAAGCAGCCCTAATGCAACGAATCCACACGGCTGCGGACAGCATTACCGAAGACGCTTCGCCGGAAGAACGCGAAAGACTTTTGGGATACTCACAAAACACCACGCTGCGTTTACGACGGTGAAGGAACAACTGCCCACACGCCGAGCATTCCATCGAGCTACGCGACGAGATCCCCGTGGCGTCGCGGCCCTATCGATGCTCCCCAGCCGACCGAGAATTCATCAAACGACAGGTCGAAGACTATCGCGAGCGTGGAATTGTTCGCAAAAGCCAAAGCGAATATGCTGCACCGACGCTTGTGGTAAACCAGCCGAACCATCCCTCGACTCCCAGACGAATGGTTTACGACTACCGAAAATTGAACGCCAAAACAGTCAACCCGCTGTACCCCATGCCTCGAATGGACGACGCACTCGACGATGTAATGAGGGACGGCTCCCGTTACTTTACTGTTATGGACGTCAAGACCGCATTTCTCACCATCCGAGTGAAGCCGGAAGATGTTCACAAGACAGCCTTAGTCACTCCACATGGCAAGTACGAGTATCTCCGCATGGCCTTCGGGTTCTGTAAAGCGCCCCAAACTATGCAAATGGTCATGCGAAGAACTTTCGACGGACTTCCCCGAACAGCAACGTACATGGATGACGTTGGCCAAGGCGCAAAAACCGTAGCTGAGGCTCTGGAACTTCTAGACGAAGCCCTACGACGCATCGTTGTGAACGGACTCCGCATGGACATCGCGAAGTGCCAGTTCGTACGAACCAGCGTTCAATTTCTCGGGAATGTGAACACGGCGGAAGGCAGAACACCCGATCCTCAGCGTGTTTCTGCAGTCGACAAGTTTCAGACCGAGAGGGATGCAAAGCATCTTTACTCATTCCTACAGTTCCTAAATCACTTCCGAAAGTTCATCCCGGACTTCGCAACACGATCATCACCGCTGCGTAAGCTACTGCTGAGGGACGCGAGCTTCGAGTGGTCTGACGAACATCAAAGGATCACCGACGAGCTGAAGCATTGTCTGAAGACTCCGCCGGTTCTGGCCACCTTTCGGAGTGAGTGCCCCAGCACGGTTCACGTGGACGCGAGCCAAACGGGCTTTGGAGCGATCCTAACGCAGAGACACGACTCGTGCGACAAGGTAATCGAATACGCAAGCAGATCTTTGAACGCGCACGACAGCACCTTGCACATTAACGTTCTCGAGTGCATGGCGCTACACTGGGCCATCAAGGAAAAGTTCGCAATATATTTGCGCGGAGGCCCACGATTTGCAGTCATTACGGACAGCATGTGCCTCACATACCTTGTTAAGAACGGCCTCACCAACCGAAGATTTGCACGGTGGATCCTCGACCTCTCGGACTACGAGTTCGAAATTGTACACCGACCGAGTAAATCAAACAAGGCGGACGCCCTCTCACGTCAGTACGACCCGGAAGACTCCCAGACTCTTCTCACTTTCGCCGGAGCGACCAACCCCTTCCCCATCTGCTTGAATGCGCAAGTGAGCACGAACAGCCGCCTACGGGAACAGCAACAGATCGACCCGTTGTGTCAGCGACTAGCGTCACAGCCCGGAAATGACTACGGACGGTCGAATGGGATCTTATTAAAAATGGACGAAAAGTTCAAGAGAATCGTTGTGCCAGCCACACTTCGAGATTCTGTTATGAACATATGTCATGACTCGACTGGACACATGGACGTGGAGCGAACGACGGAACAAATCAAGAGGAACTACTGGTGGCCTCAGATGTCGCGAGACATTCGGGAGTACGTTCGATCGTGCAACACGTGCCAACGCGTGAACCAACGAACCACAACTCGAGAAGGCACTCTGCAACCTCGCGCAGTCCCGGACTCTCCGAACATGACAGTCTCTCTCGACCATTTCGGACCACTGGAAGAAAGCAACGGTCAAAAGTATGTCCTCGTTTGCATCGATCACGCGACTCGCTACATTGACGCTGTCGCCGTGCCCTCTACAGCAGCACACTTCTACGTCGACTACCTCTTGAATCGTTGGATTCCGAGATTTGGCGTGCCCACGACAATCGTCACCGACCAGGCTAAAAGCTTCGTCAACAAACAGACTGCTGCTCTGTACAGACGACTTGGAATCACGCACGTGGCCTCACCACCCTACTGGCCTCAGGCCAACGGTCTTGTCGAACGGATGGTAGGGACGCTGAAGAATATAATTCGAAAACTCATCGAACCTCACAAGAATTGGGAGAAGATTCTACCCGAGGCAGTTTTCTCTGTCAACGTTTCGCGACAGAGTTCGTCACGCTTCAGCCCCTTCGAACTCATGCACGGTTACGTCCCGAAACTTCCCGGACAGCTCAACATCGGAACAGTTGAGGCTGACCTAGACGAGACGACCAGACTCCACAGGTTGGCGAGACAGCGGCACGACGCGAAAAACAACTTGGAAAACTCTGAAGCTTCGGCCAAAAGCCTGTATGACGCAAGGAGCAAGACTCCGAGATTTAAAATCGGCGACTCCGTTTACTGCAACATCGGAGCGAGGTCAAGCACGATGGACCCGTTCTTCGCGGGCCCGTTCGAGATTAAATCCTTTCCAACGCCAAACACCGTGGTCATCAAAAGGCTGCATTCCATAAAAGGACGACAAAACGAAAGAAAGGCAAACGTCGAGCAACTCCGCCGACACAATACACGCACACCAGCGGCACCGGAGTTATCCGACACCTGCGTCGGCCGAAGCGCTCTCCGGCGCCGATGAAAGCGATGAACGTGAGTACGAGGACGGATCCGAAGCCCCAACGCGCGATAAAGAAACCTGCGGAGCACTCATCAACGTTGAGGATGACGCTGCAGGGCAGCAACTGTCAAGGACGCGCAGACCTTTGGCCTACCTTGCGGGTTACGCGTCGGAGTGATTTGAGGACAAATCAATTTTAAACCGGGGCGTGTTAGCTTGGCCCAGCTCGTTTGTCTACTTGTTTGTCTTGCCTCGGCGGGATCTGTAATGGATCCTCAATACGTGACTTTTGCGAGCTTGTTTACGCTTCGCGAGAGCGCGAAGCGTAAACAGTGCGCCTGCCTGGGAAGAAGAGACCGCTTGTGCCTGCGTGGGAAGAAACCTCAGACAGAACGACCGGAGGCACGCCACGTATACGCACGCAAAAGAGACCATGTAATCAGAAGTTAATCTAGTATAATAAACGCTATTTCATTTTCTCAAATCAATGTCGCATTATTACATAACGTAACGTCAGCACCCGGCCATCGCTGACAGCTGCATCATTGTAGCGCTAGATTCCAAAAGTTACTATTTTGCTTTATGTGTAGAGTCATCATTATTGTCATTTTTGTTATTATCACATTACTGGCCATATTGTAATCGACTGCAATTCAGTCTAACTTCTTTGCGTTTGATTTCCTCCTTTTTTTTAATAAGATCTGTAGTATTTGCAGTATTTTTTTTTAGTTCCCCCTCATGTAATGCATCCTTTGGATGCCAATAAGGTGAATACAATGAAATACAAAATTAAATAACGTTGCTTGATGACCTCTAGGTGCGCGCCAATATCTTAACCAAAGAATTCAGGCCCCACCTCAGATGGCCGATGGGGCTTCGTGTAACTGAGATTTTAAATGCACATTAAAACTTTCCATGCTATCACGCATGGAAATTTTGTTTCCTAGTTGTTGGTTTTTTTTGTTTTTTTTCGAGGACATACCACATTCCTTCTGTATGTTTTGAAGAAAAAAGTGGAACATCTTGTTCATGTTATATTAGTTATGTTATTTCTCCATAATTGGTGTTTATCATTTCTATCATTGCTAAGATCACTTGTACTTTCTGAGACAGGTGAGAAAGCAACAGAAGCTAGCGAAGAGGCTGTACCCTCTCACCACAGCTTTATCGAGTCCCGTGAAGTTGGTATGCATGGTTATCACAAGTTATCTATTTTTTTGTTTAATATTTGGAAGGGATTTTATGTGTTTACAGGGGCCATATGAACTCCAGAACCTGACATAAACAATTTTGTTTTATAGATTATTCACTTATAATAATAATAATAATAATAATAATAATAATAATAATAATAATAATAATAATAATAATAATAATTTTATTTCTATCACTTAATGGCGGGGCTCAGGAAAACAGCTGGCTTCAAGCAGCTTGACGCCTCGGCCCCTTAGCAGTGTCGTACAAAGAGGAATTGGGGAACAGAGCAAGACCCAACATTTTGAAAACAGTTTCCGCAGGAAAAGATCAAGAAAGAAAGAAGTACAAGGATTCGACGGTTTTGATACGTTCAATTGCAAAAATGTACATTCCATTGATGGATACAGGGTTTCAGAAAATAACCGATTCCGACTGTATACGTAGATTTATAAATTAAGAAACATCTGATCACGAATAGCAAAAGTAAAACGTAACTACGTACAAGTCCGTCGACTCCGTTTTTTGTTCAAATATGTGAAACATCAACCACCTCGCCTGTGTATTTACTCTTTCAACTTAACTGACCGTAAGTTTGTATACCATAAAATACTGACCAAACCTTCACCCCTAACCTAAAAATAATCACAAAAAAAGAAGTGGGGATGGGTGTTTAATTGTTACGCCTGACAGTAGAGAACCAGAAGGAGCAGATGGTAGGGTAGGCCCTTGTTTTATACGACGGAACGGTATAGGAACAGTGTAGGCGTTGTCTGGTGAAAACCCCTATTTTTTAAGGCAGCTGCACCACTCTCATCGAGCTCGCTTCGTGCCGGTGCTCTCATGTCAGGCTTTACCGCTGTACCGACGTATTCGGAAAAAGTCACTCGTGGCTGATGGAAAGAAGCCTTTCAGTTGGCTCAGTAAGCTGAAAAGTTTTGCTGGGGTGAGCACTTCCCAGGTAGAAATGCTTCCAGTCCAGGCTGTGTTATGAAACAGGAAATGGACTACGGCTGTAGCTGGAAATCTATTTTACCAGCCGAATTCCAGGCTGTTTCCATCCGGAAATGGACACATTTCTTGCTGGAAATTAATTTTTTTTCTCATCTGGCTGGAAAACTTCCAGGTGGATCATGTGTTTCCCAGCTGGAACAATTGGTGCTCCAGCTGGAATTTCTGATTTCCAGCATGTGCAGTATCCATTTCCAGCTGTAAACAGGGTTTCCAGCTGCTGCTGTATAATTTAGCCGAAAAGGCGGCTGGAAATCTTCATTTCCAGCTGGAAGCTACAGCTAATTTTCATAATTGATATGTTCTTCGCTTGTATTTCATATGTTTAGAAATTAGGGAATCGGCGATTATTGCGACACGGGCACACGCCGATGGCATCGGGCGCCTCCGATGCCATCGGATGAGCCCGATGTCATCGAGGATTTCTGCTCGGTAATTATTGCTACACATATCCACCTTCCAGTATTCGGAACGGCAGGTTGAATACGCTAGATCCCGTCTGGCAGGAGAATGCAGGGATGCTATTTTTTCCGTTTTGACAAAAAATTACTTAGCCAGTAAATATGTACATGTTAAGAGTTTTTAGAATTGAAGAGCTGTTAAAATAAGGACAAAGTATGATAACCTTAAGAATAATTAGATAGACTTTTTATGGCACATAATTTTACCTTGCTTTGTGTTTGCTGTGTTCCACATTTGCTTATCAATGACAGAGTTCTTCATATATGTTCAGCATATATTTGGCTTAAATTTATTCCCTGGAAAAGAAAATCAGGGAAGCTGAAAAGGTAAAGCATCCACTACTTTCAATGCAGAATACAATTATAGTGCCAACTTCCCATTTGCATACGTTACTGACGGTGCTATTTAGGGCAAACGGTGTAATAGCTTGTTCTTCTTAAAAATCTTGCTATTCTGGACAAAGATGTGATCGATAAGCACAAGAGACTAAATAAAATAATCTAATGTGTACCACTATAAGCGGCTCCTCGGATGTTTTGCCTTTCCCAAACTGCCAGTTTGTCGAGTTCGGATGCATATTACATGGGTCGTCCAAGGTTGACCGGGACTTTTATTCTTGCAGTGAAATGAGAAATTCTAAAAGCACGACACTTTGTTCGTATTTGGAAGTATCCTTCGTGCACATGCGGGCACTCCTGCCCATCATGTTGGCAGCTTCACGTTCATGATTTGTTTTGGCATAGAAAGAACCGAGCTGCGTGGCTGGGGGTACGCAGTCGAATAAATGTGTGAATACGGCTCGTTTGGTCACTGGCTTTCGTCCTTTGCTAACTCTTGACACCATTTTCTACGCTCCAGACATCGCTTGCTTCCTATACCATTGCTTGCAATCTCCCCAAACTTCCAGCTGGTTTAGCTTTTTCAATAACCAGAAATTTGATTATGCACCACTGCTACAGTGCTCGCCGCCATAAAAGCTGGAACTGGTGCGCAGGCGTCAAACACGTCATTCCGGTCCTAGGATGCACAAGAATAATTGCGTTAACGTCCTCCGCAAGTTAGATTATGCTATATTTGTTCCCCGATTTCTTACAGACAAAAGTTCCAGTCCACCTTGGAGCGACCCTTATAGCATTGAACTGTTAGTGGTTTTCAGTGTCAAAGGCATGTTTCGGCAAGGAAATGCCCTAACACTTCAATTTTTTCCTCTTGTTTTTATTAGGACCTTCACCACTCTTTACAAATCCAATGGCCACCTGTTTCTACTTGCTTCATCATCAGTTGCTCCCAGGTGCTGCAGTGATTTTCAACAACAGTAGACACTTCAGATGTTCCATCCACATGCTTTCTGCCCTTGCCTCCGATGTGCTGATCCTTCGAGGAAGCCTCTCCCTGGAGTTTTCACCGTAGCCAGTGTCCAAGGCTTTCCACACGTCTAGAGCTTCTGGTCCGTGTGCATCTTCGAGTCATCTTCAAGACATCGAGAAATACAAAAAAAAAAAAAAATGAGAATGAGCATTGTAAAAGTGAACACAGTAGTAGTGCAAAACTAGCGATAGTACTATCGTAGAAATGCTTCCAGTCCAGGCTGCGTTATGAAACCGGAAATGGACTACGGCTGGAGCTGGAAATCTATCTTACCAGCCGAATTCCAACCTGTTTCTATACAGAAATGGACAGATTTCTTGCTGGAAATTAGAATTTTACTCATCTTGCTGGGAAACTTTCAGGTGGATCATGCACTTCCAAGCTGGAAAAATTGGTGCTCCAGCTGGGATTTGATTTCCAGCATGTTCAGCATCCATTTTCAGTTGTAAACAGGATTTCCAGCTGCTGCTGTATAATTTAGCCGAAAATAAATTCCAGCTGGAAGCTGCAGCTTGCTTTCATGTGGGGTCGCCAGAAATGTGACTATCGATAGTAAAAAAACTCCGATGGTCGACCATCAAAAACTATCGATAGTACTATCTATAGTCGACTATCGAAAAACTATCGATAGTCGACTATCGAAAATCTATGGATGTACTATCGACAGTCGACCATGGGAAAACTATCGATAATCGACTGTCGTAAACCTATCGAGAGTACTGTCAAAGGTTTACTATCGATAGTTTTGCGACACTGGTAGTTTGCGTCGCTCCCTTTTTTATTTTTCTCGCTTTATTTATTTTTTTTTTTCAAATGGGACACCAACTAGCCCAAACACTTACCATCAAAATTTTGATTCAGCTTTCAGTGATGACGAAGACGGGAGTTTGGCCGAAGAGAGGAGGTAGGGAGGCGAGCGGCGGATCGGCAACTGTGTTCGCTCTAGTAATGCAAAACTATCGATAGTTGCCACAATTCTGACTATCGATAGTAAATAAACTATTGATGGTACTATCGATAGTCGATTATCGAAAAACTATCGATAGTAGTATCGATAGCCGACAGTCGAAAAAAGTAAAAGCCGTTTACAACTCCCTGTAACGCCGGATTAGAGCGCAGCTCTTGAGAAGGAGGAGGGGAAGGGTACTGAGGGGAGGGCATATCCTTTCCTCCCTCCTCCTCACCTCCTCATCCTGTCTGCTAATCGTCGCCGTCGTCTCACGAGGGTCACGTGACTCCTATGAGGTCACGTGACGATGACGATGTCGATAACGTCATCAGTGACGATGACGATGCGGATGCCGATGACGTCATCAGGGACGATGACGATGCCAATGACGTCATCAGTGACGATGACGCTGCTGATGACGTCACTGATGACGTAATCTGTGACGTCACGCGTCCCATAATGCACCGCGTGGTTACGCCGACGGCGACGCCGACGCCGCTCAAGCCGGAAACGGGCGCCTAAGAGCTGCACTCTAAAATAAAAGACGTTTACAACACCCTGTAACACCGAATTAGAGCGCAGCTTTTGAGGAGGTGTGAAGGGTACTGAAGGAGGGTATACCCCTCCTCCCTCCTCATCACCTCCTCATCCTCCCAGCCACTCTCCCTCTTCCTCGTCCTCCTCCTCCCCTCCTCCTCCTTCACCCCCTCCTCCTCCCCTCAACCTTCAAGCTCCTCCCCTCCCTCTTTCCTTCTCCTCCTCCCCTCTCCTCCCCTCGTCCCCATCCCCGCGCGTTGCATCATGAGACATTTCCCATAATGCACCGCGCGGTTACGCCGACGCCGCTCAAGCCGGAAACGGGCGCCTAAGAGCTGCGCTCTAAAACTATCGATAGTCAACTATCGATAGTTCTGCGACACTACCGATAGTTCTGGAAAAACTATCGATAGTATCGATAGTTTTGCATCACAAGAACACACGCAGTTGCCTTAGGTTCCAATATTTCCCACATTTCATTGTTCCTTGACCTCAGGGTTTTCTTCTGACATCTTTGTTTACTTGTTACCTTCTGTGACAAACCAACAAAGAAGCAAAAAAGCCTACCACGTCCGGCTTTTTTTTTTTTTTTTTTTGCAGATAATGAACTGCTCATTTGTTGTGTAGCCAGCTCTGTGCACCACTGCAGTTCTTGCGCGGCTGGGGTACTGCTCCTTGAAAGAGTGCCTATTTCAGAATAACCTCATCAGCAAACTCGGAGGTTCAGCACTTGACCTACCCTAGCGCCATCGAAAAACTTTTCAAGCTTTTTGATGTTTTTTTTTTTTTTGGATTACTGACTTTGCAGGACAGTGGCACGAGATGTTAAATTAGTTTATCTGTCACCACGGAGTGTCACAGTGTCGTTCTATTCACGTCAGAGCCGGATGACAGTGCTCAAAACGACACTGGTTGCATCCATGTAAGAGCATATATCTAGACCGCGGTCCTACTTTGGCGCTCCTTGAGGCTTACCCTTCGCCCCTCTATTCTCACGAAGAAGCTTCTTCCCTCCCCTTTTTAATGCCGTCCTCTGTTTCCTCAAGTTGCCTACCAAGGAACATACCACGGCAAACCTCACCCATGAGGGCCCTCACTCACCCTCACTCACCCTCATCTTCACAGGTGAGATGAGGGTGAGCGAGTTTCTTAACCAGGAAAATTCATGAGTGTGAGGGTGAGTGAGGGCTGTGAGGGCGGTGAGGGCCGTGAGGGCGGTGGGGGCCGTGAGGGCGGTGAGGGCCGTGAGGGCGGTGAGGGCCATGAGTGCGTGAGGGGCATGAGGGCGGTGAGTGGCGTGAGGGCCATGAGTGCGTGAGTGGTGTGAGGGCAGTGAGGGGTGTGAGGGCCATGAGTGCGTGAGGGCAGTGAGTGGCATGAGAGGCGTGAGGGCCGTGAGGGCGGTGAGTGCATGAGGTGTGTGAGGGCCATGAGTGCGTGAGGCCCCCTTCAGATCGAGCATCTTTCTCAGCAATTTTGGTGTTAATGGCGGGTTGTTCTCTAGCTTTCCCTAGATCGACACGAATTGCTGAGATCGGGTCCGGCTCGAAATAAGCAAGCAACTCGGAGCAATTCGAATACGTTTGAAGCGGCTGCATCCAATCAAGGACGCAAAATTTTCACGTGATACCTCGTGCCGGTGATGATGACACCGAATGACTTGGTTCTGGTTTGAAATCGATCGTTTTTTTTGGAAATAAACTGTTTCAGAAAGGTGCATTAGTATTCTTAACGAGATTTAAATGCATAAAAACACGTTTATAACGCGTAATTGTGACTAAATAGTGCAAGAAAAATAAAATTTTATGATGACGATGGCTAATTGCAGCAATTGGTTGCTGCGTGTGATCGCGGGCGGCCCGTGTTGCTGGTGTTGCGACGTAAAGTTTCTGGGCGAAATTGCCCCATCTGAAGCTGGCCTGAGTGGCGTGAGGGCCATGAGTGCGTGAGGGGCGTGAGGGGTGTGAGGGCAGCATGGGCGGTGAGGAGCGTGAGGGCGGTGAGTGGCGTGAGGGCGGTGAGTGGCGTGAGGGCCGTGAGGGTGGTGAGGGCGGTGAGGGCGGTGAGGTCCGTGAGGGCGGTGAGGGCCGTGAGGGCGGTGAGTGGCGTGAGGGCGGTGAGTGGCGTGAGGGCTGTGAGTGCGTGAGGGCCGTGAGGGCGGTGAGGGCCGTGAGGGCAATGAGGGCCGTGAGGGCCGTGAGGGTGGTGAGGGCGGTGAGGGCGGCGAGGGCGGTGAGTGGCGTGAGGGCGGTGAGTGTCGTGAAAGCCGTGAGTGAGTGAGGGGCGTGAGGGCCGTGAGGGTGGTGAGGGCCGTGAGGGGCGTGAGGGCCGTGAGGGCGGTGAGTGCGTGAGGGCCGTGAGGTTCAGTGAGGGTGAGTGAAGGACTGAAGGTGAGTGTGACTGTGAGGGCGAGGGTGAGTGAGGGGCTGAAGGTGAGTGTAGCTGTGAGGGTGAGGGTGAGTGAGGGACTTAGGTGAGTGTGGCTGTGAGGGTGAGGGTGAGTGAGGGCGACCTAAAATGCCGACCTCTGCCAAGAAATCCTCAAGCCAAGTCTCTGATACGGGGCATGGCTTGAGGTTCTTTCGACAATGAACCTGACTGAGCAAATCGGTGCTGTGGCCTCCCACGGATAAACACAATCAGCCAACACTGCTTCTTGAACAAACAAACACCGCTTTGCGGCGACCTGAGCAATCTTCGGAAGTACCATCCTCAACGCATGTCCTCCTGTCGCCGATTCCACTTCTCTGCAGTGCAAGTGAGGCGCAGGCACAGCACAGCTCTCAGGCAAAAGACCGCATCTGAAATGAACTAAAGTTTTAAAAGCTGAAGCCCCCCCCCCCCCTCCCCCCACCTCCTTCCAAACATCACCACTTAGTATTCACGCAAAGTCGCCCACCTTTCATCAGCATTGCCGCCAGAGCGTCTCGCAGTGAGCGCGACGGTATACGCGGAGCGCAAGTTCGTCTGCTTCTTTTGCAGGGGTTGTGGTGACGTCGAAACGCCGAGCTCTGATTGGCTCTGATTGAAGGGTAGTGGGTGGACGTCAAAGCAAGCTGCCTTGAGGTTTACCTACTATCCTTCAATCAGATCTAATCAGAGCTTGGCGTTCTGACGTCACCGCCACCCCTGCAAAAGAAGCAGACGAACTTGCGCTCCCCATAGCGCGCGGCGCCATCAAGACAGACAGGTCTGACACCTGGCGGTGACTCTCGGTGAGTTCCAGCGTATTTGGCACTTGGGGCGGATCGGAGATCCACTAACGATGTCGTCATGCGCATGGCCTTGTCTTCTAGGTCTTATTGGTGAGAAACGCTCCAGCGAAGGTTAACAAATTGCTGGTTCACACATTCGCGTTTGAGCGCAATCGACTGCGTTACGAGTACGGCGTTTTTAACCGCTCACGAGGACGGAGAGAAGAGCAGGGAGGATATATCTACCGGTTGATTCAAGGAGACGGCAGGCTCTTTAAATTGACCGGAAAGTTCGGTTTCCTAAGCTATCGCGCTACGACTTTGTGCAGCATTGCCCACAGATGGTGCATTTTTTTTTTCGTAAAATTTGCAAAGAGCGAACTTACTTGAGAGAAAAGTGAAGAAAGAAAAAGGCTTAGCTCCTATGGAAACGCAGCGACGCCACCGGTCTTCAAGCAGCAAGCAGTCGTAGCGCGATAGGTTAAAAAACCGAATTTTCCGGTCGATTTAAAGAGCCTGCCGTCTCCGTGTCCTGGTCTCTGTACATAGACTAGGTTTTGCAGCATTTACGAGGTCCAATCTATGCCCACATCTGCCAGAAGCGGTAGCTTATAGCATGTCCGAATTATTTTAAGCTTACGGTAGAAGAATAGTGCCTGAAATATACGAAGACCGCAAGCGTTCCGGTAGCGTCAGTGTGTTCTCCCGTCGTTAGAGACCCTGTATCACAGAGAGTTTCCAGCTGCTCGATCGGCGTCACGTGGTTTTTTGGGCCGCGTTTGCCATACAAGCTGCGAGGAGGTGGCAAAAGCGTTGGTCGTCTGCAAGCGTCTGCGCCTTTCCGCCGGCGTTCCTCCTTGTCACGCGAAACCGCAGCGCATGCGCACTGGCGACCAATCTCCGCCATTAAATTGCAAACGCTCCCCATGGTTCGATATGAACCCTCTTTGCAATCTAGGCCTTCTACTCGTCGTAAGCGGTCCCAAGCAGTTGCAACTAAAACCCCTTAATACAGATTTTTTTTTTTTTTTTTTAAATACCGTTAACGATTGTTGCGGAAACGTGCAAGACACGCGCCACGAGAGGATGCTCCGCCGCCATTTCCTTCCAAGGGCCCCTCGAGGCGCGGCCTTCGTGCAACGGCGCATTTAAAGGGGTACTCCGCCGATTTTTGAGCTACCTCAACTAACTATATTTTCTGACTCCCAGGCCTTTACCCTTTCTGGAATGCTATTTAATATCGTGAAATTCATAATAGTTATTGCGAAATCGGCAAATGAAAATGATGCAAAAACAGACATTCAAATATACCCGCCCTTTTCAGGGCCGTGACGTCAGTGGAAGTTCGGCTTGCCAGTCGGGCGAGCAGTCTAAAAAATAGAATATGCCAATTATTTGTTCCGTGCTGGAGCGCGGGGACTGGAGCGAGCTTCCAAGGCATTCATTTGACACCATGAAACTGCTTCAAATCAGTTGGGAACACATTCTACAGTCCAAAGAGTGAACCCCTGCACTTCCAATGACGTCACTTTTTCATTGTTGCCAGTAGAGACTTTCAGTTTGAAAAACACGGTGAGAACCAAAATTGTAAATTCAATAACTTCGTGAAAAAAAATTATTTAGACCTAATATTTGGGATACTATTTTGGCGATGTTGTTTGGCGAGTTTAGCAAAATTTCAAGCAAATCGGGGACCATGAAGAAATCGGCGGAGTACCCCTTTAACTCTATTTGTAAGACAAACGCGAACACATCGAGGGGCTTTACTTGCAACGCGGTCGATATCGCTCTAAAGGCTGGTTCACGCAGCTCCGTTTTCTTACGTTACGTTACGGACGCTTACGTACAAGTCCCCGAGACATATGTGCTTCATATTAAGCGTAGCTATAGCAGTTCAAGGAGATAGCCAGGCACGTGACATTGGAGACACGAATGTTTCGGTGACTCATGCGTAACGTAAGAAAGTGGTGCTGTGTGAACGAGCCTTAAAGGCTGGTTCACACAGCCTTGAATGGTTACATTACGTTACGTTACAAGAGCTTACGCCTGCTCACGCTTAAGCGTGCCTACAAGTTCAAGAAGATAGCCCGGCCCGCGACATCCGAGACACGAATGTTTTGGTGTCTGATACGTAAAGCAAGAAAATTTAAGAAAACGGTGTTATGTGAATGTGCTTTAACACAAATGTCCGAACCAGCCTCAAGTCGCAGCAAAGGACCCGCATAAAATAAACTAACAAAAAAAAAAAAAAAAAACGCAGTTAAAAAAAAAAAAAAAAAAAAACGCGCGACAACGCCGAGCTGATTGTTATTTATATATTATGCGGTAAGCTCTAAGCTGCGGACTACTTGAAGAATCGTAAAGACGAAGAAGGTCGTTGTCCTCTGGGACGACGAGATTTTTACAGGAAGGACGCGGAGGACGGGCAAATTTAACATTCTTGCGAACGGGAGTCAGAAACAATGGGCGGATGTAAAACATGTCGTCCGTGTGCGTCATCCGAGTCTCTTTCGTGTGTGCGCGTGTGTGTGTTTGTCTGATTCTTTCTAATTTGTATTCGAGAACATCCGAAAGTTCTGCGAGTTTTTCGCACGAAATGCACGATAGCAGGCAAGGTATCTGGCTGCTGCCGCGTCTTTCCCGGCCATGCGTGAGAGGCATAGTGATATCATAAATGTAATCATGTCGAGACATGGCGCTTGCGTGAATGACATGATAAAGTTATTTTCACGTGAATAATGCCCATGCTTCCAAGCATGGGGCACCATTTGATTCGTCATTCTTGGACTTCGGTTAAGATGATGACAAAAAAAATTATGCATCTGCAGACTGAATCGTGGATAGATGTATCTTTTCGACCAAGTCATGAATGAACCGCCGAGAGAAACGTAGTACGTGGTGTGATATTCCTAAATAAAAAAATAGTTTTAATTTGGAGTTTCTAAAATACTTATAAGCCTTGCGGCATTTATGGAGTATTACATAAACGATGGAGGGGTAAAATACAGAGAACTGCTCGGCGTTTATTCTGATTTTATTTTTTAGACATTTCTTTAGAATGATCAGCTGCCGGTACCCGGCGCATTCTTGATGTTTTGTTTTAGAACTGCCAGCCATCTCTACATGCGACCCGATTCCCTTAAATTTTCTTTGATCTAAAAAAAAAATAATAAACCAGCAAACCGCTCTTCTTTTTTTCTGGGGGAGGGTGGTACCTTTTTTTCTTCTTCTAAGTCCTTATTCTGGCAAACATTGCATGCATACTTTGCGCCAGCGTAAGTCCAGATGCAGCCGACGCTACGAGCTGACGATGGGACCAATCAGACAGCGTCAAAAACGCACCGTCATGGTGCTCATCATGTTTTTGTACATGTTCCATCACCGCTGAACTACAGCTGCTGTAGCTGAACCAATCCTAAACAGAAAAGGCCTAGTCGTGTACTTTTCCGAGGGGATGAGGACGATTCGTCACATGCGCATTCGTCACAGGACGATTGGTCACAGGACGATTCGTCACATAGGAACATTCGTCACAGGATGACCGGTCATACGGGCAACTGGTCACGTCGATCGAGCAGGGGACGATAGTAAATTGTAACTTTCAACATCTGCACACATTCCCTGATTAGGAGTTTCACGATTTTTCACTGTCACGTAAATCAATGTTTAGAAAACTAGTCTCAAATACTCATCCGCTTTCCCTTTCATTATATTACGGGTCTTCAGCAGGTTTATCTCAGTTGCTGGCATGAGCGAGTAATAATCCGACTGGCAGCCAAATCAGTTTTTAGTTTCGCTTTGCATACACTTATTCGACAAAACCAATAAATATCAGATTTCTTTCTGCTAAATGTTTACGAGTACCCCTCGTGCAGCATCATGGCTCTACCTCTCTCTGTTGCGATCACCTCTATCCTTTTGAATGTAGTCTGAGTTCAAAAATAGTCGCTCTTAAATGCCCTCCGCATTCACCGTTCGGGACAGACCCAGTAGCTAATATATCTGTTATAAATTTTTTGACCTTGAGAAGCGAAAGACATGCTAAGATAAGAGGTGACCCACTTTGTCATGCCGAACCAACATTCAATGTTGGGGACCGAACCAGGAGCTGAAACGTCCGTTATAAATTCTTCGCCATTCAGAAGCCAAAGACATACTAAGATGTGAGCCACTTTGTCCGCCCGAACCAAATTGAACAATAAATTTCTTGTGGGACAAACTATTGTGGGACCAGTTTGCCGCGTGACGAGTCATCCTATGACGAATGTTCCTGTGTGACGAATCGTCCTGTGACCAATTGTCCTGTAACGAGTGTGCATGTGACGAATGGACCGTATCCCATTTCCGAGGTTGTTTGGTTGGGCCCATCAGTTCATAGCGTCTTTTGCGTCTGGACTTAAGCAGGAACGAAGCATATCATGAAAGATTTCATTAAGTGCCTCCTGCGCGTCACCATCTTTGACAACTGGGTAGAAAGCCTCAGGTAAGGGATGTTCCACCGCTCGCCCGGGGTTACGTCATTATGGTCGCAATTAAATTGGAAAACTTTGCCGTGGGTCTGTGGGGCTACGGGTGGTTTTTGAACGTAACTCCGGTTATAAACAGCGCCGGCGATGCTGGAATATTTTACGCGAAGAATAAAATAAAGCTTTTTTTTTTGAGACACCATTTTTGTGCCAATAAAATAAATATCTTTTTTTTTTAACGCGTAAATGGGTATAATTTTTCATCTCTAGTCTGCTTTGAAAAAGTAGCTTCGATCCGTACTCGAGAACCTAACGAAAGGTGATCGTAACGCCGCCATTGCTCGCACAGCGGCCACTCCGGGAACTGCACGTCTGCTTCGGGATCTCGGAGGCCATGCGGCACGTATCGGTTGAGGTCGAGTCGTGCGAGGGCCGGTGGCACCATCTCGCGGTGCCATTTCGTAGTAGCAATATAAATTAACTTTTATGTTTTGACTCGTCGCTAGAGGGTGGCGCTGTTATCGCATTTAGTTTGGTCTCGGAGGACGCGAGCGGTCCGGGTTTCAAGGGTGAGTTTCCCAACGCCGCGCTTGTGCACAGCCCATGACTTAGCATCGTTTTCAGCCAGGGTGACAAGCGCTGGAGAGCAAGGCCTGCTGAATAGCAATGATGGTCATAGTCTTCTGCATAATCTGCAGGAGGACAACGAGGGGCACATATGGGACATCGAGCGCTGCGAGAGCGTTCCGCAGGGACTCGTAAGCCAGGGGCTCCAAACGTGGTGTCTAAAGAGAAGGATTGGGGATCTGCCGCGCTCTCGAGGGCCGGAAAATAAATAAATACAGACGAGGGAATACTAAATAAATAACCATAGATAAGCATTTAAATACAAAAATTAAAAGTTATAGTGGAAATTAAAAAAAAAAAAAAACGAAGACGGATGAATGCAGACACCTTATTTTGAAATTCAGTATTAAGCTAGTTCTGACATTCCACAAAAATTGGGATCCATAAAATCACCGAGCGTAAAACAAAGTGCAATGAAACTTCGGCACATTCGCACAGGGCAGAAGACTAACAAGAGCAATAGAACAGACGCTAACAGCATGCAATAGTTAGGACACAGGACACTAAGCACAATTTACTGAGTATACGAAGGAATCTTCGACACCTAGTGCGTAGTTTGATAAAAAGCGTGACTAAGAATGGCGATGACTATATTCACTTATTCCTATTACGAAAGGACCCGCGTTACGAAGGACAGTTTTCTCTCGTTCTTCCTGTTATCTTGGATTGCGCGGTTGGTGCGCGTCGTGGCGTCGTTTCCCAACGTGCGCTTATTTTTGTCCCGGTAGCGGCAGGCCTGAGACGGGCCGCGGGCTGGGCTTCATTGGAAGGACCACGGCATGACACGGGCCGGTGTGAAGACCTCCGTGGGCCGGGGTTTGAAGGTTCCTGGTATAGAGCACGAGTTCAGGCAGAACGATGACGCAGCTCCTCGTGTCTAATATGTGTCTCGAGTAGTTGTCGCAGTAACTTCAGACAAAGATATTGCTGTCTAAGAGGTTTTGGTAAAGGTCGACTAATTAGGTTTGTTTCCTTCTTCTTCGAATAAAAGTTGATTTTTTAATCGGTGTGATCATTTAGGGCAGTGCGATTAGAAAACTTCGCGAAAAGCGCTCCGCTGCATGCACATGTTTGCGTCAATCATTGCATCAGAAACAAAGTCAGCCAAAGTCACAAATTGTATGCATATGGCTGCCGATCGTTTCCCGCGAGTTCTAAGTTAGCGTATGAGGCTTCGTTCTTTTTTTTTTTTTTAATATTTACCGGAGCAGGTAACACAATTGCATGCCTTCAAGATCCGGTCCGCCGATCGAGGTCGGCAACTCTGTCTCGGCACACCGGCGCCTTGCTGGTCGGCTGCTTCACCCGCGCCGCTCGTCTGCCCCTTTAACGGTGCGTTGGTACAATATAGTAGATATTGCAACCCAAGAACTGCAAGAAAATAAGAAAACGACGACACCTCGCCACTCGGTACGAACGCACCATTTTTTAAGACGTCACAAAAAAAAAAAAAAGAAAAGAAACAAAGCCAAGTTTGGCGTCTTTTTTTTTCTTTTTTCCAGCTTAGCATTTACAAATGTCAAACTCCGCCTAATGGTCTACATCCCTGGGCACATTACATCTTGATCTGAACATTCTTTTGCGTGTGAGTGTGGGCGGAGCATCTCCGTGTGAGTGTCACGTGACCCCCAGGGGGGGGGGGGGGGGGGGGGTGTACGGACACTAGAGGGACGTAATCACGTGATACGATCGCTGCGCTGGATTTGGCAGGGACGGCTCGTCGTAGCGTCCGCTGCGGCTCGTCGTATACGCTGAAACGAAATACAAGACCAACGCGATGTTTACAAACAAGCCAGCCTTTGAACCCACCAGATGGGCACTCCAGCAACCTATAGGGGGCGCCAACCCCAAACAAACATGGTGGCTTGGAACTGGTCGTTACGTCTCGGCCGGGTCGCCTTAACGGGGGGCGTATTCAATTTAACAGATTTTCTTTTGTTTAATACCCTATTTTATAAGTATTTGAACTCCGACTGTTAAGTGTAGCCGATACACACAAACTTTTAGAGAATAGATTAGTTTTCCCGGTGCTTTTTGTCTAACGCG
This sequence comes from Ixodes scapularis, assembly GCF_016920785.2. Classification (NCBI taxonomy): domain Eukaryota; kingdom Metazoa; phylum Arthropoda; class Arachnida; order Ixodida; family Ixodidae; genus Ixodes; species Ixodes scapularis. The sequence continues at coordinate 65,338,293 of NW_024609880.1, read as the reverse complement.
TCTCAGCTAGGAGCGTGGAGCGAAAGCTTGCGCTGGGAACCTCCTGGGTTAGATCCCCACCGCCCCCGCCCGTTTCGATATGGATGAATTTCGTACCGGCACGGCGTTCGTGTAATCACTGTTGCGTAATGCGCGTTAAAAAAAAAAAAACAAGGTTAGCGGTTGTACTGCACTGGCTAGATTTCTCATCTACAACTAAGAGACCGGTCACCCGTTGAGGCGTACCACCATCAAGGCTGTATAAGCATACAAAGCAAGACAATTTTTTGAGTGGCGTTCCGATACGTGAAGGACGCATTTTAGAACACTCGCTGGCCGCATACAATTGCGTCGAGAATACGCACAGTCCCTTTATTTTGTCTGTGTGTGTGTGTGTGTATTTTACCAACCTCCTTGACGGTGCAGGCTGCTTGTAACACAGCGAGCAAGTGTTCTAATATGCCTCTGGCGCATCGGAACGCAAAGAGGGGAACGCCAATCAAAGGGGCAATACACAGAGCGCGTAGATAAAGAGGTATTCACACGAGGGAGAAATCTCGGCGTTTTCTCCATGGCACGCGCATCCCGCGAAGAAAACGTCAGGCTTTGCGATGTGCAAAAGCCTCGCGTTTTTGTCTCGTGATGCGCGCGCGCCGGGGAGAAATCCCCGGGATTTGATTTCTCCCCCGTGTGAATAGCGCGATGACGAGAGAGCGAAGCTCGCGCCAGCGTTGGTTGAAGTTGCGGGCAAGCGAGCGCACGCACAAGGGCGCATTGGGGATAAACAAGCATAATCGTGGGCTTCTGCCAAAAAGACAAGGAAAGCGAAAGCAGGCGACGAAGGGAGGCCAGATAACCCTCTTCCTTCGGCGACTGTGCCGCGACTGGCTATTGGCTGCAGGTTTTGAAGCCCCGTGGTTTACTGAAGACCGTCCTCTATTACGCCACTTGTTATCTTCTCGACTAAGGAGATTACAATACACGGTGACATGTGTGCTACAGAGCACCGCAACCGACGTATGTCGAACTTTTTCTCTGCTCCACTGCGTTAACACGAGATCGTCCTTTTTCCTGTGTGTTTGGATAAGGAGACCTCCTACCTGTGAGCGTTCGTTCGCGGAAGAAACGAGAGAAGGGGAGAACAACCTTGCGAGAAAATGTCACGTGTCAGCGAAAACTTATACCTGTTTCGTGCTTTGTGGGAGCGAAGAGCTCACCATTGTGGCACGCCGCTTCTTTCACTTCTTTTTGCACGAATGCACGTGAAAGAGCGTCTTCCGCTTCAACCTTAGATCGATTTTTTTTTTTTTTTTTAGCACACTATTCTTTCGTAGTTTTCCCGTAACCATATGCTGGCGGCATCGGGTTCCACGAAACTGACTCTTTTCCCATTTGTGAGGTTTGATTATACCTTCTTGAGAGGGGGCATAATTTGCACCGGAACGTTTTTTTTTTTTTTTTTCGCTTATTTAGTAGTTTGGTTCACTTTTTGTGGGAACGAAGCCGGACAAATTTGTAACTGTCTTTAACGTGTATCTATAAAAGCGAGTTGTTTCCTTCAAAGAACAAGCGACAAACATTTTTCGTTGATACCTCGAGATTTCAAATTTAATTATCGAAAAACAAAAGCTCGCAAAGCTAGTCTTTCCCGGTGGAAAAAAAGAAAAGAAAAGGGACTTTGTGAAGCAAGGCCACAGTCACACTGCTCGTACGTCCTATGGAACATGTCACAAAAGACATGATGTTCACTGCATTGCTTTATACACGTGTTTGTTGGGAACATGTTTGCAGATTGTCTTTTGTATGATGCATGCGAGCGGTGTGAGTTTGACTGCAGCTCAACATAGGCTTCCTTGCCAACGATTCAGTGAGACTGAAATTGAGACTTCGCAGGTTGAGTTGGAAACTGTGCAATTCTTCAATTTCTAGAGAAAGAAAGAAAGAACGCCTTAGCTGATTTAAACCTAAACATTTCAACGATTATGAGTATTTTGGGTGAGCCGATGTGCGGCTCACTCGGAGGACGATTGAGCTGCATTAGTGCGGGATGTGCGTCGTCCCAACAAGCTCGCGATTCTCCAAGACAATGTGCTGGGCCGTAGAGACAAAATATAACGAAACTCTGTAGAAAACGCCGAGAGATAGGCGATGACACCTGAATAAACGGTCCATGCAGTTTGTCCCAGATCTCGGATAAAAAAAAAATTAATTTCTACTTTCAGGTAAACTAGAAGGGAGCCTTTCTGGTGACGCCGCCACAACGTCGCAACAGTCCATCGGGTTCTCACTCCGGCACCTTCTTTCCTGGCTTTCTCCACTCTCAACGAAAGTTTAAACTTTCTAAGAAAGAAAAAGGAATATATTGTATCTCAGTTCTGCGGATCAAGTCGGGAGACAGCGGACGTGCAACGTATTTTGAGCTTCGGTGGGTGCTTATTTACGAGCCTTCCAGGCTCGGGACCTGGCTAAATTGACACTCTTCCACCAAGTTACGCTTATCTCACTAACACCAGCCATTTAACTCGTACTGCGTTAAAAAAAAAAAAAGGATCGCGCTTTTTGTCGTAGTCTGCAACTATATATAGTTGCAGACTATGTCGAAATGAGATAGCACTGCTTGTCTTCACTCCAAAAAAAAGTTCGTGAGTCTGTTTTCCCGCACAACACTCGGAGAGCCAATCCCCGCAACTTACGGAGGCAGGT